>NW_026596064.1:4531741-4540339 GCF_907164565.1 Psammomys obesus
ACACACACACACACACACACACACACACACACACACACACACACACCTGGATTTTTTTCTGACATCCTTCAGAGTGATGTGGTAAGGGCATGCAGATGTGTAGGGTGACTTGATAAATCTCATTTTATGGGTAAAGAAACTGTGTTTCAAGGAATCTTGCCTAGGGTCCTGGGTGAGCTGGCCTTGGACCTTCACTACCCCCTTAATTGCACCCTGCTATGGGGAAGGGAGTTCAGTGCATATTCTGTAGAGCCAATATGTGGCATGTGATTTCTTGCTCAGATACTTATTTATTAGAAGACATGTAAGGTGGGCAACATGGTTGTCATCAGAATTCTAATGCCCCCAGTTTCTCAGATCTGAAGACAAACTTTAAGATAAGCTGTTCAGAGAATTTGGGACTCGAAGTGTGTTAATCAACCAAAACAACAACAAAACGATAAAAAACAAACAAAACAAAACCCACCCAACCAACCAACCAAAAAACAAAACACGTCTTTGAGAATTTTACACATGTGCGTGGTGATGAAATACCACATACACTCTAGTCCCTTTTTTAAGTCTTCCGTCTTTCCCTATTGTCCCTCATACCACCCTCTGATAATCCATTAAGTCCAATTACTGAGATATGTAGCTGGGTGTGAGGCCACCCACTCGAGCACTGGAAACCTCCCAAGTGGTCGCACCCTTCAGCTCTTACATTCTCTGTCTCTCTTGCTGGTTCTTTGCTGCTGCCAGGCTGTTTGTTTGAGTTGAGCATGTCTACAAGTTTACAAGGGCATGAGGTTATGTGCTTTTTACTTACGGACCAAGGCTAATTGATAATCACACTGCCGTCTATCTTGTAGCCTTCTATTAACTAAATTATTAAGCTAATTCATTGTCATAAGGGCCATTTGAGGTGGATGTTTCTCTTTTACATGTGAGAAAACTGAGGTTTAGAGAAGTGAAAGAAATCTGGATTCTTTTAAAATGTGATTTTATTTGAAATAGAATCACACTACTCCCCATCTTATTTTCCCCCTCCAGTCCCTCCTGGCTACGTCTCACAAACCCCTCTCATGTCCCTCTCTCAAGTTTATAGTCTCTTATGTTTTGTTTACTATTGTTACACGTGTTCTCTCTCTCTCTCTCTCTCACACACACACACACACACACTCAGGAAACATAGGATTTTAACCCAGGTTTTCTAACTTGGGAATTCTTTGTCCTGAACTATGTCATATCCACATTATACATGCTAGTCACACAGGTAGAAATACAGAGCTGTTAAAAAAGAGGTACCTCTCAGACTCCGGAATTTACTGACATCAGAGCTGGAGGGACCTTGAAGAACTCAGAGTGCTGATGGTTTTTAAGCCTTGGAAGCGGAAGCTGCAGTCTGGTCTTGGAGTTGGGGTGCCAGCAAAGTGAGAAATGGAGCGGGAGGGAGGCTTGAAGCCTGCTGCTAGCTCTGATTTCCCTCACTTTAAAAACTAAACATCTCACAGTATTCACTTAAAGGAAAAAATTGTGCTGAGAGATGAAAGGTTGAAAATCACTGTGGTAGCCTAACAACTCTTTATGAGGGCTACATGACAAAGTGGTTTAGCATAGCTACTAGCTGTGATGTTCCCAGGGCAGAGACACCCAGCTCTGCATGTCCTTGACTCCCTGACACTCAGTTGAAAGCATTTTTCTGAACTCACATTTCCATCTTGGTGGGATGTGGCTGTTTTCCTTTTTCAAGGAAGTATTTGATCTGCCTCGCTCCCTCTGAGGCCCTAGGAACAGCAGCTGGACGGTCAGGGTCACTCAGTCCTGTGTGGCTGCAGAGCCCTCCAGCTGCCCTGAGTACAGCAACCTGGAAATCTGTCTTCCCCTTTGACCTTGGCCATCTTGCTTTGACTGGTTTAATTTCTGTCTAGGAAAAAGAGAACTGTTATGGCCCATATTATATTACCTTCCTGACCCAGGCTTCTATGGCAATGCCTGTTTAAACACACAGACATCGAGTGCTCACTGTGTGAAAGGCACCTGGCAACGGGACTGTGATTGTCAAGTGCTTTTGGAGACAGTTATGCTATATGTGACTGAATGTTAGTTATAACTACATGTTAGTTATAACTACATGTTACTTATAGGGAGCATATTTCATCGCATAGAAGTGACATGGTTAGAGAGTCGGCAGTGGGGGAGAAGAGGGACAGAGTCCTTCTGGAATTGCTAGGGGTCTTGTTTGTACTGTGAATGTGTTCGTTGGCATCTTTCATTTGCCATCTCTGTGATTTAAATGTGATTTATCTTTACCACTGATATCCTCTCTAACCCGGGAAGAGAGTGCCTAGCTCCTAGGGTTACTAATGCTATTAGATAATACATAACACACAAATCTTACGTATGAGGAAAACCGCAGCACAGTTGCAGGCATATAGCAAATCTTTATCACATCACAGTCAGTACTGATAGTATTTCTCAGTGAGGGATCTTAGCAGTGGTGTGATCAGGGCTTTGCTTCTCTATAACCACACAAGCAAAGCCAACCCCCACTCTTCTAGCTCAGAATGGTTGGATTTCATCATTGCTCTGAGCTGCCTCTGTTTAAAGCCACCTGTGTGGTACCCCTCAGCAGTAAGTGAGTGGCCTGTATGTCGTACACACTGACTCTAGTTGACTGCTGTTTCCTAACATATCATCTTGCTGCCTATATTGGAATCTTTCTTTTTGTCACAATTTCCTTTGCACCTTCATGACTGTTGTCTGCAGTTACTGCGTTACTACCTGACTGCAAGTTCTAACCCAGCTGCTGGGAAGGAATCAAAGAACCCTAGCCTGCCCTCCATGGTGCCTTCTTTCTAGCAGGGGAAGACAGGTGACATAGTGCTAGCCAGGAAATGAGCAGCATCGAGCTGTTTCCTCACCAGTGTAGGGATAAATTTCCAGGGAGCGTATGGTCCCTCCATAAACAGCATTGAATACTTGATTCGTTGCAGGATCTGAAGAGAACCTTGGCAGCTAGAGTGTTGGAAGAGGCTTGAAAAGAGGGCAGCTCAGGGTCTGCGCCCTAAGAGCTGCTTGGGACACTTCTTAAGGCTGGTCTCCATCAAGAAGGCTGGTACGTACAGGGACCCAATGTGTTGGCTCACCCTGGTGCTGGCTGCGTGCCAGACTCAGGTGGAGGCTTTGTGAGGTGGGCCGGAGGGGTTAACTGGTTGGAGATCCTTACTCTTCTGGTATCTGCAACTTGAACTATCTTGTGCCCTTGATTAATTCATGCGTGGACGCCTCCCCAGTGCTCTTTCGTAAATAGCTCCTTACTGTACGTTTATTTCCCCATGGGCTGATTGCAGTGAGACTGGAGCCTGTGTTTCTAACAACCACTCCAAGGAAAACATCAAAGGCCACATTTCCGGAACCGAGACTCTCAGGGGTCTTCCAGGCGTCCATCTCTTTTAGCTCCTCTTCCCCCAGCATTTGCTTTTAGCTGAACAGGGCGATTTTGTCTTGAGCTGCCCTGCAGACACGTGGAACTTGGAATCTGAGACCCTGACAGCTGCTGCTGAGCTTTGAGCTGCAAGTGTGAGGAGCATATAACCCAGCCTGTAGAACACGACATCAGCCTCCCTTAATTCCCAGGGCCTCACGTTTCTTTGTCTTATGAATGACCTCACTGCTTTGTGTGTTTGTAGTGGAATGCACAGTCATTTACAAGTAATCACACAATAATCCCTCGCACTCTTAGATTGCCTTGCTCTTCTCCAGAGGGCTTTCCTTCTTATTATCTCACTTGATCCTTGTAACTGCGCCGAGGCACTGCTTTAATCTCTGACTTTCAGGTGTAGAAACCTAGGCTTAGAGACGTAGAGGCATTATAGTGAGCCGGGGGTCACAGGATGAGTTTAGAGCCGAGCCACACCTGGAGTCAGGTGCTCAGGTCCCTTTGTCTTCTCTCCTGCTGTGGCCTTGGGAATCAGTGTGACATCTCCCAGCCTCTGTCTTCCTTGGGGCGCACTGGGCACGTGTTAGCCCCAAAGGCAGTTGTGAGTAGAGGTTAGACGAGACTTCCCGAGGTGGCATTTCTGTATGCTGGAGCACACCAGTAATGTGGATCACTGCTGTTTTGACCATGGGGACCTCGGATTTTGGTAGTGCAGTCGAACCAAAGATGAAGAGAACATACGCCCCTTCCACCCTACCAAACATCCTTGAGGTACTCCGACCCTGGGGTGAGCACAGTGACCTCGCTGCCATGTGTTATTGTTCTGAATTGTGCTGACCTCTATTCCTGCTGAACTCAGTGTTCTTTGTTAGAGCTTCTGACGTGCATGCATGAGTGTCTGTGTGTCTGCGTGTGCATGTTTTGGGGTCTGGCAGAACTGGGTTCCAGTACTGAGGAATGGGATCTGCGTCACAGACTTCATCTATGAGGGATGGGCACGGAGCAAGACTGGATGGAGACCTACCCTTGAATTTTTTGTGTTGAACTAAAGAAGTCCATTCCCTGGGCCTGGTAGTGCATTGCAGGCCTGTAAGCCCAGGTACTCTGGAGGCTATAGCAGGTGGATTTCAATTTTGAGGTTTAGCTGGGGTATAAAAGTGAGTGCAAGATCACCTGAGCCTCTTGTTACAAAATAGAAAGTAAAACGCGGAAAGAAGGGTGGACATTCAGCTCAGTGGTAGAGCTCAGTCTCTCTCATCTCTCTCAAACACACACACACACACACACACACACACACACACACACGTTGGGGGAGGATAGTTTTGTAGGGTACTTCTGAGTTCACAGGAAAGCAGTCTACATGTTGAATATTTAGCTTTTACATGTTGGGAAACCCACAAAAGAATGGATTTCACATTGCTAACAGTTGTGTGAACAGTCAGCAGTGTGATGTGGTCAGAAGACCAGCAGGACTGCTTGTGGACTGATGTCTTGGATAGCTTTGTTTCCATATACATAGTTACCTACAAGAATTCCAACCCTCTGAGATAAGCATTAGTTGACATATGGTCCTAAGGAGTAGAGCAGGGGCAGGAGGTTAAAGGCCAGGGAGTCAGATTTTGGCTCCATATAAGGAAGAACTTTCTTTGCAAAGATGGAATTAACAGCTGTAGGAAATATGATCTCTGTCTCATGGGAGACAGTGGGGATGCTAAGGGGGATTCAGGAACACTCGGGCATGTTGGGTCAGAGGTGTTTCGTGGCTGAGCGCAAGAGAGGAGACACACAGGAAAAGAATGAAATACCCTTTTGCTGACAAGGAACTCAACCCCTACATGTTTGCAAAGTGGAGGGTAAATGTGAGTCATTTGTTCTGACTTTCATATTTAGCCTGATGCTTCACTGCTGGGACCTTGGTTTTGGAAGTTCCCATCCCGTTCCTTGGTAGTATTTTCAGTGGAACAAACATTTTATTTCTTTGCTGATGCTGCTGTTGATATATCACCCAGATACAGTGCTCTCAACAAGAGTGAGGACCACCCCTTCCCTCTCCACCCGCCAGCTAGACGCCAGGGGTGCTGCATTGTGGGACTCGAGTACTCAGGTCTGCGGCTGCTGTATGGCAGCAGGTTCTTTGATCCAATTGTCTTGTTTACTTTCAGGATGACTTATCTTCGAGTTCATGTGCTTACCGAAATATAGACACATGATCAAAATAAGCATGGAGGGTCCATCTGGACCGAAGAACTGGAAACTGCTTCTTGAGTACATAGCGGATGATTCGAGGCTAGCTGCTTGACTTTTGGATAAGGAAATGTGAGCCCTGATAGAGCTGATTTGCACAGCATCATACAACTGTTCTGGGCTTAGGACTTGTGCACCATTTCTTTGCCTGGGGCTGTTTGTGACTTGACAACTCCTTGGGGTCAGAAGAAGCAGCCTAACAGTGCAGTCCCAACAGCCAGAAATTTGTTTATAATTTGGAAAAGGACTTACCTCACCTCTGAATAGCTTAATAATCAACAGTAGAGTAGGTTCATACTAAGACATGGGGCCCCCGGAAGCCAAAGATATGGTAGTTGGGGGTCACATCTCTGAGCACTCAACAAATCTCCTATGTGTCCTTTCATTCTTTCTCCTTTGATTTGGGCCTTAGTCAATTTGACTAGATTTATTCCTGTTTAGCTTCACGGTCCAACGTGGTCCTCAAACATTTCACAGATTTGCACTGTCTGATTTGCCTTCCCTCTCCTGACAACCATGCCCTGCCAACAGTCCAGCTTGACTGTGTGTCTATGATCCTGATGTCTGTCTCATCATAATAATTCATGCTCTCTGCTTCTGGGATACCTCACTCAGGATGATCTATTCCAGTTCCCACCATTTGCCTGCAAATTTCATGATTTCCTTGTTTTTTTATTGCTGAGAAATATTCCATTGTGTAGATGTACCACAATTTCTGTATCCATTCCTCAACTGAGGGGCATCTGGGTTGCTTCCCTCTTCTGACTATTACAAATAAAGCTGCTACAAACATGGTTGAGCAAATGTCAGTGTTGTATACTTGAGGATCTTTTAGATATATGCCTAGGAGTGGTATAGCTGGATCTTGAGGTAACACTATTCCTAATTGTCTGAGAAAGTGCCAGATTGATTTTCAAAGTAGTTGTACAAGTAGGATAAACATACTAAAATCTGTACACCTAAGGAAACTAACCAAGAAGGAGGACTCTGGCTAAGATCCTCAATCCTCATTCAGAAAGGCAAAGAGGATGGACATCAGAAGAGGGAGAAAACAGGGAACTGGACAGGAGCCTACCACAGAGGACCTCTGAAAGACTCTACCCAGCAGTGTATCAAAACATATCAAAAGTGTATCATATTTATCAAAAAATAAAAATAAAAACAAAAACAAAAAATATGCTAAGACTCATAACCAAACTTTGGGCAAAGTTCAGGGAATCTTATGAAAGAAGTGGGAAATAGTAAGATCTGGAAAGGACAGGAGCTCCATGAGGAGAGCAACAGAACCAAAAAATCTGGGCACAGGGGTCTTTTCTGAGACTAATACTCCAACCAAGGACCATGCATGGAGATAACCTAGAACCCCTGCACAGGTGTAGCCCATGACAGCTCGGTCTCCAAGTGGGTTCCCTAGTAATGGGAACAGGGATTGTCTCTGACATGAACTGATTGGCCTTCTCTTTGGTCACCTTCCCCCCAGGGGGGAGCAGACTTACCAGGCCACAGAGGAAGACAATGCTGCCAGTCCTGATGAGACCTGATAGACTGGGATCAGAAGGAAGAAAAGGAAGACCTCCCCTATCAGTGGACTGGGAGAGGGGCATAGGTGGAGAAGAGGGAGGGGGGTGGGATTAGGAGGGGAGTAGGGAGGGGGCTATAGGTGGGATACAAAGTGAATAAACTCTAATTAATAAAAATTAAAAAAAATCAGAAAAAAAAAGAATTCATGTTAAACCAAGTGTCCAGGAAGCTCCCCAGCCCAAAGGTCTGAGAAGAGTTAGTCCATGGTCTGTGTAACTTCATCTCCATTCCTGGATCCCATCACAGGTGCATCACTGAAAATGTCACGTTTTGTGAACTTAAGAAAAGTGCCATGTGTAAGGTATTGGTTGATTCCTTCCTCACTTTAAGTTGAACACGTTCATCGTCTGGGTTCATTGTGCACAGTGTTGTGCTGTGTTAGGGCACTTTGACATAGGTATTCTCCCTTTCCTCCCTCTCCTTTCTCCCCTTTCCCACCTGTGGTTAGTTGCTATCACGCTAGACAGTTTTCTCTACTTTCATGTCGTATATACATAGATGATTTTATGTATCTATGTAGCATCTATAGCACAAATGAGAGCAAATATCCAATATATTCTGGCATAATTCACATAATTAACTGTCCCTAGGTGCATCTGTTTTTCTGAAGATGGCATAATTTTATTTATTTTGTGAATGCAAAAAACCCTATCATGCATATAGACTACATTTCCTTTATCTATGCCTGTGTGTTCCATTTCTGAATTATTGTGAATGTTGCTGTTGGTGTTGGAGTATCTCTCTGACACCTTGACGGGAAGCCCTTTTTTGGTAAGTACTGAGGAGGACGGCTTGATCATGTGGTGATTGTAAAATTAGCTTTTTGAGGGGCTTCTATCCTGATTTTCATAGTGGCTGGGCCAGTTTTCGTCCCACCCAAAGTGTGTAAAAGTGTTTTTTGTTTTTTTTTAATTTTGTCCACATTCTTGCCAGCAGTCATTGATAACTGCCTGACGTACCGACTGGAATGAGAAGGACTCTCAGGGCAGTTTTCACGTACATCTCTCTGATGGTTAGCGATTCAACAACATCTCAGGTTTATTGGCCTTGTCTTTTATCTTTTGAAGACTATTTCTTCAGCTCATCTATTAGCTGGGCTGTTTAATTTTGTGTTGCTTACTTTGTTGAGTTCTTGGTTTATTCTAGGCCTTGACCTTCTATCAGACGAACAACTATGGAAGATTTTCTTCTCCTACGTCTGTAGGTGGTTTGGACAGCCCCATCCTAAGGCGGACTTTATAAAAGCTTTCAAACCAGCCACTTCCCTGCTGGGCTGAGAGGCTGTTTCCTGGAGCAGGAGCACATGTTTGTGTGTGTGTGTGTGTGTGTGTGTGTGTGTGTGTGTGTGTGTGTGT
>NW_026596064.1:4540349-4582808 GCF_907164565.1 Psammomys obesus
TGTGTGTGTGTGTGTGTGTGTGTGTGTGTGTGTGTGTGTGTGTGTGTGTATATGTGTACACTTGTTATGGTAGTAATTGACACTCCATGTCTTGGTGTGTGTGGTAGTAGCAGTTGTGACTCCCATGTCTGTGAGGGTTAATGATTTACTCTACGTAAGGAGATCTGCCTTGCGTGGGGCATGTTCTTGAAGTGCCAGAGAGAAGGGTGATTTTTCTGACATCCTCCAGCCTTCTTCTCCATATATGGAAATGTTTACCCACCACACTCATCTATTGGAAGGGAAGGCAGTGACTCAGGGTTTGGGAGAAGCAGGATTTGAATTCTTGTTTCCAGAAACCAAGTCGAGCCCCCTCCCCCGCCTCCTGCCCTTTCCCCCATGCCTCTGTTTCTTGTCCTGGAGGCTGAAGGGAGAGTGCCTCAGCTCAGTTGCCCTCAGGCTCTGGACCACGTCCCTGCTGTGTCCTCTCCTAGGCCTGGCTTTGGGAGAGGGAGCAAGGGCAGTGAAGGCCAGCTTTCTGTGGTGGTGACCTCCTCAAGTGAGTACATCATTATCGCCAGCGGAGCTTCTGCCAGCGGACCTGGGATGCTGGCTTGGACAGGGTGGCGGTGGGAAATACCATGAAAAATGTTGATTTGGAGCTGTAGTTTGGAGCTGGGATAGCTGCTTTCCCAGGGGAGCAGCCCTCCAGAGAGATTTAAAGTGGGTTCAGCCTGAGGTAAAGTTTTATTTGCACCTAAAAACAACACCAACACCATCACCAACAAAACCCCGCTACAGATACTGTGCCCACCTGATGCCTAACTTCAGTGGGGGTAGAAAAATAATTTGGGGGTGTTGTCTGATTGCTAGGGGTAAAGCCATAAACCAAAAGGGATGTGTGTGAGAACTTAGGGCAGGCTGACCTTACCCTGCAGAGCTATGGTTTGGACTTGAAGTGTGACACACTGCTGTGTAACATCGTGTGGTCCACAGAGTGTTTGTGACTCTTTGTAGATTGGATGGGCTTTCAGTGCTTCTGGAGCCAGCCACTGTGGAGTCCACCTGTTGTATTTCACAGCATCATACGGTGCAGGAGGGCTTGGGGGTCTGGTTTGCTTGCTGATGGATTTGGTAGGATTAGAACCCCGGTGTCTCTCAGACTGTTGCCCTGACCTTGCATTCATGCCGTTCTACAAGCAAGGTAGGAGAGGCCTTTGCAGTGAATGGCTCTGCTCAGCCTGGGGCCCCTTTTCTGACTCTGCTGTCCATCTGTGTCTTGTTTGGGTAGCACATTGCTCGTGTGCTTTCTGAGGCTCGCCTAGAAAGTGCCTCTATCGACAGCACGTACTGAGTCCGTGCTGAGCCCTACAGAAACCAGTCTATGGCTTATCTGCAATTTCCCCACGTTTTAAGGCAGATGTTATTCTAACATAACCTGCAAGAAAAGCAAGGCCCAAGGAAGTGTGAGAACCTGCCAGGTCCCTTACTGGCCCTTGCATACAGGCTTAGTCATCTGGGTCCGTTTTACTGCAAAGGCCAGGAGTTAGCCCTGAGCTGATCTGCCAGGCTTCTTCTGTGTCTTTTGCCTATATAATTTTATTAAATCGTGTGTGTGTGCGTGTGTATGTGTGTGTATGAGTGAGTAGGCACAGTTGGCTGGCCAGCAAGTTCTAGGGATCTGCCTGTCACCGCTTCACCAGCACTTGAATTACAAATGTGTGACAGCACGGTTGTCTTTCTAAAACCTGGTTTCTTGGGCTGGAATTCAGCACTTTACTGACTGAGCTTTCTCCTTGGCCTCCTAGCTTTAGTGATCGTTACTGAGTCTCTGCTCCCATGCATTGTACTGCTGTGGGTAGCATCCCAGCACAGGGTGCAGACCTGCATAATTAAATATACAATGCAGCTAGGGTGTTAGGGAGGAAGATTCACTGAGGGCTGAATGTGGGGGAGGGGCCCTGCAAGGTCAGTTCCAGCTGAAGCTGAGTGACAAGTGCCAGCCCCGAAACAGACAGAGGAAAGGGCAGGGCAGGCAGTGGACAGCTCTTACAGAGTGGGAAGAGCTATGTGTGGTGAGCGCAGGGGTGTGCCGTGCTGCCAGCAGGTCAGGACTGCAGAACACAAAAGCAGCAGAGCGGAGCTAGAAGGGGCTGAAAGGTGGTGAGGAAACCATGAGACAGACTTGAGTTTGCTTTCAGTCCCAAGTCCAGGTCAGCTGGTAACCCCCGGAATTACATTGTAACGTGAGGGCATCTTCCAGGTGAGGCCTGAAGCCGTGCTGTAGCAGTGGGATGGAGGAGGGAGAAGAAGTTTAGGACTTGTTGCATATGTTTTTCAATGGGATGCCAAAGTGTGATCTCCCTTAGAGAAATGTCAAGCTGAATGGATCCAGACCTTTGTAAACACAGTGTTATTTTGTGGAGAAGTTACAAGAATTCCGGACCTAAGACTATGGACTCCCCTCCCCCATTTATCTATTTATTCAATTGCTTTTCTGCCTGATCCCAGCCCCCTCCCTTCACCCTCTCAGTCTGCCCTCTTGGAGTTCTAACCTCAAGCTTTTAGCCAAATAATTGAGGGTGCAAGGGCTTCTGGCTCCCAATGTCCTCGCTCAGAGCTCAGAATACCCCGAACAAGGCCTTCAGAATATGTTACTTCCTTTGCCCTCTCTAGATTTTTTTCTTAAGTAATATATTCTTTCCCACCAGGAATGTGAATTGAAACTTTTGGTGTGATGCCATTTAACCTGCTATCTTTTTGTTTTGTTCAGCACATTTGGTAAGTATATGTTTTATCACTGAACTATGTCTCCAGTCCTGTCTCAGGGTGGTTTCTCTTCACAAAGATATTTTTTTTCTCTTGTCCCTGTACCTTTAGCAAGACAGCCTCTGTCATGTAAAATGGGCCTGCAAGGCCCAGGGATCCCCAAGAAGCTGTTGCACCGCTTGAGGCCTGAGGCTCTGGCCAGGAGGCCATCTCCCCATTGTCTTCTTGAGCTTAGCTTCCTATTCTTGGCTCTCTCTGATCTTCCTTTGCATGTGTTGGGCTTTCTGGGAAATACCTCTGCTTTTCAGTGGAGAGAGGTGTCTGTGTTGTCAGGCAGTTCACTCAAAGTCTCCCATCAAAGTAGTGTCTGAAGCATGTTGAGAAGCTATGATGACTAATCTATTACGCCTCCTTACCAATGCCAAAATGATCTTGCATGGCTCTTGTGCCTCTGGGTACCCCTTGGCCACCTGTATACAACTGGCTAAGTCTGGACCTTAAAAAAATAATAAATAAATAAATAAATAAATAAATAAATAAATGAAAAACCTAAATCAGTAGGCAATCATTCCTGAGCTTTTTAAATGGTTTTCTTCTTTAAATAGTTTTCAGTCTAAAGTTACAAGGTTCTCTAAAAAAGAAAAAAAAAAAAAAAAAAAAAAGGAAATCAGTAACACCATCTCTTTGTTTGTGCTCACTTGTTTCTTTGAAAATTTCTTTCTTATTACCCATTCAGTCAACAAACATTTATTGAGTTCTTACTGTATGCCAGGCATTGTGCTAGGTGCCGGGGATTGATTCAAAGATAATTTGGAGGCGTATGGAAGGGGAGTGGATAATTACAGCACAGTGAGATAAGTGCTATAATAGAGGGATATATAAAGAACTAGAAATAGCACTATGAATAACATCTCTGAACAAATTGCCATCTTTTTTCCTTCTGGATTATTCCCTTATGTATATTGCCCAAAGTGGGATTACTGGGTCATTTAAAAGATGAAAACAATTTGGCACAAAAAGATGTAATGGCTTGCCTGGGGAATACAGCTCAATTTTCAGCAGGAGAAAAAAAAAAAAACAAAAAACTGTTGACAACTCCAGATTTAGACCAATTCTCCAGGAGGACTGGGTAGTTTTCATATTATGCTATCAACGTGGTGTCTTGATAGCACGGAGGAGGAACACCTGTGCTAAACATGTCAGCTTACACGTAGAGACGCATGTCCCCACCTTCAGCCTCACATATGAGTTCCTGTCACAGTAACTGGGCTCCAAGAATGCCGTTCTTACAACCTGTGTCCTTATTAAAAGGAAGCGACTTGCTGAAGCGCCACAGTTAAAAAGTCAGGAGTGGAGGGGAGGACGGTTACGCTGATTCTGATTCCCACTGCACTCCCCATGCCGTGTTCACAAAGTCTGTGTTCTAGGTGGGGTCTGGTACTTACAAGTGGCTTTTCTCAAGGTCAGGATGTACAGAACAGCGAAAGATGTTCTCACCCCTAACATCAAAGCCATGTACAGCATCCTTCTGTATGTTGGCCCAAAGAAACCTGAGGGCCCATTTTGTTTCTTGGCCCAGGGTCCTGAAAGACCATTTGATTGTCCCCAGCTTTGCAACATGAAATCCTAAGGAGAGCTGAAACTATGCCACGGTTCTTTTTGAAATGTGGGATTGTTGTGTAGTCACAGTTGTAAGCAAGACCCTTGTCCCTGGAATTGAGGGCCTCTCGGAACCCGAATCAAATATGTGTCCACCATTGGCTACACCTCTCATGTAGCACCTTCTCCACCTCCCCCACCCCCGACAGCCCAAGTTCATCCACCTCCACTCTTCAGCTCACGCTGTTCCTCCAGTCCGAGGTGACCTCACTTCTCTCTCTGTAAACTCCTGCTTCCTATAGAGGAGTTCATCGTGGTCACCATCTGCTCGCCAGCAATACCTCCTGTGCCCTAGAAAAGGGGTCTTTTGTGCTAACCTCTACCAGTTAGCACTGAGGTGGCAGAGTGTGCCTGTTTTTGCTTAGAGACACGAGATCCAGGCGTGGCTCCTGGCTGTCAGTTGAGATACATAACTGAGTTTCTTTTCCATCACATGGGTATAAATAAGTGATCACCCCATGTCACTGTGTGTTCTGGGACTTGTGCCTCGGTCTATGCCTCTTCCTCAGCTCTTGACCTTTACTGTATTTGTCACACTTCTCCTTTTATATGGAGCTCGTTGAGGGCAGAGAGAGTAGCTCATTTTCGTAGGTCTGTGGGTATATGGAATTGCTCAAGGCTGCATTAAAGGAAAGAGCACTTCCACACATCCTAATTGATCACATCAGGTTAGGTTCCACAAGTTCCAATTTGTAGTGCTAGGCTGGCCAGGAAGGAGCTTTGCATTGTGGGATTCTTAGCACACACAAGGAAGAGTCAGACTGGACTCTGCTTCCTGAGAGATAAGGAAGAGTTGAGAGCTGGTCTCAGGCCTCCAGGAGCTAATAGTGCTGGCTGTCTGTCATGGCAGAGTGGAGGCCTTGCTTGGGGTATGAAGCTTAGTTTCCTTCTTGTAAGAGTTGAAGAGTTAGAAGAGAGGGATAGAGGAGTGGTGGGTTAGGGATCATTTGAGAGGCATCTTCTCCTCTGGAGACATCCCTTACAGGCTCATATCTTCCTGTTTTGGAAAACTGACTATGGAAGGGAATCCTTTATTAACTTGGTGGCTGAGCCATTTAGCTTTTTTCTTGTATCATTTCCCCAGATGGAGTCCCCTTGAGTCTTAAAATTCAAGTACTTTAGACCTGGATACCGAGTCCTCCATGTTCTGGTTGTAAATCCCGCTCCAACTTCATTTCTCACTGTATCCCTTTCTCTCTGTGTTGCTGGCCTCAGTAGGGTCTCTGAGGATACTTTGAGCTCATCCTTAAGACCTTTGTCCATTGGCTTCCTGGGCCCATTGGTTTTCTGTACCCATTGATTCTCTGTGCCCATTGGTTTTCTGTGCCCATTGGTTCCCTCTGTCCATTGGTTTCCTGTGTCTATTGGTTCCCTGTGCCCATTGGTTCCCTGTACCTGTTGGTTCCCTCTGCCCATTTTCTTCCTTCATATATGGAAATCATCTTGGGTTAAGTCACAGCCTTTGCAGAGAACTTCTGTAGCCTCAGTGGAACATGGCATGAACTTTCTTTGGCATTCTTTTCACCCTGTCTTGTGTGTTCCAGCATTCCCACAGGGAGGCTGTGAGTTCTTTGTGGGGTTTCCACACATTGCGACACCTACGCCTGCTGGGTTCATACAGTTTGATCAAAGCCTGCAGTGCTGGCAGACATCTGTTTTCTGTATTCCTGACTGCAGGGAATATGCCATCATGTCAACTAATAGCTATCCGAGGGGGTTTCAGTAGTCAATACCAGGGTTAATCAGGGTTTGTTTAATCTTGACATAGCCATTTGGAATCTGTTTTAGAATTGATCTGATGGTATTTCGTGACTATCCTTTCTCAGGCCATTATATTCTGGATACCTATAGGTATCTGACTACAGGCCTCTGAGCTTTTCACTTAAGAACTTAACCACAAAGTAGAACAGACAACAGATTTGCAGGTTTCTTACATGAACATTTTTTTTAAAACACACAGCCATTATTTTTATACCAAAGCAATTTGAAGTGTGAAAATGGCAGTTTTTTTAAAGGTATATTTCTGCCCTGAGAAGTAGAATAAATGTCCATATTCCAAATGACTATAATTAATAAAACCCTGTCACAGAGCTTGGGTTTTGAAGACTTTGGTACTATTAGCCCCCAAGCCTTTGACGTACATTTCAGTTGTCAGGTGCCTTTGTGTCTAAGTAAGAACTCTTGTCAGTGTTGATGGAGGGTTTAAACAAGATGTTGGATATGAGGCTGATTAACATGTGATTAACAATTAGGACTGGAAATATTTTTTTAAAGTAGCATTTTTGAACAGTTTGCATTAGAAGGAAAACACATGTAAAGTGTTCATGTATTTCCTTCTTTGAAAATGATGGCATAAATGAGTTTAGTTTGAAGGAACATCACACATCTTTAGAGAGCATAAATGGTTCATATTAAGTTTTTAACTAAATGAATTGTATCTGTAGAGCCATGGTCCTTGAGAAATGATAGGAACCTTGGGAAGAGGTGAGCATGCATCGATGCACGCTGTGTGGGCTCTGTCCTGCCTGTGCTGGAGATAGAATTCCAGGCAATGGTCGTCCACACCCGGAAGCTCAGGTGAGATCAGCCCTTACTTAACTGACAGGGAACTTGAGCTTGGAAACATTAAAATCATTTACACAAGCCCTGGATTTGGAACGGTGCTCCTGATGGCTTTCAGAAACCCCTCTGTTTACACATGTGCCGTGGCCTGCCTGGCTTTGCTTGTCTTTTCTCCATGGTAGCTGCTGGTTTAGGGCTAGGTAAAGCAATGGGAATCTGCAGTTGCAAAGCCCTTAGACTGTCTGATGAATCTGCTTGAGTTTCTTGACTTTGGCTGCGGAGAATGTGCTTTCTCTCTGCTTCTTCGCACTCATTCTTCAGTCTTTCCTTCTGTTCCTCCCTTTTGGGGAAACATTTGGCATTTCCACTTTACAAGCCAGGAGGCTATGTAAAGAACATTCCATTATTTCTTTTAAAAAATATAAGTAGCAAGTCAAATGCATTGTGTATTTCTCACTGTCTTCTGAAACCTATAGACACCATGTGAAAAAGTTGTCCAATGGCTGGAAATTGTGAGCTGTGAGGTCTCCCTTGAATATGTCACTCTCAGGGAGAGGGCTTCAGATCAACACCTCCTTTCGCTCCTGGGGCTTTCACATCTTCATTTTTCAGGAGTGTGAGGACTGTTAGTGATTTCTAACGTTTTGAAATTCTACATGTTTGGAGGTCTCTGAGCTATCAATTTCTGCTGAGTTGCATATTCCTGCAACTATCTTTTCTGATACTATTCAATCTTTACATTTAATCTGCTCAACAATGTATAATTTTTTAAAGGGAAGCTCTTATAGACACTTCTGAAGTATAAGGGTGGAAGGAATAAAAGGATGTTAAAAAAATAGAAAACAACCAATTAAATAGTATATAGCATGTAATTCTCCTTAGAAACTCACTGTGAAATTGAGGAGCACTTTAACAACTGGTAATTTAAATTGCATTTGAACTCTGCTAATGGTTTGTTTGCATGGGAACTTCAATCATTTCACAGCAGTTCTTTAGCAAAGCGGCTTGTTCTCTTTATGGCAAAGAAGAAGAAAATTATTAAAAGAGAAGTTGACTGTGGGAAAGGGAGGCCACCTACATTGGCACATGAAGAGAAGCTGTGGAATGGATGTGACTCCCCCTGGACAAGCGTAGAGGGCTGTGACTTTTAGTTAGGTTTAGAAATTTGGAGAGTCAGAAGCCCTCTGCCTCTCTCAGAAAGTTTTGCATTTCTCTCCCCTTGCCCTACATAAGGGGGCTTTGATTTCCTGGTGTTTTGGGTTGGGGTATCTTTTTTTTTCCCCCTATGAGATTGACCTTTCCATAGCTCGAGAGTTGGCCTCTTACCGATCAGTTTCTCAGCAGCTTTGAAATTGTACTCTGTTGAAAATGGTTTTTGAGATTTCTGGTATTCTGAAGACCACAGACCCTCAGGAAACGGACTGCTTCAGTGCACTCATCCCAATTAAACTCAATTTTTCTTACAGAATTTCATCTTGTTGTTGGGGTATGCTTTAGTGTATAACACAAGGCTAGTCCCTGCCGTATTTAGTTTGTGTCCCCTGTTAAAGATGGGCAGTAACTAGATCTGGTGGACCAAGCCCCAAATCCCTTGTCACTAACGATGGTTTCTTAGATTGCTCCTTCACAGCCTTGGTTCCCAGGATTTCTTGTTTAAGAAGAAGTGGGGAAGTCACATTAAGGGTTTCCCCGTCCCCCAACTTTTAAATTTATACATGGATGGGAAGACAGATACCATGGGCATGAGGCAATTATATGATTGATTAGAAAGTGCTAAAAGATGCTATGAGAACGAGGGTAGAGTTTTTCTGGTTTTCGAATACCACAGACAAATTAAATCATAGTCCACTGCCCTGAAATATACTTTGTGTAATCCCAAGAAAAGAGCCGTAGTTCTCAATATTATATTATATTTAGGAGTTACTAAATAATAAGATTTTGAAACTCGCTGTGACTCACTGGTTCTCGTTTTACAGGTAAGGAAATTGAAATTCAGAGGGCCACTAAGTCATATGATTTTTTTTTCTTCCTTAATTGCATCTGCTTGAACTATCTTGTACTTCCATTACTTAGATGAAGCTGTTTTCCAGGGATGCTGAGATATGCAAATGGAGATCATTCTCTTTCTCCTTCCTTTGAGACAGACATGCAATGAAGAGTGCCTGGTACTGACCAGAGGTTTGGGAGGTCTGGAAGTCAGACGTTATTCATTGTGGTCTGATCAGAGATGTTACCTAGGAAGTATGAAGAGGTTGAAGCCAGGAGACTCAAGCCTTTCTTTCTCTGTTTCTACAGGTGGGAACACAGGCTCAAGGACAGAAGCAGAGATAGCAAGTCATCTACTTCTGCATTTGTTCACTGTTCCCTCCTTGGAGGGGA
This sequence comes from Psammomys obesus, assembly GCF_907164565.1. Lineage (NCBI taxonomy): Eukaryota > Metazoa > Chordata > Mammalia > Rodentia > Muridae > Psammomys > Psammomys obesus. The sequence goes on from NW_026596064.1 coordinate 4,549,698, forward strand.
GGTATTTTCCCTTAGTTGGTGAGTTCTGTACAGAAATATGTTTTTTTTTTAATATCAATATACTTGCTTTAATCAATTTTAGAAATAATGGATGCTGGTGACAAGAATTGAGACCTGGAGAAGTCTAAAATGTTTACATTATCATTATCATCATCATCATCACCATTGTTATTGAATTGGTTTTGTGGCAACAAGCTAGATAAATCCATGCCAGTAAAATACGTGGCAGTGCAAAGGTGGGCTTACTTCCTGCAAGGTGGCATGAAGAGAAACTGGAGGAAAGCTCAGTGACAAGTCATCTTGCCAGTCACTGTGTGGCTCCCTTCTCTCTCCTTAGGCAACAACTGAAGTATTATTGAAACTGAGAGTCTAACGCGAAGATGACAGGGAACACTGGCTACCCTTGGGAAGAAAGAAATCAAAGTAATTAGATGTTTCCTGTTTACTCCTGTGTAATGTGCCTTTTTTTTTTTTTTTTTTTTGACAACCTCATTTTCTTTTCTCATCAACCTTTGGAGGTAGAGAGAGCTAACTTAGCTTTGGCAGAGGACGGGGTCTTTGTTTTAATGACCTGCTAGTGTTCCCTTGCTGGCTTGGAAAGGAGAATGACGACAAGATGAGTTGCTTTGCAATGGCTCTCTATTTCACAGGTAGAAAAGATGGACATGGCATAAAGAATCATCTGGTGGTGTGGTGTGGTGGTATCCTGGTGAGGAGCTGAAGGAGAGTAGTTGGGGTATTCTTGCTGAGGCATTTACCAATTCTGGTTCTTTGGTCTCCATGATGAAGACCAGTCCAAGGAATTGCATTAAAATGCATAAATAATAAACCTCACTCTGACTGTTGTGGAGGTTTTCAAAACACGGTAAATGCTATTGTGTTTGGGAAAAAAACCCAACTTGATTTGAAAGTTTACTGCGTTCATCCTTTTATTTTGTTACTCTATTTCCTTTATTGTTGTTCCACTATTTTCATTGTACAGTTGCTCTCTATAGCGTAGGTAGCTTGCACTCTTTGGCTTTAGCTTGCCAGTATTTCTCTAATAAAACTTTCAAACATGGGCTCGAATATTCGTCCCCAACCCCAGCTTCTGGCTACTGCATCGGTGGGAATCTTTGTTACCTGCCTCACCTTTTGGGTTTCTCAGTGTTTAAAATGAAATTTTGGTAGCCTTGAACTTGGCTTTAATGAACTCAAGTGGTGTAATGGCAGAACAGGAAAGACTGCGTTAATGAGTCAGCTGGAAGAGGCTCAGAAGTGTCTGTTAGCTTGAGTCAGTTATGCTTCAATAGTGACTCTTGCTTCTGAAGCACTGACATGGTCTTGGCATATGTTATTTAGAACAAAGTGGAAGGGCGACCTTTCAAGTTCAGAAGACATGGCTCACAGGGGAGGTGGCTTCAGGCTCAACTAGAGCAGGACTCCAGCTCTCATGTCCAGCTCTGAGGCTCTGTGGTATTCTTTGCTGTGTCCCCTTTTGGTTGTTGGCTTTATATGGTTAGGAGGTAGCTATCCAGTGACCAGGCTGAAGAATCTGCATAGCTGTCCAGTGACCAGGACAAAGACATCTACATAGCTGTCCAGTGACCAGGATGGAGATATCTGCTTTCCTATTTAAAGGAGAATGAGCCTTGTTGTCACATTCAGAAAGGCTTTAGTTATTGCAAATTAACGAGCCTGTCATTGAGGCTGAAAGGATGGGTCTGTGCTACATGAATATACACACCAGAGACTGTCCTACTCCAGCCTCATGGCAGCCACACAGCTGAGGTGAAGTGGCTCCGCAGAGCAGTTACACTGTTGGGGAGAAAGGCCTTGTTGTCAGCTTTCCTTAGAGCATCATGCTTCAGTCCTTGAGTCATGTTCTGAAAGGGGTGTTAGCCAGCTGGACTCCATACAAACAAAGGTAAGGAAAGGACCAAAGTGATGTGCCAATCAAGAGTGAGATTGGAAAAGGCAGGATGCTGGGATATACTTGACCTTGACCTTCAAGAATAAAACACCCAGTCAGAAGAAGGACAGTGTTTGTGTGTCCCACAGGCTAGAAGGGTGTCTGGTGAGTTAAAGGCACATGCTGCATTTTCATGGTTAGATCTGAAGGTTGTGAGTGTCCCTTTCACCCAGGGTGCTCTACCAGGTACTGGCTGAATCTGTTGAGTAGTTCCAGGGGTTGTATTACAGATAAGGCCGGACGGCATGGTTTCTTGAGGACTAAACAAACGGCTGCATTGGAAGAGGCTTCAGGGAGCAGGGCAGCTTCAGACATTTACCTTGCATGCACTCAAAGGTAGCGTGTGGCAGGGTGGATAACCAAGAGCCTGCCAAGGGTTAGCCTTTCTTTGCTTTCCTTTTCCCAGTCTCAGCATTTCAGGTCACATTGATTGTCTTGCATGTTGATTGTGCAAGCCTGTTGGTAGTAATTTTATCGAGTGTGGCCTCTTCATTCGTGATAGGTTATCGGAATTATTTTCTTCCTTCAAGATTCAAAATGGATTAAAACTGTAAAGGTACTGTAAAGGTTAAGAGTCTAGCACTGTGCCTAGTACAGTATTTATGCTTGGCATTCATTCTTCTCCACACCCAGGCGCTGTCGTCCCCAAGACTCAATGAGGACTAACTTGTTCTGAGTCTTGGAAGGAAAAAAAAAACAAAAAACAAAAAACTAAACTTGGAGCTTTATTAATCATTAAAGTTGAACCTCAAGCAGTGAGAGGTGCTAGGAGGTAGATACGGAGAGACCCAGAGAAGCTGTAGTCTAGCCTGTGGGATTCTTGCTCTGTTTGTTCACATAATCACACCTTCTGCCCCAAGCATGCCTGGCCCAGTGGGAGTCAGGAAGGAAATGATTTCCCTCTTTGGATAGCAACGTACAATTGTTGTAGCCAAGGACTTTCAGTTTTAATATTTCCGTTTTGGTTTTAAGAGCTACCAGGTATTGGTCTCCGCCGGAAGCAAAGCCCTGGTCATTTCTGTTAGAGGTGGATGTCTTGGCTCCCTGCAGACACTTGGCCAGCTGGTTTCTGAGCATTTGTTACCATCTGCTAAGCCAGGTTTCATTTTTATTTACTGGTTTCACAAATTACAAGGGACTTACCAAGGGTGAACAGAGGCCCAAGACGTCTCCCAGAGTCTGTGGGTCTTCACATAGCAGGGCCATCTTGTAGGAGGTATGATTGCTGTTGGCTAAAGAAGAGGGAGAGGAGGCTCTTTTCAGCCTTTCTCCTAGTTCCACAGTATTTCCACTCGGCTTCCTGTGCAATGGGGATGCTTCTTTCTCTCCTTGGCATGGCCCTGGGAAATCAGGGTTGTAGGACTTCTTTCTCACTGGGTTACTTTGGGATAGAAGGTGTCCAGTGCCTGCATGGATGAGTGTAAGACCCTTGGTAGACTGCTACCAAACTTCTACATCTGGTTGTAGTGTATATCCTTGTTTTCTTCCCTGATTGTAGTATTTGTCAGAAAGTCAGCAACTTCAGAATGTTGTTATGTCTTCCGACGTTGGAGAGTCCTGGAGCTAGAACCCATGGCTTTTTATATGATCAGCAAATAAGTAGTCTGGCATTGAGCTACCAGCACAGCCCAGTCAGAGATTCCTTGTGATATTATTGTGAGGTAGGCATGTTCCCTGATCTCTAGAAGCTTTGAGGGAAGGTACAGTCATACACCATGGAAAGATGATTGCTCGCAGTGTTTTTACTCATCACAAAATATGTTTCAAGCCTTATGAGAGATTATGATTGAAGATCGAGGTAAGTAAATTTTAGCCACAGATCTCACAGGGTCTAGACAAGAGGGTGTGGAGAGTGGAGAGGATTGGGATCCTAGGGACAGTATTGATCCCTAATTTAATTGGAGGTGCATGGGAGGGCCATGACTCTAGTTTGGGAACAGATGCTGCTCAGTATCTAAGAGTGGGTATAGATGATATTAAAGTTTGAACAGGTCAAAATTTCACGGGCTGTCTCCAGCTCCTCTGAAGTGAGGAGCTGAAGCAAGGAGCTGTAGCAGAAAGTGCTGCATTGAGTTTTTATACACTGATGTAACATTCACAGTGATGTGTGTGTGGCCGGGATGTGCCTGGTCTCAAAGCTAGAAAGCATTTCTGTGTTCTGGAGCACAAGAGTTTCTTTCAAGAGCTCCTGATACTGAACCTTTGGTGGTCTGCTTCTTAGGCTTAGCAGATTGAGTGGGGAGGACCATGAAAACGTTCCAGAATCTGAACAGTTCAAACTCTGACACAGTGTTGTAGTTGCTGTTCCTGTGCGACATTTCCCCCCCCCACCCCGAATTGCCAACTCAAGCGAGAAACACCTATTGAAAGTCTCTGCAGGTCAGAGATTTGGCAGCTTAGATGGGGCCCACACGACTCCTCCTCAGGTTACCTGTGAGTTTTCTCATCCCTGTAGTCTCCTCTGAAGGTTCCATTGGAGGAGACAAAGCCCAGTCATGCGATCGTAACTGACTTGTGAGTGTAACCGACTCCCCTCAGGTTGTTGGTCTGAGTGCTTTCACTCTTGCCCTGTCCACAGGGCGAGCCACCAAGGCAACAGGAGGGAATGACATGATTCCCAGGATGTGGGTTATAGGGGATTCTTTTATTTATTTATTTATTTTAAAAATTTTATTAAGCTTATTTATTTTTTATTAATTACAGTTTATTCACTTTGTATCCCAGCTGTAACCCCTCCTTCTTCCCTTCCCAATCCCACCCTCTCTCCCTCTCTCTTCTTCTCCTATGACCCTCCCTAAGTCCACTGATGGGGGAGGTCCTCCTCCCCTTCCCTCTGACCCTAGTCTGTCAGGTCTCATCTGGAGTGGCTGCATTGTCTTCCTCTGTGGCCTGGTAAGGCTGCTCCCCCCTCAGGGGGAGGTGATCAAAAAGCCAGTCTCTGAGTTCATGTCCAAGACAGTCCTTGTTCCCATTACTAGGAACCCTCTTGGGCACTGAGCTGCCATGGGCTACATCTGAGCAGGGATTCTAGGTTATCTCTGTGAATGGTACAGGGGACTCTTTAAGGGATTGATGGTTACAGATTTCCAGGTTACATATGATGTGTTGAGATGAGAATCGGGGGGATACCAGATGCTGCTGAATAAGCTCAGTGTCTTTGTAAATCAGTTTGCCTTGGAAACTTTTTGGAGGAAAATTCCACTTGAAATTCTTCATGAAAACATTGATACGCGACAGCATAGGATGCAAAATTGGCCCGAGTCTTCGGAGCAGAATCACAAGCTCTCAGCTAATGCTGTCCTTTCCCACCTCTGCATTTTTGGCTTTTGTCAGCAGTCACAGCTGCTTTGGGGGAAATGACTGGAATTCTTGCTTGAGCCCTTAGCTGTGTAGGTGAGATGCCAGGAGCTGGGGAGGGGCAGACCTGCCTCAGAGTGTAGTGCAGGGGGAAGTCATGAAATTCCTCTCAACACTTTTTCTTCCAACCTGGCCACCCCTGTCTCTTTGGAATGTGTCCATGTAACCTTTAGGTTTGCTTTTCTTTCTTTTTCTAACCTTTCTTCTGTTTCACAAACAGATGAGGTAAAAGTAGGTCAAAATTGTTTCCTGGAGCCTCCATCTTGTCCCTTTCATTATGTTTCAGGGATACACTGCTCTGTTAGGTCATACTGTGTCCTGAGCAGTTGAATAAATCGGTGTTTCTTGGCTCAGACAGTGTGTCTCTGTAGTTATGAATAACATTTGCATTAGGAACGGAGAGCTGCTGCACAACATTGCTGTGAGGCTGACGGGATCAGACAGGAAACCTCAGCCAATACCTTCTGTCTGGCAGAGACTTTCCTTCCAGGGCATCAGTCTCTTCTCCCTACCAAAATAGTCTTTTCATAATCGGGCTCAGCAGGTCATCTTATAGACGGTGTCAGGTTCCTGTGGTGTTCATCTTAATCGCTTCTCTCAAAGTTAATGGAAACGAGAGGTTTAAAATCAGGGTCAAGGTTATTAGTAGCCCTGGAGCCCAAGACAGAGGAAAGCATAGCTGTGGTCATTAAAAATGTTACTGGGCCGAAAGTTACTATTCTCTTTTTTTTCTTTAGTGTACTCAGTGTATTTCATTTGTAGTAAAAGCACATAGTAAGACACAGTTAGTTCTGTGGGTGAAGGTGACATCACAGAGCTGGGTTTAGGAAAAGGACATACTACATGCACATTCTTACCCAATGTCCTAGTTTCACATCTGATTGTGAGACGTAGCTTCTCAATGTCACAGACCTCTGTGCTCCACTGAGCATCGTGTATGCGACTGCCTGTTGAGTGGCTGCTTGTTATGTAGTTGGCATAGCATTAGTTTTCTCTCTTCTTTTTTCAAGATGTATTTATAGGTATGAGTGTTTGTGCATCATATGTGTGCAGTGCCTGCAGAGACCAGAAGAGGGCACTCGATCTCTTGGAACCACGGTTAAACCCAGTTGTGAGCCACTGTTGGCGCTGCCAACTAAACCCGAGTTCTCTACGAGAGCAGCCAGTCTTTTTACTGCCGACCCATTTCGCCCGCTCTAGTTTTCTTTTTCGTTGGTCATGTGTAATTCTTTGCTGGAAATCACCCTTCAGTGCTTTTCTCTGTTCTACCTTTGTCTTGGTCTTTTCAGTTTCCTGTGCCCTGGAGAGTGGGAAGACACTCGATACTTGCACATCAGTCCCCACAGGTTTGATGTTTTCCTTACCGCAGTGGCTCCTCTGGTATAAAGTCAAACACCACTCGATGCTCATCCATTCTGGAATTGGGACATAGTAACTCTGAGAAATACATCCATAAACAGCTTAGCGAGGGAGGCTTTTGGGGCACCCCTGGAGAAAGTAATTGGTGTTTGATCCGATACAGAGGACCAGCCTCAAGCAGGTGCCGCATCTCCAGGCCCGCCCACTGCTGACCGTCCTTGCTTCCTCCTTGGGCCTGCTCACCACGGGATTACCTCACCGCCTCAATGGCAACTGATTTGAATTATATCGCTTATTAAAAATGATCTAATATTTTCCTTTTAAATCAGTGGGCCTGGCTCATTCTCTGATTTAAGCTGGTGATTTATTTATAATAAGGTATGAGACGGCTGTAGCCACTCAATGATGTAATCTAAGAATGGCATGAAAACAAAATGGCCTTTTACATAATGAGTATATTCCTGTAAAACGCTTTTTGTCGAGAATGGAGGTAGGCTTTGGCCTTCCTGTGGACTTCTTTCTTAGCTTTCCTTCCATGTTTTGGGTTTTGATACCATTACGTTAATCTCCCCAGGATCATGTTGAACTGCCCAAAGACTGATCTATCCTTCTATCCCTGTCTTCCCCAGTCTCCGTTCCCCTGCCCACTGATGTCCTAGCTGGCTCCTGCTCCCTCGCCCCCAGCATTCCTCCTTGGCTTTCCCACCCTGCTCTTGAGCTGTCATCCGTTGAACAGAGCCGCTCTACGGTGGCTCTACACATAGCACCTGTCTGCTCCGGGCCAGCGGGCATCTTTTATGTTCTGCCCTTCAGAACCTTTTGCCCCTCGTGAGAACCTTTGATGTGAACTTCTCAGAGCTTGACCCAGAGGCAAGGAATAGCCACAGAAGATCAGACTTTAGTGGAGCAAATGGGCTTTCTTGTTCTAGATTGGCTCTTCATACTGAAAGTAAGCCAGGTTGTGGCCTGTGCATGGGCCTCGTCTTTCCTGATCTGAGGAATAGGTCGTTTGGGTTTCATTTTCCTGGGTCAGCTGGTTTAGTGGAGGGGTTGCAGTTGAAAAGGATCCCAGGCTGCCTGCTGGTTAGCCATGGTCATTTGGCCATTGTGCTCTGGTTGTGGCTGAGAAGCAAGAGCAAAGGCATACAGGAAGTTGCTTGGCTGTTGGCATTGGATACTTTAAAGGGTGTCTTGGGGATATGGGGAGGACTCAGTTTGAGAACCTGAGTTTGGTTTCTAGAACCCATGTTTTAAGGTAAAAAACAATACTAAAAAAAAACCCAACAAAACAACTAGTGTGATGGCCTATACCTCTAATCCCTATGCTAGGGAGGTTAGGGAGCCTGGCCTGGCTAATTAGAGATCCTGTTTCAGAAAACAAGAAGTATGATACCCGAGGAAGAACTACACCTGAAGATGTCTCCCAGCTTCCACACAGTTGCTCCTATACAGAAAAAAACAAAAACAAACAAACAAACACCAAATAAACACAAAGTTCTCTTTTTGTCTTGGTTTCTATGATTCTTTGGTTTGTTGAACTTAGGTGTCTTTCCCAAGACTGTAATGCAAATTGTAGCATTAAACCTAATTCTCAGATATAGAGAGGGTTAAAAGCTACATACTCTTAACATCACCTTTATCCGTGTATGCCTCTTGAATGAGTTGAGAAGCTGGGACAAGGATTAGAAGGTCTGTGACTTACTGGAGCTTGTTACAAGACTTCCTAAGTTCTGGGTCTCTGAATGAAGTAGGCTCTGTCTGCCTTTTTCTGCCTCCAAGGGGTTAGAACACCCACGATGTAATTTGTGCCAAAGGTGGCAGTTGAAGGTCCAGGTCACAAAAGGTAAGTGATGCTGCCAGACTCTGTCTTGGATTGACCTTGCTCCTGGACTCCATTAGACTGTGGTTGCATGTCCCCACTTCTTTTCCCAGGCCAAATGATTAGCTCTTAGCAAAGAGCCCAACTGTCTATGTACTAAGAGTCATGTTATGGCATAGTGGGAGAGGCATGGAGGAGATGGAAGAGGTCAGTAAGGCAGCCATCTCCCACCCTGCCTGCTCATTGTCAGTGACTTGCTACCGCACTGATTAGGTGCATGAAAAACCGAGGCTGGAGGAAGGAAGAACTGGAAGAGATCAGAGTGGAGAGAGCAAAGGAGGCGGTGTACACTTGTGGGTCATGGAAGGAAAAAACCTCACTCTGACCTCAGAGGGAGCTCTGGGAGGGTGGATGGAGCAACAGAAAGACAGTGTCAGGCTGCGTTTTCAGTCAAGACCCAGCTACCGTTAGGATTTTGGGGGGGAGCAGGGTGGGGAGTCAAAGTGCTCCATCACCACAAGCAAGACACTGGTGTTTTATAGGCGAATGAACATGTTAGACTTTTTTCCAATGCATAAACATATTGCCTTTTAAGACTTATTTTTATTTAATATGTATGAGTTTTTTGGCTACATGTATGTCTGGTACCCTCTGAGCCTAGAAGATGGCATCAGAAACCCTGGAACTGGAGTTACAGATGCCATGTGGGTGTTGGGAATCACTCCTGGGTCCTTTAGAAAAGCAGCCAGTGCTCTTAGCTGAGGAGCCATTTCTCCAGACCCAACTTTAGCATTTTTTGAAGGCTTCCCCTGTCTTAATCTAGAATTTTCTGAGGATAAATTTTATGTGCATTTAAATTCCCTTTTGGGATGAATATTTAAGAGAGTGGTTCTTCTTCTCTTTGAAGACTTTGGCGCCGGAGATGCTGATAGAGCTCAGGCAGTCTTGTCAGACATAGTACTGTTGATAAGGAAGACAACAGGACAAAGCCAACTGAGGACTTGTTAGAACTTCTTTGAACTGAATGTATTTTTGAGGGTGTTTTTTATGTTTTGTTCCTTTTCAATAAAGTTCCAGAGAATCATGTTCTTTTGGCCTTCTCCTTCTCTTCGATGCTCACTGTCAGTGACTTGCCTAGGTGCTTAGCTTGTTTTTCCAGTAGTGCATTTTGTTCTGTTGTGTTAACACATCGCTGATCTTTCATTCTCCACCGGGTTAAAGCTTATTGAATCCCACCTTCTTTCATAAGAGGCCCTTAGTGCCTGATGTAGCAAATTGTAATAACGGTGACGTATGAACTTAACGTTTCCTACTGTGTGTGAGACCCCGTTCCAGATGACTGAGCACACGTGAATAGGGATGTGAGTGAAGCAAACCAGCAAGCTAAAGATACCAGGACTGGGACCAGAGAAAGTGTTTCAGAATGAGTGAAACGCTTGCCAAGGTCTCAAGACTGAAGTATGCCCCGTACATGAGAGAACAAGCTGCCACAGCTGGAGCGAAGACGGGAAGAGGGGGTGAGGGTGTCACACAGTCTAATCCCAGTGGTGACAACAGATACACTTTGAGGCTGCTTTAACAGAGGGGTCCACTTCGATCATTTAAAGACTCCACAGAGACACAATGGCGAGATGTATCGCGGTGGGGTTGTAGCTCTGGGTGGCTCAGAACAAGTCTAGAGGCGGAACGTTCCGATTTCCCCCCACCTGCAGCCCTCCTTGGTGGGGGCCTCACGGTTCAGATGGCGTGCTCCTGCACAGCACACACCTGCAAGGATGCGCGGCCGTGCAGATGGGCAATTGCATGCCTAATCACCCATTCAAGCACCGACTTATTTGTTTGCCGCATGCAAATTCGTTTTTTTTTTTTCAGATGGATTTAATATATTTGTTGCTTCCCCATTTTATTTAAAACAAAACAAATGGCCAACCGTGTCAGTTGGGGCTAGCAAATAGAAATGTGAATATTATTTTCTTTGCTGTCAGTTTCAATTGCATGGCTGAAAGGGATCTGAGGCAAATGAGTCTTTTCTGGGCTCGATTTTACTTTTGTTTTCTGTCACCTTTTCTTAACTATAATTATTATTTTTTTATTCTTTCAAAAAGCTTTAAATAGGGGTATGTTGTTACTTTATTTTCCCAAATAATTTTCTTGCCATTCAGGCTCTGTATTTTTATTGTGTGGTTTTTGACTCTCACCATTTTATTTTCAGAACTTGGGGTTTATTATCCTAAAAAGGCATTATAGAGTCTCCAGAGACTATTGGTGGCAGATACAGACACTTCCTTAGCCTGGAAACAAACAAACAAGCAAACAAACAAACACAGATGAGAAGTATCAGCCCCTTCCTATTGATGCATTATTACTGTTGATCAAGCAACATCATGCAAAAACTTACTTTTGTTCCTGGGGGAGGTGCCAGGTAAATACCAGAAGCTAGAGGCCACGCAGTATTTGCCTGTATATCTTCTGGAATTCTGAAGCTCTAGGGCGGTAGATACCTTGGTATTGATTTTGATCCTTGCATGTCACTGTATGCTTCGGGACACAGACTCAGAGAGAAAAAAAAAATGGCAAGTTTGAGGAGACAGTGCTTGGTTGCTTCTGTGGCCAGGGGTGATGAAGAGCAGCTGACCCTGCAGAGGGTATCACCTCAAGGTGGGGTTTCTGTTAAATGGTGTCTCTGTGTCTCATTTCCCCTTATTTTTAAAAAAAAGAAAAAGCCCATTTTATATTGAATTCTAAGCAAAGAAGTAGTGAGTGGGAAAGTGGTGAGCATCGTTTTCAGCTTGCCATGCAAAAAAAAAAAAAAAAAAAAAATCCAATATCTTGGTTATTGGATAAGAGTGGGGGTTGTGTGTGTGTGTGTGTGTGTGTGTGTGTGTGTGTGTGTATGTGTGTGTAGGAGCATGAGAGTGGGTGGAGGCAATCCCCCCTGCTTGAGAAATCAAGCTATTCAGAATTAGGAACTTCATGTTGGCTCCCGAGTGTCTGAAGCAGAATGAAGTGTGGTGCCTACTTGATTTGACCATTTATTTTGCAAAAAGAGAAACTGATTGATGCCCCAGTGGCCGAGCCTCTTGCCTAGCACCAGCCAATGCTAACTGATTAGCTACCATATTTAGAACAGCAGCAGCCTTTTGATAGGATTTTTTTTTTTTTAATTTGGAAAAAAACTGCATTTTTAACTATCAGATCATATTTACTGGTTAGCTGGTGCTTGCGAGAGGAAGCATGTGCCTCCTCTGGGAACTTCCTTCTCCCGGTAGTTTTTGAAGAAGGAGCCTAGCATGGACGGTGAGAACCCTCTATTGGACAGGCCTCCTGGTCCTTAGAGACTGGAGAAGGCACTTAGTCAGGTGAAGAGATAAGCACTTAGGACCCTGGACTTTTTCGGCAGCTGTGTTAAAGTAAGCCCTTGTCCCCTGCGAAGAGGCTTAGAGATGAAAATCGGTTCCATTTAGTGGGGCTTTTATATATTAAATATGGAACAGTTCACTTTTAAACATAAAATATTAGGTTGTTGAATTATGAGGCTTCTATATGCAAAGCCCAAAGTGGTTTTTCTGTTCTTGGAAGTGGTTTTACAGGAAGAATGCCCACATGAGTGAGGGGACAACTTCATCTGGAAAGTGGGAGAAAGGGTTAACCTTTCAGGAGCTTTCTGCTAGAACACTTGAGGGACCTGGGAATCTTGCTGCCTTAAGCAGGCGCGTTCTAGGTACAGAGAGGACTGTGTCCAGCATGAGCTGGGCCTGCTGTGGTGTACCTGTGCAGGCTGCTGCTCTTGTGCACTCCGCAGCACAGAGCTGTGGCTGACACCGCTGCAGGGTGGGATCCAGATACTCTCCTTGGTGAGCAGGGCAGTCCCAGACACTGTTGACAGTTGTCTGCCGAGTAAGCGAAACGTTGGATGTCTGAGGGATTCACGTGTCCTCCATGGTTTGCCCTGTCTCTGCGTACCTCTCCTTCGTCAGGTGGGGAGATCAGAACTGACATTCACGTATGTTTGTTTATATTTTCAACAGAACTTACTTCCTGCTTATTTATAACGATCTACCCCTATGTGAGATCAAATTATAACGTAGATGTTTCCCTCCTTTCCTCCCTCCTTCTACCTTAAGGAAAGTGATCTTGAGCTTTGGGGTACTTGTCAGTTTTTCCTAGGATGCACGTGGTCCTGAGCAGGGTCCTTAGCAATGTAAAGGAAAAGCTCCTTTGCTCTCTAGATCCCCAGTTTTCCCATGTACAGGGACAACTTATTTTGAAGGATCTTTAGAGAATTATTGGCTGTGTTGCAAAGACTAAGACTAAGGAATTTTTATGGTAGGATCTCAGATTTGGGTTGCTTTTCTAGGAACCATTAATTTTCTGTTACAAGGATTTGCAGCAGGAAGTAAGACTTTCTGAAAATAAGAAAAAGAGGTCAGATGAACTGCTGACTTCAGGCACATGGAAAGAAAGATCTTTATTCCAGTGACCTCACTGCTCCTCGGAAAACTCTGGACTGCTAGATTTCATGACCCAGCACTGAGAGTCCTCTGGAGTTACAAGGACTGATGAAGTTAAATCACAGGGTGGAGAACTCTCTTTATTGGACTAATGAATGTGTGCTATAGAGACATACTACCCTTTGGCATTTAGGCAGATAGTGCTCCCCCCACCCACAAGTAGGATAACGTTTAAGGAATAGCTCCTTCAAACTCCCCAATATGGGGACCATGCAAGGAACGCAGAGTATCTGGGGAGTCTGCCTCAATGTTTGCCTCCATGTGGGTTAAATTTTAACATGGCCAGTAGCCAAACCACTGTATTTGCCCAAAGCATTTCATATTTATGAGGATATATCTTTTCACCTTTTCTCTGTTTTGTTCTTTTTGCATGTAGGTTGATAACCAGATACTAATACACTGAATGGAACGGCAGAAGCTCTGAGCTCTTACCTAGACTTGGCAACAGCTGCTGTGTCCAAACTATTCATTCAACAAGTATTTAAATGAGCACTTTAGACACCAGCCTCTGGAGATGCAAAAATGTGTAAGATAGGCTTTTGACCCTGCCTGCCTACAGTCAGGAGCAGAGAGCCAAGCACACATACAGGACACAGACTCACTTCTCCTTTTTCAGTCTCTCTTTACACATGCAAGAGCCAGCCTTGGATAGATGATCAGCAAGGGCCCTTATGATCTTTCACACAAATTCATTAACTAGCCAACAATTATTTATCAAACTGAAAATTGGCAAACATTTCCCTTTCCACCCATTTAGAGAATATAATGTTGAAGATGAATGAGGCGATGTCTACAAAATGCTTCAATAAGCAAGTTGGAGAGAGATATTATATAAGTTTGAGGCACTATTATTAATGGAAAAATGAAAACAAGCGCTGATGTTTTCAGAGAGAACAGATGGCTTTTTTGTTTAGAATTTGAGTATAAAGGAGGGAGGGGATACTTGCCGTATTGTGTAGGCCTTGAATTTGAGTGACTTTAAAATGCCAAAATAATCTGGTTAGGAAAGTCCCATAGATTCAAAATAGCTCCTCACTGATCAAACTGTAATTAAAATACAGAAAAAAAATGACAGTAAGAAACTTCCTAATAAGAAATGCCATGGTGACAGTTGACTGAGCTGCCCAGAAACTCCCTTTGAGAAGCTCTTCAGAAACGTCCTTTTTCATGTCTTCAGGTGTTTCAACCCATCAAGGAACAAATCAATGAGAAAAGACGGTAAATGACTTCTCTCTGAGCCCATGTCTCCTTCCCATTTGTACATGCTTCTCACAACGTGAGATCGATCCCTGGGTCCCACATGATGGAAGGAGAGAAGAGATGTCTGAAGGTGAACACTGTACCCCACCCCCCACATAAACAAACACATATGTGGTTTCTCCTTCCACTCCCTAATTGTCCTTCCTTCCTTCCTTCCTTCCTTCCTTCCTTCCTTCCTTCCTTCCAAGATATGCTCTGCTTTTGCAAAAGATAAATCCTGGAAGATACATTGAGTTGCCTTTCCGATTCTTCAACCATGACATAGTGATAGTTTTCACTATCAATGTGACTGCTCTTAAAATCTTCCGGGAGAGTGTTCCATTGCTGTTTAACTGAGGAAGGAAGACGATGGAAATGTAGGTGTCATCACCCCATGGGCTGGGGTCCAGAATGAATGAAAGTAAGTGAGCTGTTTCCTGATGGTGGCCGCATGTGACCATGACCTCACACTCCCACACTCTCTCTTGTATGATGGGCAGGGCCCTCAAACTAAGCCAGAATAAAGTATTGGTTAAGTTGTTTTTTATGAAGTCTTTTGTGATAGCATGGAGAAAATAACCACAGCATCTTTTTTTTTAATTGATTAGGAAAATGAAAAGATTTTGTATGTTTTCCTATTCCTATTTGTACTATTCCTTGGGTGATAGCTAAGTTGCACAGGCCGGCCTTGAACTTGTCATTCTTATGTTTAGTCCCATGAGTACTTTTGAGTACCAGGCTTAGGCTCTTCCTGGGATATTCTGTTTGTGTTTTAATTGCTTTATCATTGTGGGCATTTTTTTTTCTTCACCCCTGTTTTTTACTGACCTGTAAAATGAGGTTATTGAAAAAGGCGATTTCCTTTATTATTAGGTTTTCAATAACATTAAGTCTGTGGTAGCTGAGGGCATTGGGAACAGACAGGTATATCTAGGTGGCTCATTCATTTCTCTGCCCTTTAGGAGTGATGGCCCATCATACTCGATATCTATCAGAAGCCTTTAGGAAGCAGACACCCTGCAATTTATTCCCTAATTTGTTTGTGATTAACATCCTCTGCCCTTTCCCATATCCTAAACTCACTGATTGAAAATAAATTATGGGGGAGTCCTTCCTCTCACAGATTTTGTACTACTTGTACTTTCTTTCTTTTTCTCTGAATCCTTTGCTGACTCTCCACCTCTTATTAACTTAATAGTGGAAATAGGACTTGGGATCATACATATCCTCTCCTCATTCAGCATTTGCTACTCAGATCTTGCTAGTCTCTGAAAGTGGGTGAAAGCCTTCCCCCCCAAACTCAGTATTGTCAATAAAACCACCCTCTCCTCAAATCTGATGTAAAGAAAACACTAGTGGAAGCCACGCTCCTCAAGTGTGTCAGCTAAATTCTTCGGTAACTGTGAGATTCTTCTTCTTTTGTTGTTGATGGGCAAAAGGGATTTAGTCACAGTAAATTACTTGCTTAAACTCACTAATCGAGTGGTTCCATCACTTACTGGTGTCAGAAACTTTTCTCTGATTCTAAGGCCTCTGTCAGTGCCTTTTGCTAGAGATTGTCAAAACAAGGCTGTTGAGCCGGGCAGCTAGCTGTTCAGGGGCAAAGGTGGCGGCTGCTGCTGTTGCTGCTTCATCTCCTTATCTTTGTCATCCTCTCCTCCTCCTCCTCCTCAAGATTGATTCTTATTTAAGTGTCTGCATATATGATGCACACGTGTTTATGCTTGGTGCCCGTGGAGACCAGAGGAGAGTGTCATGGCCCAGAGCTGGTTACAGGTATTGTAAGTCATCATATACATGCTGGCACTGTGTGCCATATACACCTGGCTTCTTTTTAAGAGCATCACATGCTCGTTACTGCCACAGCTGCAGCCCACAAAGACCTGAAATCCCAGTGTGACTGAGTGTAAATCACGTGGGTCTTATGATCCTCACTTAGACCCGTCTTTAAAATGGGGTTCTGAGCGAGCCTGAAGACCTTTGGAGAACTCATTTTCCTGAGACCGTAGTGTAGTTCAGTAAGCATTTCAGCATGTTTTTAAGATACTGCTCACTACGTACTTTGGTTAAAAGAATAAGGCCTTCATTTGTCAGATAATTGGTAGTGAAGCAATACTTTTGAAATTTAAGGCATAGTTCCTACACTGTAGAGAAGATAATGGAGCTAATATATGTTTAGGGTGGTTTAAACTTCACTAATTGTTTCTGTAGAGTGGTAAACTTTATTTTCTTTGTTCTGACTTTTTATTGGTTTGGAAGTTTCAGAAAGAGAAAAAGTAAGATGACATTGTTAGTGGAAGTCACAGGGTTGAAGGGCACAGGATAGGGAGGATGCTCTTCCTGGAATTTAGGAACTGAATGGTAATTGAGCCCCAAGTTCCGTGGCTGGAAACTTGGCTGCCTGGTAAGTTCTCCATAGGAACTGTTATCAAATGACTGGTCCCAAAACTGACCATAGTGTCCACAGTTTGGACTTTGTGGCAGTCTTCGTCATAGCTCCAGGCTTGGGGACCATTTCCCAGCCTTGAGTTCTGGTCATTGTTTTAATACTATCTTGGTTAACATCTTTCTTGATAGGCTCCAGTTCTGGGTATCATTTTCTGACACTAAAGTGAAAACTACTGTCCAACCAGGAATTTATGCCAACCAGAGTGTCACAGGAACTCTCCTGAAAAAGATACATGTCCTAAAGTCAAAATGTAAAGGAAGAGCAAGAGTTAATCTTCCAGGATGTGCTGCCTTTTTATGCTTCTATGACTGTTTAAAAATGATAGCAAGTAGTATATTTCATTGCTTTAATTGTTCAAGGTCTTCTTAAAGTATGCAATAAAATGCCATTTAAGCTAACTGACCTTTATATTTTAGTGCTTTTTGGAAGGGAAGAATACTTAGTATTATGCTGCAGCCTAACTTTTATTTGTATCTTTAGGCAGCACAGCCTGCTTTGCAATCTAAGGTCGAGGGCCTGCTGTGTTCCATGAGATTTAACCTGTTACTGCTTAAGCATCAAGTTCTATTTGCTTGATGGTTCTTGACCTCATAATGTCCAGTCTTCACATTTTTTTTTTTTACAAACTTACCCAAGAAGGAGCCTTGATTCATGACTTATTTCCTGTTGGAGGAACAGATCTGGGTGGGCAGCATATCAGACCTAATCCATATTTAGGAGGAGGAGAGAGCTCTCTGCTCCCATTCCATCCTTCCAGCAATGTAGTGTTTAACCCCAAAGGCCACTGCTAATAGGTTTTTAAAAATTGATGCTGTTAGATACAGTTCATCTTCCAACTCTGAACTTGTTTTTCTGGAAGGGAAGTGGTACTAAGGTTACAAGCCCAGGGCACTGGAATTTCAGAGGTTTCTATTGACCTACAAATCTTGTAAAGGTACTATAGTTATGTTCACACTGCGCTCACGGATGTGGATTATGCTCTACCCATGGTGTTTTAGAAGGAATGGGATTTCTTTTTAGGTAGTTCCGAGAAAAACGATCTGCATGTATATATGCATGTACACCTAGGAGCAGCATATGTAATGGAATAGTTCAGGCTGAATTTATAAATCATTTTTAAATTCTGTTTAAAACAGTGAAGTCTCAATTCTTACATTTTTTTCCCCTAGTGTTTATGTTTTCCCGAAGCCTTTTATTGTAAACAATTCCAATTTAAACTGGTTGAAAGCAAGTGTACTCCATATCCAGATCCCTGTATCTTTTATTCAGAGTCAGCTGTTGTTTATATGTTGTCTCTTTAGTTTTATCATTTCCCCACCTGTGTCTCTGCTTTTTCTTTAGTTTATATACATTTTTTTCCCTGGAGTATTTGAGAATAAGTATGCATTGCTTCTTGCAATTTTGGGTAAGTTCAAGTGAGAACACGTTGCCTAAATTGTGCATGGTACTCTGCGCTTGAATGTAGCATGTGTTTCCCATGAATAAGGTGGTAAGGACCGTCTCTTCCCATCACAGTGTGGGGACTCTGTACTGTAGTTGAAGTTACCGTCTGCACTTCTCTTTCATCAGCTTCCCCAGTTCTGTTTTCGATGGCATTTTCCTCCTCAGTGCACAAGCCGGCCTAGACTGATAGTTATTTAGTTGTCAAGTCTCTTTGGTTTCCTTTGATCTGGAACATTTCCACAGTCTTTATATTTCACGGTGTTGGCATTTCTGTACAAACCAAACCCCATTTAAAAATTCTTCATCCGTTGTATTAGCTAACTATTTCTTTACTTTTAAGTCGGATTGTACATTTCCTCTCGAGCAGTAGTTTTAGAATGTTCACCTGGGTCACCTAAGACCGTCTGCATCACATAATTACATTATGGTTCATCACAGTAGAAAAGTTACAGTTGTGAAAGTAGCAATGAAAATAATGTTGTAGTTGACGGTCATCACAACACTCGGAACTGTATTCGAGGGTCGCAGCACGAGGAAGGCTGAGAAAGAACCATTGCTCTAGAGAATGCTGTGAAGATGTTGTGTGCCCTTAGTGTCACACTGGGGGGTTCAGAGCATGCATTGGTGACACTTTGCCAAGGTATAGCTACCATTCTGCCCTTTGACTTTATTACCACCACTATGATTGTTATTGTTTTGGTTTCCTTGGAGATGGAGTTTTAGTTTATACCAGGTTCACCTTCAACTCCTGACACTGTTGCCTCGATCTCCTACGTGCCGGGCTACAGACATGCATTGACATGTGCTGGCTGTCCTTTGCAATTATGCAGTCCGTGAGGAGATACTTGTATCTTGCTTCTGTGAAGATTATCTTCTAGATTTGTGCCTAAGCCAGTCTGTGAAATGATCGTTGCAATTTTGACTTTTCCATCTTCATCATTCCTTCACAGTTACCTTTTTGTGTCTGCTCTAAGCAGCACATCCTTCCGTTCTCTTTCCATCACCCTTTATCTCTCTCTCTCACTCTTGGATAATATGACTTTTAGGATTTTTACTTCCAGTTTTCATGACTCATTGCTGCCATGCTTTAATTTTCTTCCTTGATGCTTTCTAGATTTATCCTGCGAGAGTGAGGTAGCCCCTATGGCCTGGTGCCTGTCTTCCTCAGAAGTCCTAAGCTCAAAGCATAAGTCTGCCGTAGCTTCCCAGTAGCTGGGAGAAGTGTGCACCTTCCCTGATTACCGGTTGTTACATTTTAACATAAGCTCTGAGTAGGCGTGAGGGAGAACAGTGATGAAAGCAGCTGGGAAATTAGAGGAAAATGTGTTCCTGGTTGCATGATGTCAGAGATTAAAGCTAAAAGCCCTTTATGTCAATTAAGCATACTCTTGACCTTTTGCAAGTGGCCTCTCTGGCCCCTCCTCGCCTTCCCTTCTCCCTTTCCTGCCCTCTCCCTCCCTCCTCTGATTGTTTAGCACCATTAACAGAAAGGAGTGTAGCAGAAAGGAGTGTAGCAGAAAGGAGTGTAGCAGGAAGAGCAGTTTAGGGATTGCCCTTCCTGCCCTCTTACCTGCCTCTGTTTGCATTATGGGAACTTGGCTGAATGCATTTTGACACCTGTAGGGTTGGGCCGTCTGTTACCCCTGCCATGTTCTGAGTTCTCACTGTACTCTTTTCTGCAGGTTGCTCATTTCAGTGGGGCCCTTGCCCATAGGACACCTAGCTGAGAAGCTGACCTGAGAAATTTGGGGACTTGACGATCTGTGTGAGGTAGGTAGCTGGAGTGGTGGACTGACTGGGCTGTCTTTACTGTCTGTAGTTCCCTGGCAAGTTGGAAAAGAAAAGTATCATTCCTCCAGAATATTGGCGGTGAGAAATTCTAAATGAGTTAAGTTTTTTGACCTCGAGGAATCAAAACCTAAGTGTTAAGTTTTTATAGAAAGCTTAGGCTTTATTGTGTCTTAAAGAAATTTCCCAGTAACTTGAGGTTATTTACACAGGCTTTTAGTCTTCTTGGGGATGCTGGTCAGTAGTCCATGAAGAAGGGAGTCAGTTTGTGTTCAGGTGTATTTGGAAAATGCTAACTTAAGAAAATTGAGGCCTTCTTCCTTTGCTGTATGCTTCTCAGAGTATTTGCTAAGAGCCAATCTTTCTGTCTGTCTGTTTCTACATTTGAGTGTGTGTGTGCATGTAAGTGTGTCAGAGTGGGAGTGGGTGATGGAGGTGGTGGAGGTTAGACCTGGCGAACGAGAGGTAAATGGTTCAGCATTGAGCTACTTTGTGATCTCTTTATCTTGTGAGACAGGGTTTTCCTATTTAATCAGGCTGGCTGTGAACCTACTGTGTTGCCCTGGAAAGCCTAGAATGTAGACTCCGGTGTCTCTCCTTTCTGAGTGTTGGGATTGCAAATGTGTATCACCATGTTTTCTTTAATTTCTCGAATTTATTTGTTAGGAACAAAAATCTGTTATTACTCTGCTATTAAAGAGAGCCTTCTTACTGTAGATAGTGCCGGCGTTGCTTTGACCCGCTAATTTATTATCTTTCCTTAAATTCTCTCAAAGTTAAGCTCTTTGCCAACAGATTATCTGTTTTATGCATTAATGTGTGCCCGCACCCCACATGCTTGGTGTATAACAGTGGTAATTGAGTGTTTCTGTACATGAAGCTGTCAGCTCTCATTTAGCTTGTTGAAATGTTTGTGGTTTGATTCTGACTCCTAAATGTAGATGTTTTAAACAACAGATTCTTACTTTTAGTATAAAAAAAAATCAATATACATATTTACTGAGTATTATGTATATAGCATCCCGGCCTCCCTGAAGTTCTAAGTCTTAATTGTGAGTCCTTGACTGTGCCTTAGCTGTTGTTGCTCACCACACAGAGGAGGCACCTACAGATAAATATGGCTTGACCTTTGCTTCTTGCTGCCCAGAGTTACCCAAGATAGGCACATAGGGATAGACGGTATAATCTTGGCTGCCTGCTGTTCAGGATGGGACACAGATACATGGGTTCCAGGCTAGGCGCCTAGACTTGCCTTTAGGTCAAGCCACACCCCTGAAAGATGATGCCTGCTGTTCTGGAGGGGCTGTCTGCGGGATCCTGTACTTGGTTTCCTCTGCGCCATTTCTCTTTCCTGTTAAGCAGATGGCAGGGTGTCATCTCTTCCTCCTCTGTTTTAATTTGATGTGTTTGGGCGTTTGCCTGCATGAATGTCTTATGCACCACATGTGTGCCTGGTGCCCAGGGAGACCAGAAGAGGGCATTGGACGCTCCAGAACTGGGATTACAGAAGGTTGTAAACTGCCCTATGGTGCTGGGATTCCTTCAGCAGATCAGCTGGGGCTCTTGATCACTGAGCCACTTCTGCAGCGCTGCCCAGCAGTTTTTCTGATATGTTTTCCTTTTCGAGGCTCTGGGAGATGATTGTGTCTGTCTCTCAGAAGTTGTCCCATTTTCCTGAGCATATTCACATCTAAACAGGATGCCAAGAATGAGCCATAGTTTAAATGAGCTACTATTATCTGTGCATGTACGCTTGGGCAGTGCATGCATGCACACCTGTCTACACACCTTTTCCACACATCTAGTGAAGGGCCTGTATGTCACTGATTTCTGTAGAATATAAGAACTTAAAACTTCTGAGCCTGTTAGCTCCATTTTCATTTACTCTCTGTTTCTGTCTCTGGAATATTACTGTGTTCTATATTCAGAATGACTTTTGTTTTTCTTTCTTTCCTTCTTTTTCTCCTCCCAAGACAGGGTCTCTGTGTGTAGTCTTGGTTGTGTTGGAATTCATTCTGGAGACCAGGCTCACAGAGATCTGCCTGTGTCTGCCTCCCAAGTGCTGGGATTAAAGGCATGCACCACCACTGCCTTGCTCAAAATGACTTGTTCTTTTGAAGATATAAATAAAATTAATTCTTATAGAAACTTCGACAGTTCTATCCTTGTTCCCCTTTACACACAGAAGGAGATGGAAAGCGATTAAGAAGAGGGGAGAGGGAAGGAAGAATTACCAGAATCTTGTTACCCTAGATTAATGTTACTAAGGGGTTTCTGTGTGTGTGTGTGTGTGTGTGTGTGTGTGTGTGTGTGTGTGTGTACACTCTAGACTGCTCTTCTGGTTGCAATATTTCCGTATTGCAACACGCCGTAGCCAACCTTCACTCAGTGCCAGCCTGCACCCCACTAGGTGCAATGAGTTACAGTGATTGACTGCAGCTTACTTCACCTTTGTTCTTCCAAGGCCTCGCTCCAAAGCCATCAGCAAACATAGTAGTTCCTCACTAAGTGTCTGATTAAATTTAAGTGAGTACACATTACACCGGAAAACGCTTGCCCACTTTTTCTTAAGAAATTACACTTGGCACATGATGCATTCCAGAACTACAAAAGAAAGGTGAGAGCCAGCACAAGAGAAGATGCTCTAATATGGGCATGAAGAAGCAGCTTTTACAGTGTGGTGGGTGTTGCCTGCGGTATTTTGGAACTCTCTGAGACAGGGCCACCATGGTCAGCACTGTTTGCTACTTATCATTTTAGACCCAGATAACTCTCTCATAACAGCAAATCAAGATTTTAGAGGTAGGAACTGGCTGGAGTTAATCAGTTGCATAACATAAGGCGGCCTGCGATTAGCTCAGTGCAGTGCTCACAAGCGTCTGGAAGCAAGAATCTCATTCATTGGCTTGCTAGGGTATCGGATGGTATACAAGTTGAGTTGCTTGTCACAGTCACTGTGCAGTGAAGGGCGACTGAGGCACAAAAGGCACCAACCCCTCATGTCCATCAGACACAAGGGGGAGAAACCCTTCACTGCCTCTCCTTGGCTTGTTAGCTGGAAGATATAGCCTGTTCAACCCAGCTCCCAAAGTGGGACTGCCTTCCTGCCTGGTAATCTCCTAATCAGACATACAGGATACCTGGGTATCTAGACCTCTAGAGACCTTAAATGTGCTTTGTTGTCTGTCACCGCACAGTTTCATCCTCTGTGTGATCATGGGTAAATCAGAGAAGTCACTGTACCTATGTCTTTCTTACACATGATCTTCCAAAACAAGATTAGAGCCCAAACAGCTGAAGTTGCTGGTGGCCTTGCTAGCCCATGTAAGGGCTTGGAAACTTCTTGGTCGGTTCAGCCAAAGCTATAACTCAAGTCAAAGAGTGGTAGAGCTGTAGTTGTCTGAGCTCACCTACTGTGTGGGTTGTCTGAGCTCACCTTCTGTGTGGATTCATCCTGGGAAAGTTGTAGAGAATAAACAAAATATTGCACTTTGCCGGAGAGTATGCTGGCTGCATCTGCTAGATGCATGCACAGTCTAACCTGCACTCAATATACAGATGCTCTCCATTTCAGATGCAGGAACTTAGGCATAGAGACATAGGCGGAGAGAACGAATGCTGCTCTCCCAGGTCACAGAGCGATTAGCAGTCCAGAGGCTGAGGCTCATTCATGTTGAAATAGGCTTGGAGTGTGTGCGTTCCCATACACTGCCACCTGCCACATTGTGTCAGGGGACTATTTGCTCTCTGAGCTGTTCTTGGGTCCGGGCAAGCAAGCTGTACTGTCGGCATTGGAGGTCTTGTGAAGATGCTTCTGACCTCTCGCATTCCACCCTGCTACATACTCCACATGCAGACCTTTGTGCACAGACATTGTAATGGTTAGCTGTGGGAATGCTGGTCTCTGTTGTTAGAGGCGAGCTCTTTTAGGTGTCTTGCTGAGTGTCTGCTGGTTGTAGGTGCTTGAGAAATATGGATTGAAAAGTCTACTCTCTGTTCTACGCTTTATTTCTTGCACCTCCGTGTGGACACCAAACACCTCTACATCTTAGAATTAGGTAACTCAACTTAAAGGGTGCCCCAATTTGATTTCTGCTTTAACATTTAAACAAAACCCTGCCCTTTGGTTTAGATTTTTAATTTCAGCCTTTGGAGGGGAGGCTGCCATGCTCACCTCATTAACATTTTGGTCTCTTGAGTTTGTGCATAGTAACCATTATGTGAATGACCAGAAATGCTAACATTGTGGTTAGCATTGTGCTGATTTGTCATGCAAATGCAGAAACATTAGCAATGAGCAAATAAGTATTTAGAGTTGCTATTGATACCCAGATATGTACTTCAGAATGTAGGTGAGCATTTGGGACATAATGTAGAGTGAGGAATCTTTTAAAAGTGTTTCATACTCTTTAATTAATCAGGTGAAATATTAACAAAAATATTGAGCAAAATGTTATAATGATGGTTGTGCAAGCTGTTTTTATGGATAAAACACCTTATTAACAATTTTGAAATAGTTAAACAATTAAAGAAATTGGTGTTTCATATATATTTAGACTAGCTAAATCTTAGTTAATAGAGTACATTGCCTCAGTTCCTGGGAAGAACATTATATCCTTTTGAAGCTATCAAGTGATTATGAAATATGAGTTAGAATGGCAATATTTTTATGAGCTTAGATTATATCATAATTATAGTTGTTATAGGACTGCTTGATGAATTCATGTATAATATTAAACAGGAATGACCATTAAGAAGTATTTTAAATATTTAATTATTTAATTTTACCTAAGGCCATAAATCTTTTAAGAAAAAGTCTACTTAATAATTTCACATGTAGTAATTGAAATGGCATAGCTCTATTCCTTGGAACTCTGGTCTGGAAACTTTCTGTTTATTCTTATAGGAGTTCAGATGAGGATAATGATGGACTTGAGTGGCTTTGGCTGAATACTGATTTTAACATTTAGCCATTTGGTAATGGATCAATTCCTGCTGTAATAGATCTTTATATAGGCAGGTGCAGCTGCCACTGGGGGGGGGGGGGAACCCAGTTACTTCTGTGAGTTTGCTTGTAAATGGTTTTCTTATTCACCACCTACTAAGTCTTCTGTATGTTTTTGGTGTGTGTGAGTGACCTATGCATGTGAGCTATACATTGTTTTTTCTCCTGCATGTATTTCTTATCTTAGTTTGCAGCAGATAATCCTGCTCTAGAATGCAGTTTGTAGAACATTCTATATTTTCATATTAATTCATTTGCTTGGAAGAAAAAAACAATATGTAGAACGTACACTTTAATTCCTACTTTGCAAATGTGGAGACTGAGGCTCAGGGAGGTTGCCTGGACCTGTTTATCTTCCCTTGGAATACAGTAGAGTGCATTTATTTGTTGCTTTTTTAGCTCATTGCAAAACCTGTATCTTAATTACCCATCACGGTGTTCCAACACGGAGGGCTGGGGACAGAGGTTGCTCACCTCTTCCTCTGGCCTGTTACAGTGCCAGGTAGAATATGATGAGGCAAGCCCCAGGCTCTGTTTGCAAAAGAGCCTTGAGTGGTGCTCGGGTTTCCAGGATGCCATCCTGGCCTGCATCTGTTGAAAGTCCCAGCCAGCCCTGATGTCATTACAAGAAACCCACTCTTCCGGGAAAGCCAGAGAAACAGACTTTGTCAGAGAGATTTTTTTTCTGTAGGGTTATTGTAATGCCCATACTCAATGGTCAAGGTGTTCTGGTGCATCTGAGTTCCCACTGTTCTTTGAGAATTTCCACCTAACACTCACTCTCCACCCTGGCTAAAATCACCTGGAGAGCTTTTTATTCATAACCATGCTTAGGCTTCCCTTTATAGATTCGTATTTGAACAGGCTGGGTTGGGGCCTTGGGTATTAGCTTTCTTCTGCCTGTCTAGGGAGAACAACTGTTTGTTTTCATCCCTTCTTTTCAGTGTGGTGGACCTTCTATTTTGAAACCAGCAACCCTTCAATCTTATGATGTTATCATTCCATTGGAGGGGAGGATTTATTTACTCAGAGTTTCTATGGGTGGCCAAGACTCTGGAAAGGATGTTACAGGAATGGTCATAAGTGGTTGTTGAATGTAGTAGCCTTTAAGAAGGGGAGTGAACCCCTTGGACTGTATCAGTGGGAGCCACCTGAAGACAGAACAGTGGCTTTTGTCATTGTCCCCTCATCTCTTCCTAACTCCTCACCAGATTTTTCAACCCAGATTTCAACCAGATTTTTCAAGGATACATTTTCTCGCTGTGAAAAACAGTCATTCCCTACACTTTTACTCCAGAACATATTATGGCTTGTTTACAATAACTTGGGTGTTTGTTTTTTAGCCTCTTCCCCTTTCTCCCTGCGACAGCTTTAATTTACTAGTGCACACAAAAGATCCGCTTCAATTGCCATGCTCCCTGGGGCACATACTGTGTGTACAGCGACAGTCTGCTCTGCTGCTGTGGAAATACCCTAAGTCCCTAGCTTGGCACTGAGTGTTCTCTCCAGAATTAAGGTCATTCTTTACTGCCCCTGGGTACCAGCCAGCTGAGCTGTATCCTGGCCTTGGATCCGTCCCATCCCGACTTTGTTCCGGTACCTCCTGGTGGTAGAACACTGACTGTCCTGAAGCCACCTGTCATTCTCACAGCTAGAAATAATCTTCTCCTCGCTAGAGCCACACACTGTTTTGAGTGGGAACACTTAGAACTCATCACATTGTACCTAGAGCTTCTGCCACTGTCCGCTTCTGGAGGGTGGGGTGGCCTCTGCTTGCTTCTGGCACCTTCTGCTATGCCAAGAATACGGGAAGCATTCCAGAGAGCTTTTCACGTGTAACTGTATTACTTTTAGTTCATCTCAGCAGTTGGGCAGTTAGCCTCCTAAGCTCTTGTAAGCTTTGGTGAGCATGTGCAAAAGGTCTACCGCGAGGAAGCAAAATCCAGTGACCTAGTTACAGTCTGTTCCCTCATCTTGTGCGTCTGAGGTAGCTCTAGCCTCAGAGCTGAGAGAAAGGGACTGTCTCTTTAAGTGCTGGTTGTTGGCATGTCTTCCCAAAGGAGGGACCTTCTTCTCTTTTTTCTTTTAAGTCTGAAAAGAATGATTTGTCATGTAGAAAAAAATCCAGTAATTTTGAATAGAATTCAAAAGGAAAATAAAAGTCACCTTGAGTGCTTTGAGCTCTTGCTATCAAACCTGCCCTGGTTTAATATACATGATACTTTGGAGTAACCTCTGCTTGGGTGTTAGGGGGTTTGCCTTTTGTGTTTGTAGTAACTGGTAGAGAAGGCCACTGTGCTTTGTAGATGGACTGTTTTCACTATCATCACTGAAACCGAGCCACAATACACAGCCCCCATTGCTCTAATGCCAAAATGGACTTCATAGAGGCGGAGTGATTAAGCACCTAGTACTTCAAAGGGTTTGGGTGACCCTTTTGTGCCTGGGCTGTGCCTCAGCAGCAGCTGTGTGAGGAATGCTCAGAACAGAGAAATCGGTGGGACCAATATTTAACATGCCAGTTTCTATAGAGTGTGGTGGTATGTGACCTTATGATGGGCAGCGTGTGGCAGATGGCCGGCCGCATGGTAAGAAGGCATGGCATACACTGTCTTTAGGGTTGGAATCCTGAGGGAATCCAAAGGGGCTTTTGTTCCTTTGAGAGAAGGTTCTGGAAGCCTACAGCTGTCTCCCTATCATCCTCATTTATAGTAATGGATCTCAGCTAAGCCAGGCAGCAAATGGCAGGGGCGATTTCAAAGAACATTGCATGGCTGGGCTGTTGCTCAGTGGCAGAGGCTCTTTAGGCTTTGGATTCAATTCTAAGTACCACAAAAGAAGGAAAAAGAATGGGTACCACCCTCCATGGTGTCATGTTTAGCCTAGGAGGGATAGTGAAACTTGTGATTATAGATGCTGGGTCATACACAGAGGCCTAACGTCTGCTTTTTTCTCTTTATTCTTTGTTTTTTCCCAATTTTTCATTTCATTTTGTTTTTAGTTTTAGACTGTTTTATAATTTAAATGTTTCCCAAGCACTATAGCGAATTGGAAACATGGCAGGGAAAAGACAAAATAATAGTAAAAAAAAAATTACCCCCAATACATTCTGCATTAATGATCGTTGTTAAATTTTTGGGAAAAAAAAAGTTTTTTAGCCTTGCTTCTTTTTCCTTCCTGTCTCCCCCCATCCATACTGTGTGAATGTGCACATGCAATCAATCACGCACATGACTGTGCTTTCAGTTTGCAAAAGTAACCACAGTTTCCATGTCATTGACTTTTTCACTAAAGCTATGTCTTGCACATTTTTTTTCTATTAAAACTTAAAAATAACTTTTTTTAATGTGTATGATGTTTTGCCTACAAGTATGTTTGTGTACCACTGTGTGAACTTGGTGCCTGTAGAAGCCAGAAGAGGGCATTGGATCTCCTGAAATTGCAGTTACAGATAGTTGTGGGCTGCCAGGCGGGTGGTGGGAATCAAACTTCGGTTCTCTGGAAGAGCAGCCAGTGCTCCGTGAAATAGAAATAACGTTTTAGTAAGGTATAGGTGAGCTAATGCGTACGCAGGCTTTACATAGTTCACAGTCTACTCCCTAGAAACTGCTGTTAGTTCACTAAGTACTTTCCTAATCTGTGGCTGATGGCATTTCTCTTTTGTGCCACTCCTCTCATTTTCCTGCTTCTGCAGCTATGGCCCTCATCCCTGAACTTACTTGCTTTCTTGAATTTCTGCCTGCTAGAGGTTAGGATGGGCTAGTTCATTCTCTCCTCCTAAGACATAAGGGCTTTGGAAGTTAAGGTGCTTATTTAGTAGGTATTTAGTATCCTTTGTTTAAAAAAGAAGTAGCTAGTGCAGGTCCATAATCCCAGCTCTTGGAAGGCAGAGGCAGGAGCATTGCAAGTTCAAGACCAGATTGGGCTGCAGAGTGAGTTCAAGGTCATCCTGAGTAATTTGGTGAGAACCTGTTTCGAGGTAAAAAGCGTCAGGAGACTGGGGCACGGAGCTCAGTGGTAGAGTGCTTGGACAAGTAGTGAATGAACAGATAGCTACCCTTTCCATGTGTTTACTACCTTTGAAGAAGGCATGATGGTAGAAAATATTAGTTTATGAGAGAGACATCAAGGAGCCTTGGAGTAAAAATGAGGAGTAAGAACCACTTCCATGGCAGAAGCAAGGCCAGGCTGAGGAGAGGAGAGGAGAGCTGTGGAATCTGAGAAACGGAATGCGAATCGGAAACCTTCTGGATCATAAAACATTTGCCTCAAGAAATCTTTTCCCTTAAGTGGCATAAAATGTGACCCACAGTGGGTCTAGGGTTGGGAAGAGAAGTGGGGGTTTTTGGAAAGAAAGTGAGTATCATTTTCTGGAAACTTCCTTTGCTAACAATGATTCTGCACAGATACTTCAGTAAAGAAGGTTGCCAAGGTATTGCTGAGGCCACGGGCCCCCTCATTCTTTTAGTGTCCCAATCACTTTCCCAAACCTACCTTCCCTCTGCCATCCTTCGCACTGCACTCCAATTAGTGACTCAGAAAGCAAAACCAAATCCCCGGTAAGCAGGTGACTTCAACCTGCACTTACTGCCAGCTTGGAAAAGCCTGTGCTGGATGAGTATATCTGTTTGGATGATCTGCTGTCTATTGGCTGAATCCCTGCTCCCCTTTACTGCCTCAGGCCATTCTCATCTTCTAACTTCAGGCCATAGAGGAGTTGGCTAGTACAGCTGGTATTGGGGAAGAGAACAGAGCCGTTAGAAAGTTCTGGCTCTAGGGTAAATTCGTAGCCCTTTCATTGTGCATTGTTTTTCAGCTTTTTGTTTTTCCCTTCTTATATTTACTGCTGAGGAGTACATGAATAGAAAGCTCACATGGTGCGTGAGCTTGCTGATTGTGTGTGGATGCAGGCCTTGAGGTAAATTTTGGGGATGCCCAGAGTAAGGAACTCATACATTCTTAGGTACCCCTGGGAGACTGGCTTTTGGAGTAGAAGGCAGGGGGCGTAGCCAGGGGAGGTGAGCAGGTGTGCTCAACAATTGAGTATCCCTGGAGGCAGGCTGGGAAGTCATTGGTACCCTGGCAGAGCAAGGTGCTCGGTTTGTTCAACTGGCAGGGCTTTGCAGAGTGCCATCACAGATACCTGGTACCTCAATAAAGGAAAGAGAGGTTTTAAGCCAAAGGGTATAGAGGAGGCGTGAAGACATGTACAGGAATTTGGACTGGCGGGCTGCCTGCGGGAAGGTTCATGGAGGTGAGGCATTGGCCTCCAGGGCCTTCTTACAATGTTTGGGACTTTTCTGCTAGCGGAGGGGAGCTGTTACAAGATGACTCTGGTGTGTGTGTGTGTGTGTGTGTGTGTGTGTGTGTGCATGTGTTTGTGTTTTGCTTTTACTTTTTTATTTTTTTTTTAATTTTTTCTGTATTTCAGTCTTTTTAGGAACTGTCAGGCAACTGTACCTCTGGGCACTGCGCCCTGCCTGTCTTTATATGCTTTTCCCCTCCCGTTCTTGCCTGGCTCAGCTCCTTCTCATGCTCCTGATAATGAAGTGTGGCAGCAAGTCCCCCTGGCCCTGCAGTGAGACCTCAGAGCCAACCCAGCGCAAGCCCTTGCTATTTGCTTCCCCTCCTTTTCCTCCTCCTCCTCCTCCTCCTCTCTCACCAGCCACCCCCAGCAGCCACGGCCCTCCCCTCCCTAAAACAAATAAACCAGTCTCCCGAGAAGGTTCCAAGCACATTAGTCACATATCCCAGAAGTTTAATACAGAATTATTTTGACAGCGAGCACAAGAAGGTGCTTTCTAGCCCAACGCACAGAACTCGCTTATTCCAACTGGGCTTCCTGCCGCACAGACAGATGATACGTTTTTTAGATGGGATGGCTGTGCAGCGCCTGGGACTGTGGCGCCTGCTTCCCTTGGCTGTGTCACAAACTGCTCACTCCCAAATGTGTCTGGGACAAGATAGAAAACCAGGGTAGGGAGAGGAGAGAGTCATTTCTCTCTTCCTTGTTAATTGGAATCTTAAAGGTCTGGAACAATGACTCTCCCATCAAAGCCCTCCCCAGTGATAGACAGAACCCCTTGCTCCCACATCGGACAGACAGCAGGCACCTGTCCCTGGAACTTTTTTTTTTTTTTTTCCTCTTCTGCTTGTCTCTTCTGGGTTGGGGATGGGGGAGAGAATATCAAGTTTTGACTGTGAGCATCATGTTCTCAATAATAGCTTCCATGAGTCACGGGGAGATCTCTTGTTTATTTATTTATCTGGCTGCCTTATCCTTTTTAAAACCCAGGCCTCTGCGTGTTCTGAAAGTCAGGACAGATCCAGTGGTTGCAGTGCGGGTGGCTATCCATGCATTCCAGCTGAGTGTTGCTTCCAGAAATATTTCGTGACTCACTTATTTAGCACTTTCTATTGCTGTTACTGGGCAGGTTAAAGAGTCGTGGCTGCCCTTCAGTCACACTGGTTTACAGCTAATATTGTCCACTTTGGCCTGTGGAAAGAGGAATGAAGAGCCCAGGCACACTGTTTCCTATAAGAAATTCCACCCTCCTATTCCACAGAGTATCTGAGGAGTCAGATACATCTCCTCCTGCCTACTTGGCCTCATTTTTCAGGGTCCTGCCAACAGGCAGGAGGCCTGTTCCTGAATGGCGCATATTCAGAAGGCTTTGACTGGTTGTGATGGGGTGATAAATCGTTTGGCTTCAGTGTTTTCTGTGTTTCTCTTACCGGGATCCTTTTTTTTTTTTTTTTTACAAATTCTTTACCAAAATCTCATTGGCTTCTACCCTGAGCTATGTCAGCTGTCCATGTTGGTGTCTCCATGGAACCCACCTTGGAAACCCCTGTGTTAGCACTTCACGTGGAACCTTGGCGACCGTGCCCTGTCTTCTGTATGTCTTTTGCCTCTGTCCATCTCCCAGGCCTGAGAATGTGGTGTCAGTGCAGATGGAGATGAGCCCCACATGGGGTTGGCATGACCTTGTTTGCCCATTCTGGATCGTTTCTTTCAGTAGGTGCAGTACCCAGCATTCCTCAGGCCTCATACCTCAGTCTAGACTTGCCTGTCTGGGCAACTCCTGGACAGCTGGGCCAGTCCTTTGCAGGTCATAACACTGCAGTGACCTGACAGTGACATTCTGAGGAAACCTTTGTCCTAGGGTTGGGACTCCAGGACAAAGGCCTCTGTCATGGGAGCAATCATGAGAAGAATAACACACTGTCTAAGCTGTTTTTAGGAAAACTTTCGTCTGAATTTGTCCAGTCAGTGGCAGGCAGAGCATGGGTTTTATCTCCTTAGCGAATAGCTGATATGTCTCCAGCACCTACATCCTTGTGGCACTGTGCTATTTTGACTTTTATGATCATATTTCATATTCTTACATCGCAAGGTGATCTCTAGAGAGTGTTTCTAGATAAGGTCTCATTTGAGTCTTGCAGTAACTCTAAGGCAATGGAGACTGAGCCGAACAAGACTATACATGCTTGCCCAAGTTCGCTGGTGGCAGAGAATTGTGGGAATTTGAACCTAGACTTGCTGGCTCATGTTTTGGCACCACAGCAATCACTGTCATTCAACAGGAATTATAAATACTATTGACAGGTTCAGTGTACTCAGTGTTTAGTTACATGTCAAACACTGTTAGATGCTTCATTAAAAGCCCATTTAGTCTTTTCAACTACTCTATAAGGTAGAAATGATTATGTCCAGTTTGCAGAAGAATGACTAATTATATGGTGGATAATACCTTGTTCGCTGTTCAACTTTACAGAACTGGAAGTTCTCAGATTCTAATTAGAATCACCTCCAGGGGATTTTCCACTATAGAATGTGGTCCTTGCCTGTCTTCACTAGAAAGATAAAAAAACAAAAAACAAACAAACAAAAACAAAACCCCAAACCAACCAGCGAAGGTGTCGAAGGTGTCTTGTGGATGATCACATACTGTGTGCGTCTTACCCAGTACTCAGGGTAGCTTTTTTCCTCTTTCCCTTTGCCCTGGCTCTCATATCTTCATTTCCTTGGTTTCTTTTTAAAAAGCATTAAGATTTTATACATTTCATATTGACATTACTAATCTCCTACCCTACTGAATTGTGCACCAGTGGGCAAGGAATGTCTGCTTCTAAAACTTTGCTTTCTTTCTTTCTTTCTTTCTTTCTTTCTTTCTTTCTTTCTTTCTT
>NW_026596064.1:4582818-4662910 GCF_907164565.1 Psammomys obesus
CTTTCTTTCTTTCTTTCTTTCTTTCTTTCTTTCTTTCTTTCTTTCTTTCTTTCTTTTTTTTTGTTTTTGTTTTTGTTAGAATAGTTATTCTTCCTGCTCAAACCATTCTAAATTTTATGTGACTTGGGAATTTGTAATTTCAGATAGCTAAAATGATGTTTTAAATGGAATAACAATGTCAGGGTTATTTCAAATAGCCTTCTTGCTTCTGAAGTGCAGTCTTCCAAAAGGAAAAGTTGATGCTACTTGAGGAAATATCTGTGTCACGCAGGAAGATAAATGCTCAACCCAAGCTCCGACTCAGTTGCCTCTTGCTTTCTTTGGGATGAGTCCCTCCCCCTACCCTGCCCCTTAGCATTTATGTTTACAAAACCACTCACTTTCAAGCATGACAGTGCTCTTGCACCTACGCCCATAGGCACATACACACAATTGTGAAGTGTTTACTGCTCTAGTTGGCAGGGTGAACCGGGGAGAGCAGGGCCGAAAAATGAAGCAGACGAAACCCTCATGCAGTAGCCAACTTTATTCAGAGCAGCAGACAATTTATACTCTGTGGGTTAAGAAGCGTCATTGAGTAAAATATACAGTGATAAGGCTAGAGCCACGTGGTGGCAAAACATCTTTTTCTGTTAAAGGCACATGAATGACAACAACTGACGCAAACTCACTCTTATCTGCTACAGCTGGACACACAAAAAAACATTCCATGAGCAACTCCATGTTTTGAAGAAACTGAAGTCTCAAGACTCCTGTCTTATTTCTTAGAGTTTTTCACATGGTCTCAGAAATCTCCACACAAGTCTTCATTCATGGACTCTGTTCCCAAAGCGGAATGCAGAACAGAAGCCTCTGGCATTTGCCACATTCTCTTTCAAATCTGGTTCTCAATCCCTTAAGGTGAGCATGAGAAAACAAATAAAATAAAAAGCAAACCAAACAAGATAGTAAACAAAACAACAAAAAACAGCCTTTCTTCCCTTTCTAAGTTTAGGGTATGACTCACTTCTCGCTGCCCTCTGCATTTCAGTGAATGTTTCCTAGATGTACTCAGTACGTTTCCAGTAAAGACAAACAGCTCAGAAAAGCAGATTGCTTTCATACTCGCAGCCTGGGTTCTGTGACCCAGACATTGGAACTCAGTGCCGTATATGGTAAAAAGAGGAGCAGGGGAGGGATCCTAGAAGGATGCCAGACACGCAGCACATTCCTGAGAAATGTGCATGAACTACTGAAGAAACAGGACCCTCCTGGGTTTCCGTGTTATGTAGAATGCGAACTGAGAAGTTCTGAGAAAGAAGCCAGTGTTCCAGGCCTCTGCCACAGGGAACAGTTTATTTTCCCTTTGCTGTTCAGACATGAGTCGGTTTAATTCAGTTAGTGTTCGAGTCAGTGCAAGCATGGGATCATAACTAAGAAATCATTCCTGCAGCCAGCAGACATAGGTTTTCTGCCCAGTTCGACTGCCATTCAACTGTGAAACTCACTTTCTTCTTGGCACGCTCTTTTCAGTGGTAAAGTGGCAGGGTGGGATGCAGTGATCTCCAAGATATCGACTGCGTCTGTTTGCTCTAGTTCTAATTTTGCCTGAGATAATTTCATTTCCTGTGGAATTCCCCAAAGAAAGTTATTTTCTAATTCTTCCAGATACTTTCTGTGACTTGAACTAAAAAGACAAAATAAATACTGGTCTTGCATTTTCCTCTGTGATTTCCTTTCCTTGGCAGATCCTTTCTTGCTCATAGGCAGATGATGGATTTCTTCAACCTTGGTCTGCCTCTTTCGCTCATTATTGCTGGACAGGCAGCATGTGTCGTGAGGCAGGTTTACACCAAGTAAATGCAGTCTTTCCATGGCCTTGTCTGCTATTATACATGTAGCCTGCTTTGTGGGGGAAGGGAGGGCCAACAGGTGGCAGGCCCCCTCGCTTCCTCACACTCTACGAGATGGAACTGGGCATGAGATGGTTTCCCAGCCAGTAACTGGATGATACATTGGCTGTCACAGATGTTAATAAAGAAGATTCAAAAGAAACGGAGTTTCAACTAGAGTCATCTGCCTGTGAGACAAGGAAAGATCGCGAATGTTCTCTGTCTGCGTGGGTTCTGCAGTCTGTGGTCGCCAAGTGCTATAGTCTTGTTCCAGCATTTGTGACTTACTCTTTCAGTAGAAGGTTATAGTCAAAGTTGACCTCTCCCCATTTCACGTTTCTCATATGAGACAAAGGAACATGCTTCACCCCTTGACACATTTCCAGCCTGTGGCCATTACTGTCTCAGTGGCAGCATGGGACCCAAGCTTGTGTACCCTGAGTAATTGTGGAACTGCTCGGAGAATGCTACCAGTGACTTAGGAACCCCCTCTCTCTTTGCTGAGGAGTCGGCAGAAACTATATTTCCCTGTTACAGTTCACTCTCTGAGGCTGGTCCTGGGAGGAAGGGAAAGACAAAGATGGCGCTGTGTGTGCATAGGGATTGTTCTAGATAGAGTGGGAGATGAGAGGTCTGTGTTCTGGCAGAGCTGGGTGAGAGCTCATGCTGAGTCCTCATGCTTATCCTCTGATCCTCATTTCTCTGTCTGCCAAGTAGAACTGAAATTAGTCCTTGTAGCCCTAAAGCCTAATGCTCAGCTTCTTTATGCTCCACCTTGGCCCTTCTTGCTCTCCTCTGCAATGCCAGTGGCTCAGTTTGCGCCAAATTGCCATTTCTCTCCTTACCACCACGCAAGAGCCCAGACAAAATGATGCCTTTGTAGCATGTGCCCACTGTAACAGCAAAAGCCGAGTCTTCAGTGTAGCACCTGACTTCCTTTCTTCACCTACTTCCATGCAATGGTGCTAGTGGAGGGAGGCCATCCGTCCACTTGCTTGGGTGCCATCACCTTTAAGTTGAACTGACTGTGAGGCC
Source organism: Psammomys obesus (assembly GCF_907164565.1). Lineage (NCBI taxonomy): Eukaryota > Metazoa > Chordata > Mammalia > Rodentia > Muridae > Psammomys > Psammomys obesus. Next base: position 4,585,725 of record NW_026596064.1, read on the forward strand.
TTTGTACTGTAGAGGAAGGAATGGGAAAAGGATGGAAACTGGACATTGTAGCACGGCAGCCTCTGGGTCAGGCCTGGGACGGAAGGGTAAAGAGCAATTGTGATTTCTGGGATGCTGTGGCAGCCTCTACAAATAGCTCCTAGGGAGACTTAGGGACACTGAGACCAGAGCATCTTCTGCTTCAGTAAAAGCATAAATTTTAATGGTTACAAATGCTCAGTGCTATTATGAGGAAACCACAGGAAAGACCAGTCATATAAACAGTAATAATTTATTGACCATGACTAATCCTTTAGGGAGTATGATATATGACGTAGGCTTATAAGAGCTTTACAGCGGACTAACCCCTTTCACACTCATTAATTCGTTAGATGCCTATAACATGTTCATAAGGGCGGCAGGCTTAGGAATATTCCCTTCATTTTACTAATGACCACAGTGAGGCTCAGATAGAGCTGTTGGGCATGATGTGGTGAAGAGGTGGCAGGACACAGATTTTTTTTTTTTTTTGTCTGTGTGTTTTTAGGCCAAGCACCTTTACTTTTGTTTAAGGTTTAGCTTTCCCTGTGAAACTGGGTGAGGGCAGGCACTCTGCTGTGCCCCCTACACAGGCATACACAGAGGACGGTAGGGGATGGTATTTAATTAGTCTTGAGTCCTGTGAGCTGTGATATTTGGTGGACCAGTTCTGTGATTAGCAGGGCTATGTGTCAGTCAGTTTCCTTTCCCAGCTGAATTATCCCAGGCACCCTGATGGACAATAGCACCAAGGAGTTCTGGTTGCTGACTGTTCATTCATGCATGCCTGCTTTCACTTACTTAGGGCAATGAAGAGCTAATCATTCTCAAACTTTTATTTTGTGCCAGGCTTTGGGTTAGGTGCTGATATTGTGAAGTGAACCACAAATCAAGGCCTGGAAGGGACCTGACAGTTTATGTAATGTAAACCTGTGGCTCTGGCTGGCCTGGAACTCATCCTGTAGACTAGGCTGGTCTTGAATTTGCAGTAGTCCTCTTCCCCTTGATTCCCAAGTGCTGGAATTAGAGACATGTATGAGCTGCTGCGCCGGCTCCCTCTGCCCCTGCCCCTGTGCTGTTTAAAGACAAGGGATCCTTACCTAATCTAAAATGGCTTCAGACTTGTCACCCTCCTGCTCCAGCCTTTTGAGTATGCAGTGTCATGTTGCATGCATTGCTAGTGTGCCCAGGTTCCCTCTTGTTTGTCCTTCAGGCTCTCTTTCAGTGTTTGTGTCCGGTGGCGAATACACCTCGACTGTTCTGTGAGGTATCTGTTGTGTAGAGTGAATGTGAGCTTCGGTGTTTGGGGCTATGTATTCAGTTCTTCCTAATTTCCCTCTACAGTAATTCACAGAGATACAGAATGTGCTAGGGAAACCAAGCCCTTCTTTTAAACGCAAGCCCTTCTTCTTAAACTATTTCTTTGATTCCTTCATTCTATCTCCATGTCTGTCTCTCTGCCTGTCTGTTGTCTCTGTCAGACATTTTCCTGAAATGTTCCTCTTCTGTGGTTTGAGCTTTCTTACCTTACTCTGGAAATTAAAGATTGGAGAGGTAAGCCTGTCCTGTATTTTCCCCTTTGGTTTCCATTTTTGGTAGTGGAATTGTAGCTGTACCATGTCTCAGGTTTTGAGTTATGTAGGAACATGCTCTACATTCCTTCACACGATATTTGAAACCTATTTACACTTTCTTAGAACCACAGAGGGGACCATGGAGGCCCTCTCAAATTGCTCCAGGGTATAAATTCTGAGGCCCGGAGCTGCTGTAACTCCAAACATTTAGCCCAGTGCCAGGTGGCCTCATTCAGGCAGTGTTGAATTGCATGGCCTTTCTCGTTCTGACTGTTCTCACTGCTCCTTATTTACCCTGTCCAATCCGCGGAGGTGGGTGTGGACCTATCCAGTGTGATGAATCAGGGAATCTTGGAGTTTGCCATCGTCCACCAAGGCTTGGGCTTTGTTTAGATTTCAGAATGCTGAGTAACTGATAAAAAACTAATTCCAAAGCACTCTGCAGATAGAAAGTGCTTCATATGTAATAAATAATAATGGTTTCTCAAGATTAGGCCCAGCCCCAGATAAAAGTGCCAGCGTTGCAGGCTGCGGAGTTAACGGTAGAAGGGTGGCTGGTGGAGGCCGATTCCTGTCATCATTACCACATTCACCCCCAAGTGATGGCATGTTTCCCACTCTGAGCAGTGTTTATTTTCTGTACTCTCTAGGAATTAACCCCTAGTTATGGTTGGAGTCTAACTGAAGGATTCAGTGACAAGCAAACTTTTAAGTTAGGGAGGGAACCAGCCCTTTCCAAATCTTGCCCCCTTTCTCCAGTAAAGCAGAGTCAGTTACTATCTTTGTTGTTTTAGCTCTTAGCAGGAACTTTTATAGGCACACGCCAATGGAAGTTCTTAATAGCAAAAGTCAGAAGTCTGAACAACAATAGGATTGTAAAAATTAATATGACAGAAGTACCCTTAACCAGCAAAATTGATAGTACTTCTTTCACTTTGGCCTGTCTTCTGACTGTTTCTTCACACTCCCATCTGTGTTTTCTCCTGGGCATTCTGAGTCAGCATTGCCTTCTCTCCGGTCTGACTCAGGCATAGATTTTCTTCCCTCTCTCTCTTCTTTGGCCTCTCAGACTTTTGGACTCTTCACACCTGGACACTTCACACTTCACTTGGGAAGAAGGAGATTCTGATTGAAACTCAGATTTCCCTAGCTGCCCCCTTGCTCTAGCTGTGGGATGGAGCTGGTATTGGGAACCAGAGAACATGGAGCGACGGTGGCTGACAAGTGGCCATGGGACCTAAAGGGCTCATCTAGTGTGTTACTGCATTGCAGGGTTCCTTTAAAACAAGGGTGGTATCCCTACAGACCATGGCCTGGTTGCCTAAATGCTAAGGCATATTATTAATTCAGAGGGGCTACACTTGAAAAAAATTATCTAATAAAAATAATAAATGCTAGAGGTAAGACCCAGATAGAAAGATGTAAAATAACTTTGTGTGTGTGTGTGTGTGTGTGTGTGTTTTCCAGATGGGGTTTCTCTGTATAGCCCTGGCTATCTTGGAACTTGCTTTGTAGACCAGGCTGTCCTTGAACTCCAGCATCTACCTTTTCTGCCTCCCAAGTGCTTGGATTAAAGGCTTGCACCATCATGCCTGGCAAGAGAGAACTTATGTTTTAGTTTCCTGGTTACTGTACCTATTTCTTAATTATTTCTTCCCTAGGAGGCATGTCTCTATGTGTTAAATATAGAGGGCAGGTGGTGGAGCATTTTCCTTCTACAAAGAGTACTTCTTTGTCTTGTGATAAGAATCCAGGAGCCACATTTGACACTCAGGCCAAGATTTCAGGGGCAGAATTCAGAGAGTTGAGCTCTATCTTGACCAGGAAGTTAGGCAATGCTCTTCTCCAATTTTCACCAGAGCCTGAGGTTTGAGGATGCCTGACCATCCCTGGGCCGCCATGACCTGTCCTGAATTAAATTTTGGTGAGTAAAGACAGTGCTCATTCTCAAGTAGAAACAAGGCAGAGTTTCGGGGAACCAGTTTTTTCTTTTCCATCCTCTTGGTATAGACCTCTGACTTCATACTTTTTCTCTTGTCTCTGTTTCTGTGCTGGACACTAGCCCCAGACACCCTGAGATCATGGATTGCACGTACATAGTATGTACCAGGCAGTGAGATAAATTGCTTCTTATAACTCAACTTCTTGTAATTGTCAAAACTAGCCTGGGCAGTCGATGTGTTATTTATATCGAGTGGTAAGTTTTGAACAGATTAAAAAAAATGTTTAATAAGCTTCAAGGTTATGGCAATTGTCATGGCAGCGTCAGGGTTAGATTGAATTCTGCATGGCCGAAGCTTTTGATTTGTTTATACTCTGCTCACCTTTGATTTCTTCTTATGCCTTCTCATCCTGGAGACCTGTGCGAGTGGCCTGGAAGGAGTGCTCTGTCTTTTCATCTTCCTCCCATGGCGCCTGTAGCTGGAGCACTCCCATGTATGCATTATTCAGATTCTGACTCCTCAGATCCTGGATTGGCTGTCAAGGGTAAATTGGCTGCAAAACACCTTCTGATGAGTTCGTTATTTTTCATGGTTTACCTGGTTTATCACAGGCTTCAGAATGCCTGAGATTTGCTTTCCCGTCTGTGGTCTAGTCCAGCGTACAGATGTACAGATATCTTCTCAGTGTCTCCCTTTTCTATGTCTTTTAGAGTCCTTTATAATACAGTACAGTCTAGAGATGTTTTTGAGTATTGGGGAGCAGCCTGGGAGTGAAGAATGAAAGTTTTAGAGGGGAGCTTCTGCTGGGGCCTCGTGCTGGAGCTGTGTCGTACAGCCAGCCTGGCCCATGTGAAATCCCCACTCTCCAGGGACCAGCCTCAGCCTCAGGCACTTATAGTATTGGTGCTTAGCATTTTTGTATTACTTTATATTTGCAAAGTGCTTTCCAGTGATTTATTAGCTGTTCTTGTTTTTAATAGCCCCCAGAGATAAGCTGATATTCAGCCTTCCGAGAATATAAATGCATAGAGTAGGCTCATCTCATCAGATATTATTGGATCTGGGTCCAGGACTCTGACCTCCTGGGATAAGGCCATTTGGGGTCACTGTCTTCTGTGGGATTAGTAGGAGATCAAATGGACTTAGCTTCAGCTCCTGGAGTCTCTAAGGCAGAGAGAGGGAATGACTCTAGCTATTTGAGGAAGCATTCTAGATAGCAATCCTGACTCTACTGCTGACTGGGTTATTGAGTGTGAGCAGTTGCTTTACTGACCCATGGTTTCACACTCACTGGTAAAAAAAAAAAAACAAAAAAACAAACAAACAAACAAACAAAAAAAAAAAACAAGGGCCTCCTCCGAAGCCACTTCAGGGCTAGGACCGTGTTAGTGAGATTCATGTGACTTTGGATTCTTCCTCTGTGGCCCCTGTGCAGCCGATGATAGAGTGGGGAAGATGGATATAGATCTAAGCCGTTGGGGACCTTGTATTACAAAGATGCTAGCCTTGCTTTTTTGAGATCCAAGGTCTGACAGTGAGGTACCTCTAGCTTTATTTTAAGAAGCACACTGTCCTGGTAATGGTAAAATGGAGAGAGTAACTGGAGCTGCTAGTGACAAAGCAGACGGGAGCGAGAACTATCAATTCTCTATCTTATGGGTGCTGTAGAAAGTAATTAGCAGTCTTGATTATCTCACTGGTTCAGCATACGTCTTTGGGCTGTGATGTAATGCAAGGAAACATTTAGTTGTCAGATTTTAGGGCTGTATCAGATTTATTCTTGCAGGAAAAGTCTAGTTGTCCTGGCAACCTGAAATTGATTTTCTTTTTGCTCTTGTCAGCTGAAACTGGTCCCCTTTGAATCATTCCTCTAATTTAATATAGAGAGCTGTATGTCCCCACCTGGTGACTGGATTGTTCTTAATGACAGACGCCTCTAGCAAATGGTTTCTCTCTCCTACCTGAGCCAGGAACTATCATTTATTACCACTGTCACCTGTGTTGTTCCCTTTGTGGTTATTTATTTGTCTGTGGAGTTAAGTGTAGAGAGAAAGTGGCATTCAAATAATTAAGAGTTTAATCAGGCCTCTGGAGCAGTGATGTAATTGGTAGCCAATCATATCCTTTGATTTTCAGTTACCTCAGGCCTGGGTGGGATTCCAGAGAGATTGGGGTGGTAGGGTAGTCTTTTTTGGGGATCCCTAGCAGTTTTGTAGCCTGGGGAGGGTGATGTTGTGGTCCAGAACACAGAGAGAAAGGGGAGGTTTCCCCTGTCTGTTCTCTGTCAAGGAGATGGAGATGGACTGCAAAATATAGAATTAGCAGTTAGTCATAAATTGATGCCCATGGCACACAAGGAAGAGGGAAGAGAGCTGGCCTCTTTGCTTAAGTGGTTGCAGAGGCTGTGGGCTACATCTCCTGCATCTCATGACACAGAGGAAAGAGACCTTCTGGTGAAGATCTGTTGCCAGTCATTTTGATGAAACCTGGAAACCAGCAGAAGTCCCAGAAGTGAGGAGATGAGGAAATAGATAGCAGTTATCACAAAACTAGGTATCCGGCATCTCCAGTCTGCTGACTTCATTATGAGTCCTGGTACAGTTCTAGAATGCCTTATTTCACAGATGATTTATGAGTCTTTGAAGACAAGCCATTTTTACCAGGAGTCAGAACACGGTCACTTAACTTTTTCTAGCTGCGGAGTTGGAACACCCTGACACAACAGAGAGAGAGGGCAGGCTGTGGAGATGGATTGTTGGGGTTTAATTCCAGGAGTCTCTGCTTTACCTTAGCCAAAGTCCCAAAGAAAGATAAAGGCCAACTATCCCAAGGCCCTGGTGGGAGAGGTTAAAACAGTTAACACTGGGCTTGTGTACACAAGACTGACTGGACACAGGTCAAGCAGACTGCTGCTGCTCTAGGTGACTAATCAACGTGCAACCTCAAGAGGTTATGCAAGAACAAAGGCCTTAGCCAGATTGCTTAGTTTCTGTGACTTTGCCATCCTCCTCTGTCAAGTGGCTAATGGGCCTGATGAAGGCATCTGTGAAGCTTAAGTGAACTGATACATGGGGAGTACTTAAAAAATAGCATGCATTCATTAAGCATTTAATTGATGTTGCTATGGTTCTTATTGTTGGAAGATATTGGCATATGCACTAAAACATTTTACAATCTTTTACATAGTTATGGGTATGGTAGGACCGTGTCAACGTGGGTTGTCAAATAGGCAATGGCTGAGTTCGTGGGTTCATGTGGACTTACCAGCAGCAAGGCCGTAGAGAAACAGTGTGTTCCTTGATGAGAAAAGCTCCAAAATCATGTTGCAGGAGTATGCAGGAAAGATGGGAGGGGGAGAATTAGTAAGTATTTTTGTGACTTTCAGATCCCACCCTCACCCCCTATATGTTTTTGTTTTTGTTTTTGTTTTTTTTTTCCTCATGAAATAATCATCATGAGCGATTGCATGTGTCTACTTTCCCGGAACACTTACAAGCCTGATGTATTTCGGCTGAGGTGTTTCAGAAGTCCTTTATATAAAGGTGTATCCTTTGTTCTTGCTCTTGTGACTGGACATTGAATAGTCACTGAGAGCAGCAGCACTCTGCTTGACTTCTGGTCTAGTCATTCTCATGTCCACAAGCTCAGGGTAGCTATTTTAATCTCTCCCACCAGGGCCTTGGGATAATTGGCCTTTATCTTTCTTTGGCACGTTTCAATTTGTCTGTCCCCAACCCAAGTTGCATCTTTGCCTCCTCTCCCTTTCCAGCTATTTTCTTCTATCCCTCCTTTGCTATTTACCTTTCTTACTGTCATTCTTATAAACTTAAAGCTCACATTTGACTGAATGGATCTCAGTGACCAGGTATTTATTTGATGGGATGGGTCCATGGAAAAGCAGGCTGTGGTCATCTTGTCCCCTCTCTGAATTACCAGGTTCCCCACTGATATGACTCCCTGGCCTTTCCTTGTCTGTCACTCTGTGGCAATGGATTGTCTGGACTTAGAACCAGAAGTCTGTTTTGTAGCCACATTAGTTAACATTCCACAGTCTCAGGAAGCCACGGTGGGGTGTGGTAAATTTGTGAGTCATACAGCTTCTTTTCCTGTATAAGGCTGATAGGAGGATGGTTTGTATATATCTATCTCCTCTGGCTGCTGGAAGGATAGGCTTCATTTCCATTACTCCCAAGAGCAGTGAGCTCAGAACCTCTGTCCTGAGTCCTTGAACTGTGTTTCCTTGACAGCCTCATGTACCTTGTGTGATATTCCTGCCTCTAGCTTCTTGGTGCTTTCCCTTCCAACATCTCTGTCCACACCACATCTTCGGATGCTTTATTTCAGGAGGGGCCATTTCTGAGGCCAGGGACTTCTTCATGCTCGCCTCAGTCCCCACTCCACTGAGCATGAGCTTTCCGTGTGGAACGATGTCTCCACCCTCCCTCCATACCGAATGCCTGTGCTGTCAGCAGCTCTGCAGAGCAGCTGGCTGCCTCTGCTCAGTTCTCTTTAATTAACCCCTTCTCTCCAGAGCAAGTGGCCACCTCAGACACTGTGCCACTGTAGATTGTCTGTCCTCTGGCACTCAGGTTCCTAGGACTGTCACCCTTCTATCAGAACTATCTGCCTCCTAGAGAGTGAGGGAGCGATGGCCTCCGAATTCCTGACTTTTTTGTACCCCCCCACACCCTCCTGCCCCTCTTCTCACTTACCACCGAGGCCTGGACTCAGCCCACCTCTGCCCACCTCTGCCATTGATGTACACCCCAAGCCTCTGGTCATTAATCTTCCTTAAGAAGACAGTGTAATCACCCTATCACTAGGGAAGCAGACACAGCTAAGGTGCTGTGTTTGTGAAATTGGGGAAATTACAGCCTTGTTTTATGACTCTGGCCTTTGGGAATGGTCCAGGGTCAGACTGCTCCCTTGACATCCTCAATAAATCCCCTTCCCACCAGCACTGTGAGGGCCGTAACTAGATCGCTGCTTGTGAAACATCTTCTCCTGACTTGCCACTGATTGCTGCTTTGGGTGACTCATAAGTAATAATCCTTTGTGTCAAACTGCTTCTGACCCTGAATGTAAGCAGAACGGAGATACAAGAGGCAGGGACCATGCATGAAGAACAAGCCCGGAGCAGAGTTCCCAGCCTATCTCCTTCAGATTGTGTGCATGCCAAGAGCTGTGGAATTGGGCTGGTACCCTGCAAGGGCCATTTTGTGAGTGTCCTGGGCTGATTTAGAGGGAGCACCCCTCAGCTTGCTGGGCACTTCCAACACTAGGGAAATATGTCCATAAAAAGTCCTCCTCTGTGGCCATATTGCCTTCTTCTGTCCTGCTTTCTTTTTAGAACCCAGACCCTGGAGCCAACCTAGCTACAGACATGCTGACCTTAGGTGGTCACCTGACAAGGAAATCTGAATTTTGAATTGTTTTTCATTGTTTACTATTCCTGTTAGTTGTTTTTTTGTAAGTAGTAAGCCTGGTGTATTTCTTCTTTAGACATAGATGGTAGCTGTCCAAATAACAGTGTGAAGAGTGTTAGAAATATTCTTAAAATCAAAATTTTGAAATTTTGGAGAACTCTGGAACGTTGATTTATTGTCCATGAATCGCAAAGAGTAAGTAACATACTTCAAAATAAACATACTTTAAAAAATTAAAATAAAACAGAACAAAACCAATAGTGTCTCAGCAAGATGCACAAACTTGAGAGTCTGAGCCCTAAGGCTTCTTGTATTTGAATGGTGTGTACAACTTCCATGAGACTGAAAATCCAAACCTATTTAAGCCTTAATTTAAGTGACTTTAAATAAGCCTTGTATTCTAGTAAAGAATAGAGGATTTCTGTAAGGCCCAGAATATCATCGAGCACATGATCTGCCCAACTGGCCAGCCTCTGCGAACAGTAGGCATGCTTACGGGGTGGCATAGTGCTGGCTGCAGTTCCCCTTTGTGGCCATATGGCCTTGCGCTGTTCCATTTCCTCTTCAGAATCCAGATGTTGTCACCAACCTTGTCCTGGGGTTGCTGATCTTAGGAGGGTGTAAGCCACAGCAGGCACAGTAAAGGGCCGCCACTTGGTGGAAGGGTCTTTAGAACTTGTGGATGAAGAGCTTGTTGAAAACCAGGCAGAGTGTTATCCAAAAGAGTAATAGGGAAAGGCTGAGGATGGTGATGGAGAGGTGAGTTAGTTTTCCTTGAAGGTAGAGGTGACCAGGCCTGGTCTAGAATTATGGTAGGCAAGGGCTGGTAAAGGTACTGATAGGAAAGGAGGGTAGGAGAGAGGCCCAGGGAAGAGGTTGAAGGTTAAAGTCTGATAGAGTCTGAGACATTGTAGACTTGCAGCCAATAGCTGCAGTGTTTGTTCTGCAGGGCAAGAAAAGCAAGGCTACTTTCTAGTCAGCACCCCACATACATGTTTGCATATCTGTGTGTAAGTGTGCATGAATAACAGGGCCAATGAGTTCAGGGACTTACCCAAGGCCTTAAAGCTAGGAAAAAGCTTTCATTTGACTAAAGAGTTAAGTTTGGTAATGACTGTGAGTGATAGAAATGGGCAGAAGGAGCATGGAGGGAAAGGACCTCTGCCCCATTTCCTGCACCCCAGGCAGGTAGTGAGTAGGAGTTTTTAAGTTTCAGTATTTGATAGCGTCACCTCCTCTGCTTTCCCAGAAACTATTCCTCGAAGTATGAATTGAGTCGTTCCTCTGTTGGGAGATGTCTCAATTCAGAGCTGACTTTCTGCTCTAGTTGTTTACTAAAACATGGTAACAACTGGTAATTTAGAAGTAGCATAGTCAAATGGAAAACAAAAACAAAGGAACAGCAACAACAATAAAACCCCAATGCTGTGTCCCCAGGAAGCCTGGGTGTGGGTCTAGAGACCTGTGTGACTTGGGCGAGTGAATTTGCATGTTACTGCCTCAGTTTGTTGCCTCTACGTTGGAGGATAATGGTTTCTATGTCATAAGTTTGTTCTGACAGTGTTTTGCAAACTTAGTGTGGGCCATTTGATAATAAAATGAAGGGGTCGTGGACTTGAATTCTCATCCCCCGTATGTGCGTTGGGGAAGTGAGCAGTACTTGGAAGTTCTGCACATCTATAGAACATGGCAGGATCCTCGTATTTTCCCTTTGTCCAAGAGCTGTGTTAATGTGAGTGTGCATATGTGTGCGTGCGTGCCCGCACACACATGGGAGTTGTTTTAGGATGTGGTGGTTGAGCTAGCCACTGTGTGGTTCTCCTCTGTGCCAGGTCTAGAATTTCCTTGCCTGCTGTATTGTTTTGGGGGAATTGCTGAGTTTCTAGTCCTTCAATAATAATAGTCGTAGTAGTAATAATAATAATAAATTGTTATTATTTTTAATCAGCTCAGTTGTGCCTGCACTAAAGAGTCAGCTGGAGACATCCGTGAGCTGTACTGAGGTTCTTTTATTGGTAGAACCTCTCACATGCTTGCTGCTAGTGGCCTAGGACCCTATTTGTTTTGAGAGAGTCAGAAGAGGAAAGGGTGGGCATCTAGGGGAGGGGACTCTCTAAGGGTTTGGAACGAGCTGGACTATGATCCATGCTGCACCTTGTCACAACATGCCAAATTCTGCTCCTTGGTCTGACCATGTTTTTTCTAGGGGCTTTCTCAGAGGAAGACAGAAACCTCGGGGCTGTTTAGCTCCCAAGTCCTTGAGAACACGGAGAGAAGTCTGTGGTTGGTGCTGCTTCAGATGTGGAGGATCTCCTCTGCCCTCCCCTGTGTGTGGCAGTGACTTGCTCATTGGCTATTCAGGTCTGAATGAGTCACCAACACTTGTGACCCTGTGGTGTGCTTGGCAGCACACTAAAATTAGTCAGAAGGCTTGTTCCGACCCTAGAGCTCACCCACCCTGCATGGGTCAGAGACTCTGGGCCTTCCCTTCCATGTGCATCGTCACTTCTAGAGTGGCCTCTCTCTTACTGTCTTATGGAGTTGATGTGGAAATCAAGGAGAAGAATTTCAGTTTAAAAATAAGATTGGACTCTTTAGATATCCAGCCATTTAAAATAGGCAGCTAGGGACCAGGAAGATGGCTTGGTGGGTGAAGTTGTGTGTCACCAGGCCTGGTGACTTGAGCTTGAGCCTCAGAACTCACATGGTGCAAGGAGAGAACCAACATGCAGAAGCTGACTTCTAAGAGTTATGCCCCAGGGCATGCTTGCCCCTCTTCTTCACACATTAAACCGGAAGAGAAAGAAGCAACTCCGATCTTTGCTTGAATAAATGTGCTGACTCTAAAAAAGAAAGTCAGTTTAAACTTGAGGGCAATTGGAAAGAGTTTTTACCTGGTGCCTGTGGTTCCTGAATTTAGGCTGGTACCATATTGGGGATATTTGGTTGAAAGGAGATCATGAAGACTTTCAGCTTTCCACCAGCCTTAACCTACCAGGGTCCCTGTATTTTCCTTGTTATAAATACACACCCCTAAGAGCTCGTTCCATTAAAAAAATTTCTCTCTCCCTCTCTCTCTCTCTCTCTCTCTCTCTCTCTCTCTCTCACACACACACACACACACACACACATTTGGGTGCCAAAGCATGCAGGGGGAGGTTGTGGGAGAGAGAGAGAGAGAGAGAGAGAGAGAGAGAGAGAGAGAGAGAGAGAGAGAGGAGAGGATTCTATTTCCTTATTGTGGGTCTTGGGGATTGAACACAAAGGGCCAGGCTTTGTGGCAAGTACCTTGACCAGCTGAGCCACCTCTTTGGCCCTTGACCCCATTTTAAATGTGTTTCTCAAAGAGACATAGTCACTGGGTGGCAGAAGGTTCCTTTTTGACAAGTGGAGGTCTAGCAAGGTCACACATTGAGGAAATAGCATAGTCAAGACTAGAAGTCAAGTCTTTAATCCTTGGTTCTCTGCTCTTTCTAACACATCATTCCTCCCTCCTGTCAGGTGAAGAGAGAACCAGATGGTTTGACAAATGGCTCTTGTTGCTGTCAAATCTGCCTCTCTTTTTGCTCTGACAGACAGTTCTTACCTTCCCTCTTTGGGGAGGTGGTATGAGTATGGGAAGGGAAGGGAAAAAAAAAAAAACAATCTGCCTGATTTTTTTACGTGACATAGGTGTCCAATAAGCTCTGTTTCTCTGGCAAGAAGCAAGGCAGAGGTAATGAGTAGTCATCACTTTGAATTTCCACACACAGAGGCCTGGAAATGGCAGGTTGTGTTTGGCGACATTGATTTCATATATATCTATCTTTTAAAAATCATGTTTAGGATGCCATATCTATAAATACTAATAAGACTGTCTGATTCCAATTTTCAGGTGAGATTAGCATTTTATTGAGTATTTTATCTGTCAGATTCAATACTCTATGCACCATCCTCCCAGGCTTATTAGCATAATTGCCATGCTTAAGCAACAATAAAAAATCCAGCAGTAAAATAGCAGTTAGTGCAGGCAATTTGTTATCAAAAGCTTTTACTTAAGGACAGCTCCAGCCTGCATTTATTAGCAAGTAAGGGTTATAATTTATTTTTATTTGGAAAAACAAAAAGAGAGAAAAGAGTTTTCCTTTTTGTTTTAGAAATAATAGAGGAATTAGAAAGCATTGCCTCTCTGGAAAATTGTCTACATCCCATCTTCCTTTTGCTGAATGCAGGCTGTGCTGGGAATACACTGCACTTGAGGCATGTTGGCTCAGACAGGATGCTGCTCTCCCAGGCACTGAACAAATGAGTAGTAATGTCCCTTTCTGTTTGTACAGACATTCCCCAAACACTGTCAAATATGTGTTGCTGTTTGAATTTCACACCAGTTTGGTGAGGCCTCTATTCTTAGAAGTAAGAATTGAGTTGGAATGACTTTTCCCAGTTGAGGCTTTGAGAGGGATAGCCACTCAGAAGCTTTTCCTTCAGTCTCTAGTTGCACTTCTGTATTGTAACTCTTCATGTCACTGCCCCCAGTTCCTGGCCTGGCTATAGTTTATCCTGATGTATGGTGGAGGAGTTTTAGCAAGACTTATCCTATTGGGTGTTCTGTCCATACATACATAGACAGATCAAATGATAAGCATGTCTTTCCACACAGACTTCTGTATGTACGTACATAAATATCTATGCACAGAGACATCCATGCACACATTTTTCTTCAACATGTTTTTAATTTATTCTGTCTGTCTGTTATATGCATGTGTGCATGTGTGTGTGGGGGGTACCCTGATTCCTGTGGGTACACACAAGAGGCCAGAGCTTCCTATTAGCACATCTCCTCTCCTCTATCTTCAACTTATTTTTGGAGACAAAGTTCCTCATTAAAACTGAAGGTGACTGATTTGGTTGGACTGCTTAGCCAGCAAGGCTCCGGGATTTGCCTGTGTCTGTCACTGTATTGCTGTTACAGACAATGCACCACACACTCCTTGGGTGTTTCTTTGGATGTTGGGATCCAAACTCAGGCCCTCTTGTTTGCACTACAGGCACTTGACTCATTGAGCCGTCTTTCTCCCCCTCTGAAATTCCATTTCCGTAGGTGTACTGGCACGGACAATTCTGCCACGCAAGTTTCTCTTGACTCAGTGTCTTCCATCCTCTGCCTCTCAAGCCTTCGCCTGTCATTCTCTCTGTGTGTATATCCATCTCTCTCACTTTCTGACTGACTCAGAATAACACTCATGACTGCCACCTGTGGAGGACCTGCTACAGCAGAAATGGTTTTTCCACGTAAGGTTGCCAGTCTCTGCAGAGCCGACAGATAGAGTTTTAAAATGTGGAGATTTAGAAGTCATTTTTCATCTGTATCTCCTGAGAAATGTATCAGAAACAAACAAGAACATTAAATTGAGGCTTTTTAGTGTGGTTTAGGCTGAAATTATAGTGATAATTTTCAAACTGAAGATAAAATGTTTGGTGAAAATGGACAATTGAAGCCTGTAAACCTTGAGATAAGTTATTTTAGCTTCTTACATCTTTTGTTTGCTCAGTAAGTTCCAGGAAAGACTGACTCAGCCACTGGCATGTCTCTAGTAGGAAAGGCTTTGTGTAGGCCACTTGGGGTTTATGGACTAACTGAGATGGGGCCATGGACTGAAGACATGTTTCTACTGTCGGAGGGATATTAATAACTAGATAATGTTCCCCTCCATGAGGACCTCTCATATAACAGGAGCTCAGCTGGGCTGTCTTCTTAGGTCTTTTAGTTTTCATGTTGCATTCAGTTATTCACTGAGCTCACTGAGTGAGCGCTTACTGTATACCAATCACTCTGGTGCACTGCATGTACTATTTTATTTAGTTGTCATACAAACCCTAAGTTATAGCTGCTGTTTTTGTTCTCAGGGTGTAGAGGAAGACGCTTAGAGAGGAGGGCCTAAGTGATTTGACTTGTCACACATATGACAGATAGCAGAGATGCTCTGGGCCCCCAAACACACTTCTTATTGCAGCATTTGGCAAGAGAATAAAATAAATAAGGAAATCAGACTGATTGGGGAGGCAGCTGAACCAGAGTACAATAAGATGTCAGGACTAGGATCCTTGTTATTGTTCTTATGGCTTCAGTTCGATGCCTTCTTGGGGTTTCAGTGTCTGTTTTAACTGGGAATAATTGAATCTGACTCTTAATATAACTATGGAGATAACTCTCTCAAAATCATTGTGAAAATAAATTTGAAAAAATAAAAAGTAAGGAAAGAAACAAAAAAAATGGTATGTGAGAGAAGCAGTTTTGTGTACTGGTAAGGGATAGCCACCAACCTGTCTTTGTCTAAGTCCATCACACCTCATAATATGCGAGCTTAGAAAGCAATTTCTCTGTGGGTCAGTTTCCTTATGAGTAAAATAATTTCCATAGGATCATTGTGAGGATTAAACAAATTAGAGTAATGCATGCAGAATAGTTCTTAGGAGATACAGGCCCTGATAGCATTAGCCCTTCTGTTCCCTTGGGCTTCAGTGGTGAAGAGAACCCTGTAGAATTTTGGCCATTTACTCAAGGACAGTGAAAAAAAATTGGATGTGGAGGGAGAAGATGCATTCACACAGTCACAAATATCCTCAGAAGAGCTTTGGGTTTCCCTGTCTTTGACCTTTGGTGTCTGCAGAATGGAGGAGATACAGTAGATAACAGCGGGTGAGTGGAATGGAATGCACCTTCATTTCTGATAAACTGTGATGGAAAGTTGCCTTGTGGCTACCACAGGCCAGTTTGCTGGCCAAGAAGGGGCTGAGCATAGTATTTTTCTGGGTCTTCTTGGCAGGTTCTCTCTTTCCTTGGACTGTACATGCCTGGTCCGTATCCTAGAGCTGTCTGACAGTTTCTTTCTTAGAAAGCATTGATAGACTTAGAAAACATTGAAAGTACCAGGCAGGGGCTGGGTAGAAATGTCTTCAAAAATGAACCATTTTAACTTAGGTCCATCACCCACCTTTACAGGGTGAGTCCTCCGTAGACAGGTGTTCTGGGCAGGTGAATTCTATGATGGAGCCTTCTTTAGGGTCCTGTGGGTTTTTGTTTGTTTCATTGTTCCAAACATTGCTGTATAGTATCTCTATGTTTGTACATGTGTGTGCGTGCCTGTGTGTATATATGTGTGAATTGTGTATATGTATGTCTGTGTGTGTGTTATGTCTCTGTGGTATGACTGTGTGGCGTGGATGTGTGTGTCTGTATGTGGTTTTCTGGAATTGATAGTATGGATTTGGGGGCATTCTTTGGCTTACTCAAAATAGAAACCCTTGCTCATATCATCAAAAACAACTTCATAGGAAAGGACATTAAGATGAAGCTTTATGCTGTGTTGGGCTTTGTGGTTTCCTAAGCACTTGAACACATTTTCTTCTGTGTGCTTTGTAGTGTCACAAAGAGGCCGGCAAGGCAGGGGCTTCTCTCGAGTGCCCTTCTGCACATAAGGAGGTTCACAGAGGTGCACAGAGGTGCCATGAGTTTCCTTGCAGCAATGATGCATGCAAACCCATGCTGTTTGACTCTGGGGTGTGTTGTGTTTTGCAACCCTGCAGTGAGGTCGCTCTTACCCAGGGTTACCTGGGAATTTATCCTGATCATGCCCACTTTCACTTTCCTCCTTCAAGTAGGTTGGTTAAAACCACCTATAATTTGCTATGAATTAAGTATAAATAGAATTAAATCTCTAGGACTTTCAGTTAAACCAGCATGTGTTTCTCAAAAAAAAAAAAAAAAAATCAAATGTCAAAGTCTTTCCTGAAACTTGCTTTAATGAACAGGAGAGGTGAAGGAAAACTTCTCTTTTGCATGGTGATTAGGAAACAGGATGTGTGAACCTGCTGTATGAATTTAAAGAGGCGCACTCGTGTGGATGAAAAAGCTGGATGGGCACCTCACAGAGCTTCATGCTGTCACAAGCATTAAGTGATAGAGGTTCTCCTTTGGCATATTAATAATGATTTCGGGCTTGGTGTGAAAATAAAATTGTTTTGTAAGTTGGACTGAGAGGTTATATGTCTCTATACATAAAAAAAAAAGAACAAAACAGCCAAACGTGGTTCAAGGACCCCATTCTGATTATAGGCTGTGTTTGTTGGAGAGCCCTGCATGTCCTTCAGTGGCAGGACAGAGGGACATAGATCCTGCTGAATGTCTTACTGATGTCAATTTCACACTCTGCTTGCTTGCAAGTGGAAAGGATTGAATTGCCTTTGACAGGTGCTTTGGAGTCCCTGTGGAATGCATCCAGGAAGTCTAGTGCAGAGAATGTGTGTTTTGGAAAATTATTTTTTTCCTTCATACTGTAGCTCGTTCTGTGGCAATGTTTGTATGTAGGGTTGTCTCCCTGAAGGCCTGTAGCGGAAGCGGGCAACATGCTTCCATTTGTGTGAAGGCTCTCTTGGTTCCTTGACTTTCTCTGTTTGATGGTCTTTCTTGGGGTCTACAGAGTCTAGAAATACTTTTTTTAGTTTGCTTTGTGCATCCTGTCAGACAGCATATACATTTAAGGTCATACAGTTGGAGATTATCTTCTTTCATGGGAGTCTGTGTATCTCACACCCCTTCCTCCACCTCTCTATGGATGTTTAGAAATGAAATCATCAGTGTGGCAGGGACTGGGTAGAGGGACAATGGGGGATTTTCCTCCTTATTTCTCTTACATTCTTCTATTCAGTCAGGTTTTGAATGGTATGGGTTTCTTTTAAGAACCTTGAGAATATTCTTTAGTTAGATTGTGGTGATAGTTATACAAGTCTATAACTTTTAGACCTTATGTTGTATTTGTATTACATCTCAGTATAATTATGAAGAAATTTAGTCTGCCCTTCAATTGAATATCTTTCCAGCTTTCTTTAGTAAATCAAAGTAGTATATATTGCCAAATATTTAGTTCACCTTGATTTGTTTGGGGACAAAGTGATCTTGCATACTTAGCAGTGCTGAACACAATTAAGAAAAGGTTGATGATACAACCAGAGCCCCCAAATCCTAAATATATTTCCCCCTTTCTCTGTGCATAGGTCTGTGTTTTTGAGCTTTGAAAACTAATACTTCCTAAAATGTTGATTAGCGAGATATCCGATAAGAAATAACAGGGTACTGACAGCCCTGATTGTATAAATAGGCGTTTGGGATTGTGTTCATGGTTTGCTTGTCAGCACAAGAGAAATGTGTGATTATGTTGAATGACGGTTAATTTTCCTATCCACCCATTTAAAAATAAAGATATACAGCTGGAAGACAGGTGCCCTGGAGGTGAAGTGGAGACCTGCAACCCTGTTACTGAATTCCAGAGAGGGTTTGGAGGGAACATATTCCAGCTTAAGTGCTGGCATTTGAATCCTGACTGGATCATGCTGGTTATGCGTCCGAATTGGAGACTGCTCCCAGGATGTTACAAAGGATGTTTCATCTACTCTGGTACTGGAGTGAGTCTAGACAGCTGTCCCTCCTCTTGCTTATGGGTCATTGTCCCATCCTAGTGGCTGTGTGTGGAGGCAAAAGAGGACTGGCCTTTCTATATTTGCATGTGCATGGTTCATACACAAACACTCCTCTTTGATTAAGTATCTAGTGAAACCAATCCACATGAACTCCAATTAAAGTTTAATGAACACGTGGGTGTATTAATATCAGCTGAGTAATGTAGGCAGCGCGGATTCCAGTAAGTGACTCACTTCTCCGAGCAGCTCATTGCCCATGCACGGTTAGAGTTACTAGAAAGCTTCCAGCTATATTTGAGTGGATTTGGTCTGGGTCTTGTAACTCTAGCAACCCTCAGGGATTGTTATTCATCTAGTGACAAAACCACAGTCATCCAGACCTGTTTTCAAAGCAAGTTTGGGGGATGGGAGACTTACTCACATCGACCAATTAGGCTCTCTATGGAACAGTGCCCATTAGGACTTTTGTTTTTTGCCTTCTTCCCGTGATTGTGGCCATTCCTCCTCAAAACCTAAAGGCACGTATTTTGAATTAGGATTCCAGTGCCTAACTTCCATCTGCATCTGCTGGAATGTCTCAGTCTGTGAGTTCTCAAGGTAGGCCCCAAACAGCATGATAATCTTGCAGGGGTGAACCTTTGTGGGTACAGCCCTGTTCTGGCTAGAGATGGATAATTGTATCTTCTTCCTGGGAAAGATGATATTAAGTATGTCTTAGGGCTTCTATTGCTGCCACAAAACACCATGACCAAAGAGCAAGTTGGAAAGGAAAGGGCTTGCTTAGCTTATACTTCCATATTGCTGTTCATCGTTGAAAGAAGTCAGGACAGGAACTCAAAAAGGACAGAACCCCAGAGGCAGGAGCTAACATAGAGGCCATAGATGGGTGGTCCTTACTGGCTTGCTCTTCATGGCTTGCTCCACCTGCTTTCTTTTAGAACTTAGGACCACCAGCCCAGGGATGGAACCACCCACAGTAGGCTGGGCGCTTTCTCATAATCACCAATTAAGAAAATGCCGTACAGCCAGATCTTATGGAGGCATTTCCTTAAATCCCTCCTTTCAAATAACTCTAGTTTGTGAGTCAAGTTGACATAAGTCTAGCCAGCACAGAATATAATGCTTTTAATTTGATGGCTGACATGTTAGATCTCAGCAAATGTTTGTTAACTTGGCTAAATTGAAGAGGGCTGAAGAACATGACTTGGAAATGAATGGATCCAGTCACTGATAATCCAGTATTTCTCAGTACTGTAGATTGAACTTACATTGGACTTAAAATGTCGATATGATCCCAAAGTGACAGAGGACAGAAACTTGGGAGAGGCGATGTGCAGTGAGGATTTAAAGAACAAATTCCAGAAACTGGCTGCATTCGAGAAGGTGAGGCAGAGACAGGAAAGGGCTTGGGAAGGCTGTCACAGGCTCTCTGTGAGCATGAGTAACAGCAGAAGCCACATCTGTGAGTGTAAGGCACTGAACATTCAGTGTGTTAGAGTAGGAGACATATTGAGAAAGAAGTGTCTCCTCAGCAGTGGGTTGAGCTGGCCACCAAGGGCCATTCAGTTTCATTTGCTGTTCTGTTTTTTTTTTTTTTTTTTTTTTTTTTTTGTACTTACTGTAAACCAGTTAAAGCCAATGCAGATGCCAGGCAGAGGGAGGCTGTAAGACTTTCAGCTTGGTGGGCTTGCCAACACAGCAACCATTTGACTTTCTTTCTCTCACGCAATTCCTCAGGGGCTATATCTGTAAATCCTGCAACCTTGAAGATCAGGGAGTAAAAATTCCAAGTAGTCAGATACATCTTGAGGTAAGGGACTGACTTGCACATGCCTGGTTCCTTTCTAAACCAGGCATCCCTGTAAGTCATGCCTCCCTTTCTGAGGAGAACAGAGGGATCCCAGCAGAAAGGGAGAAGGCCAGAAGGGTAGGAGATGTTCTGATACTGCTTGGCTTCCTGCCCTCCACCCTCTCCAATGTCAGTACAGTTCCTTTAGGAGAAAAATTAGGAGGCTGGAACAGGACAGGGCCAGCTGAGCAGGGGATGACATCATTCGGTCTGTCATTTAGGCTGGCTAATCTGTTGGTACAACCTCAAAATGGAGGACTCACTTAGGTTGAAAAGACTTGAGCAAACAAATCTTGTGTAATGCTGTCAAGGTCTGTGGTGCAAGGGTCAGTTCCCCCCCCCCCCCCCCGTGCATAAATCAGCACTCCTCTATGCCAGTCGTGGGTGGTAACCCTTCAGTAATCAGATCTGGCTCTCCCTCCCAAGCATCTTCTTAGAGTCTGTCACAGGCTAAGAAATCAAAGGACAGAGGCACTTATTCCTTAATACAGTGGGTCATGGTATTTAATCTAGCCCATCTTTGGAAGTTTGAGGAAAGCAGAGGGGGATCCTCGAAAATCGGAAACTTCACACTGGGAGTCCTAAGTTGCTTATAGAAAACTGAGAGACGCCTATCAGATTTTCAGCCTGTGAGCCAACAGTTGATCTATTCTGTATTTCTACATTTTTGGGTGCACACTGCAGCATTTGCACTTTGAAATCCTTTTTGGGTAAATCTCATGGACACCTCTCAAAACGTACTGGTTTTAAATTCACACCGTGTTATACAGTGCTTAAAGTGTCTGAAAGGAAGAGACACCCTGAGAACATAAAAAAACGATTGAGGAGGCTACAAAGGTCAGAAAGAGGGTGTGGTCCCAGCTGGAGAGGAAGCTGGGAGAGACTACAAGGGAAGAGGGCACAGCATCCTGACCACTTGCTGCTCTTCCACCTCAGGCTTATTCCCACAGTCAGCCTGTATTCTGCCCAGCAGCACACATTTTTCCTCCACATGAGGAGCATAGGTTCCACACCGTGGGAGGTGACTGAGGGCTGCCCTTCTTTGCTTTAAAAGTGGTTGTGAGAATCTTTCTTTCCTATAGGCTTCTGTGTTTCCATAATGGTCCCACTGATGCTTATGAAGTCAGGCCCTCAGCAAATCGAACCATTTTCTGTACATGTTCCTGGTATGATGAACCAGACCCTGCATCGGTAGGGGGACCTTAGGTTTTTGTCAGGATCAGCTAATTCTTTATCAAAAAGTGCAGACTAGACATTGAGTTTGCTAGCTGGGGAAGACGCCATTGTCCTTCACCCAACACCCTCTTGGTTCTCTTTTTGCACACTATGTGAACATCTCATTGTAATTTGCAGTCATATCTTTCTTATTTGAAAACCGTAGAATTTCTCTTATTAGGGGGGAGTACAGCCTCAGTTAAACTCTAATGGAAAAACCTGTCTGATGAAGGGGCAGGAAAGCTTCATAAGCAGGTGTGGTGGCTCATATTGAAAGAGCAGCCAGACTGGCTTCCTCCGTGTTGAGGCACGGACTAGATTCTCCTTTGGTGTTGCTGTTGTCTTTAAGAGCTTTTGAATATCTGTCCCTGACATCCTTTCTACATCATAGATAGTTTGCCTTGTTCCTGGACATTCTCATTGGAGGTCATCTTAATCTTGTGGGGATAATAGGCCTTGTGAATTATTGACAATAGGAACAGTCAGAAAGGCTTCAGTAGGGATGAGGCTTGAGGGACCCAGCAAGGCAATAATGAACAGGTTTCTGTTTTGAAGCAGGATGTTAGAACTTTGAGGTGAGAAGGAAATGAAACAGTTTTTCTGTCCTTTTAGAAAAAAACGAAACAGGACCCCGTTTCTGAGCAAAGCGAATGGGCCTTGCACCACAATAAGGAACCAGGGAACAGAGTCAGGTCCACCTCCATCAGCTCTGTGCTCTTGAACACTCCATCGTGCGTTGGAATCAGAAGCAACTCCCCTTTCTGAGCCGGGAGTGGGTCAGATGAATTACTCTACATGGAAGTTCTCTGCAAACATGTCTATTTGTTGTTTTAAACAAACACTTTTAGTTTTCCTAAAGTGAAGCCAACTCATCTTTTCATTTAAGTTACCTAGGCTTCTTTTGGAAAATTGGCACACAAGTACACTGGGACGCCATTGCTCCAGTTAACACATGTAGTTTTTAAAAGGAAAAGCTACATGTTATATATAATTGGTTTTGTTCTGTTTCCTTTGCATAATGTTAGTATTTTAATCTTCTGTGTCATTTAATGTTCTTCAAAATGTGTTTTGATTGCTGTGATGTTGCATCGTCTATTACATGCGTTTTGATGCTTCAGGGTATCACTTCCATTGGAAGTAACAGCTCCTTACCAAGAATAGAAGTGCTTTAAAATCAGGAAGTGATATTGACTATATTCTTATTAGAGATAATTTGAAGTATTTTATGTCCTTTCATGCATTAGGCTGGAGTCTAGCAGTATTTTTGCTTAAGAGCAAGGTGAAAGATAAGTTCACACATAGAGAACTGATAATGTAGAGAAAATTCATGATGAACCATGGTAGCCTCTGTTGCTTTAATTGATATAACATTAGTTAGAGAAACAATGACAGATTATTTAGTCACTCTGTGAATGTGCCACATTAGAGAAGCTCCCTTAGAACTTTAGAAGGCCTTTTATTATCTCTTTTTGGGAGATCAAAATAGAGTCTCTTGCCCAAAGCGTGCAAATTTTGTTCCTGGGCAAATATATGAAATTATAGTTTCTTTCCATTTTAGTGGATTGCATGTGATGAAGAGAGACCTTTGAACATTTTTTTTTTTTTTGGTTGTTTGTGAAAACCTAAGGAAAGGTTAGCTGTGAGAGGTACCATTCTACTATTGCAGTCTCAAGATAATAAATTCATCTCTTGTCTCGTGCAGATCTTTATAGCATCTTGTCATTTTCATTTGCCTAAGCTACAGTCTTCTTTTGGTCCATACCTCATTGTCCATATATTTGTCTGTTCTCCCACGAACCAGCTGACTGTCCTTACCTACCTCACTCGTTTGTAGTTTTCTATCCCCGTTTGTTACTTGTATTTGTTGATTCGCCCATCCATGTCTTTGCCAGCTATTTCCAAGGGAATGGATGATTTTGACGGGTTTATAAAAGTCTGTTACATTTCACTTAGAGGATCATGGGCACAGAGTCATGAGAACCAGCAACTGAAAATACAAGAAGTTGTCCACCTTTGTTTTGGTTCAAGATCTGAAGGGGGTGTTCAGAATTGACTGGATTACACATTCTATAAGGCTTCCAGGGATGTTTTCAAAAGAATGCTTTTTGGGTAATATCATTCCAAATGCTAGTAATTAGTCACCAAGATATGGAATGAACAACAACAACAAAAAATTAGGTCAAGTTGGGAGATTTGCAAAGATGCCCAAAGGCCATGTCTCTAAATGTATTGACTTAAAAATGCAAATCGTAGTATTTTTAGAAGGTTAGATATATGATAATGGACAAATGGTGGGTAAAACTGAAGGAAAGGGATGAGCCATTGATAGGAGCCAGTTTCCTCCTGTATCTGAGAAAGCTGCTTTCGTACTGTTTAATCTTCTCATCAGCCTTGCAGTACAGCCTGAAGAAGCTATAGGATTTGCTCAAGTTTCCGTGTCTTCTGTGTAGACCTAGACACTAGTTTGACTCTTGAGTTGTTATTCTCTGCAGCTGACAATGTAGAAACCAGGCATAAAATTTCAAATTCCTGAGCTATAAATGCCTACCAACTCTCTTCTTAGAAGAATGCAAGCCTGTAAAGGACATCTGCCCTAGATAACATGGGTTTCAGTCCTTTTATTGGGAGGTGAGACGGTTTTTATGATAAAGGCAGCTCTTAGAATATGGAAACAAATTTGAATGTATAGACATCACTCTGTTATTTGGCGTACTAACCCAAGTCTTATTCCTTATACCACCTGACACCAAAGACACATTGATGTTTTCCACAAGGTACATTCTAGGAAGGTAAACAATCATTGAAATGAAGAAAATTTTCTCAAACCAGTGTGCACTAGAAAACTGAAAAATAGCTATTGTAATGTCTTATGCCAGGACAGCTGTTATAATCACAAATGAGCCTGAAATAGTAATGGCTTCTGAAATCACAGCACATTTATTTAGTTCTTAACTTTCCCATAGGTTTGAAAGCCTGCCCCCCCCACCACCCCTTTTTTAATCACGCTAAACTGTATCTTTGCTAACAACACTCTATTCTGGGTAGGAATTCATTTTGGCATAATTAAGAATGAAGAAGGAAATGACAAAGATACTCTGCTGTATAACTCATGTGATTTTCTTTCTACTTTTAGTTCTTATTTTATTTTTTTTAGACATTTAACTGCCTACTGTGTACCCTCCAGTTTGATACCTTTTTCTCCTTAAGTTGCTTTTAGTCAGGCTTTTGTCACAGCAACAGAAATCATCCTGGAGTACAGATTTGTCTCGCTTTTCTGTTATTTGGAATGTCATAGGAGCCTCATATGTAATGGCTGCATTACTACCTTAGCGAATGTGTTGGAAGCCCTTCTTTGATCTGTAAGAGCGCATCGTCAAATGGGAGGTGTGGGAAACATAGATGTGCAATTCATAGTCTTTCGGGAAGTGTACAGGACTGTGGAAAGCAAGAGGAAGACCATGTGCACATCAGGGGAGAAGGGGTCCTTGAAGTAGACCTCAGGGTTGGGTAAGTATATGTCACCAGGCAGAGCAGCACCCTAAAGAGCCAAAAGAGGTGACAGTCCCACTGCGTCCTGAACAGATCGGAAGTCCTTCCATCTGAGATTCCTGACTTGTGTGATCGTCACAGCCAGTTGCTATTAAAACGGGCTTTTCCTTGGATTCCTCACAGATTTTGATTTTGTAAGTCGAGATTGACCAATACGTGAAAAGGATAGTGATTTTGAGAAGATATGCTGGAACCATTTCTCATTGGAAATAACATTCTAACTTTTCCAATAAATAGCATCGGTATTGAAAAAAAATGGGTTCTAGATCTGTAGTTCTCCCCATCTCTGTAGATGGACTGTAGAATGGACCCAGCACCTTGGTGGAAATCTCCCCCTTACCTTTCTGTCTTCGTATGTTCCTTGAGATGTAGGATCACTGCAGCCAATTTTGGATGAAGTGACATATGGAGGTAGGAAGCTAGAGTTGTGTCAATTTGAATGGCAGTGTCAAGTTTGGTGTAGCTACTAGATTCATTTTTTGGGTTGCTGGTTGGAGAACATATGAAATGGAGACTGATTAAAATGACACTAGACATTGTATCTTTGTGCTGTACCTTCAATTCAGAGGGTAATTTAATGCCTATATTTGTTGGTAGTGACTTCTAGAAGGGCTATATGGTCTAGGTTGCCTTTGTAAAGATGGCAAGAGGGCGGGAATTAAAGCCTAAAATGTAGGCTGTTAGTTGCTTGAATTCTGTTACTCACTTATCAAAAGACCATGAAGCATGTGATGTACTGATGTGAAGCTGTTCAGCTTAGTGTTTTGTTTTGTTTTTTTTTTTTTTTTTTGTTTTTGTTTTTTTTTTCAGAGCACCATGTCATCTTTATAATGAAGCTCTCAACTGACATGATTGTTCTTCTCTTTGAATCTCAGTCTTTTGTCTTAACCATTCCTTCTTTGGTGTTTGCCACAAAGCTGCATCTTTTCCTAAATGTAACTTTAGTGTGTGTGTGTGTGTGTGTGCATGTGTGTGCATGCAGAGGCCAAAATAGGGGATAGGTTCCTTCGGCTCTCATGATATGAGCCATCTGTTGTAAGGGCTGGGATTTGAACTTCTGTCTTTGTGGCTGAAGAGTAAGTGTGTGCTCTTAACCACAAAGCTATCTCATCAGTCGCATGGCATTGCCTCTTGACATAGTCTCCTATGGACCAGTAGTCTTTTACTCCCCTACAGGTTGAGCTCTGTTGTTAGGAGAGCTTAACATATCTCCTGGCACTTAGCAGATGGTTGTAGACTTGAGATGTTCTGAGCATCCTTCCTTTTTGCAGTTTGTCAGAAAAGTGAAAGTCTTCCACAAGTGCTGAAATACAAAGGTACTTTCTCTTAAACTTCCTCTAGAAAGAAGTTCAATTCCCCATTTTGGCAGAGACCTTTCTTAACTCTTCTGATGGTTAAATGTCAGCAAACTTCAAAAAGAAATGTCAATAAATTATCAGAGAAAGAAATTGCACATTTTTTTTAGGTAGAAATATTTAATTGACCTAAATTTATAATACAATACCAAGAAATTTCTCATTTTTGATAAACACTTTTAAAAATACTGTCCTGTTTTAGTTACTGTTGGTGTGAGAAACACCAAGACCAGAAGCAACTAGTTGGGGAAGGGCTTTCTTAAACTTACAGGATTATTATTCCCAAGGAAGAAACTTGAAGCAGAATCCACGATTGGCCTGCTCTCAGGCTCAGGGGCACCTGCTTTTTCTATATGGCCCAGGCTCACAGTCTAGTGCCACGGTGGACTGGTCCCTCCTACGCCAATTAGCAATCCAGAAGATGCCCCACAGACATGCCCGACTGCCAACTTGATGGAGGCAGTTCTTCATTTGAGGTTCTCATTTCCCGAATGTATAAAGTTGGCAGCTAGATTAGCCGCCATACAAACCTTAGGAACTGTAGTTTTTATTTCTCTTAGACTATGGTTATTTATTGGGCGTTTGTTCCTTCCGATATGTTGAGTTCTTTAAAGTGGAAACACCTAAAAATCTTATCTCTACATCTCCACAAAAGTCTGGCTTTGCTGGCCTTGGAAAATATATGTACTTATGGGAATATCCTTAAAAACGGTCAGTTCTGTACTGAACCCATCCTTTTTTTTTTCAGCTCTCAGTTTAGCAACAACTTATTGAACATCTGACTTTGTGTGGTTTGTGCTCAGCATAGGTTGTGGGTATCATCTGGAGTCAGGATTTACAAGTGAATAAAACACAGATGTGGTGTGTTGATACTGCCTATGAATCCAGTACTCTGGAGACAAGGCCTTCAGGACTGAGTTCAAGGCCATCCTGGGTTATATAGCCAGGCTTTTTTTTTTTTTTCAGAGCAACTAATGCAAACAAAGTTATTGTTAATTTCGTCTGGGAATACTACAGTTTGGGGGGAATTATTGACAAATATAAATGTGATACAGAAATTTGAACCAAGTACAAATAATTTATGTCAGAATGTGGAGGCAGTTAATTTTGGCAGTTAATTGAGCCCAAGAAAGGCCTCAGCAAAGAGCATTTGAAATGAGTCTTATTATGTTCTAGTCTATTTATTAGTGGTCTTGATCTGTCAGTATAACAACAGTTATACTTATAAACACACAAAGTGACTTTTTCTTTTTGTAATCTGTTCATCTGCAGAATTAAGAGTAGGGTTATTTTCATGTGGGATAAGACAAGAGAGGAGCTGGTTCCCTGATGTCATTTGGATCTTTCTCAAAGTCTTCATGGCTGAGCGGTAGACAGCAGCAGCAACAGTGACACCGAAAAGAGCATCTTGTCCTGGCATTGCTCTCAGGGGTTTAATTCCATCACACATTTCTCTGGGAGTTGGAGTTTTGGCATTGAAGCCCACCAGTTCCATATCTGACTGCGTTTGCCGTGTGACTGAGGGTTATCTTCTGCAAAGCTCTGCTTCGCTACCCTCAGAAAGGATGATAATGAAGAATACCTTGCAGAATTGTGGGATTAAAAGGGTGCATGTCTGTCGAGTGTATCTTTTGGTCGTAGGATATGTGAGGCCAGACACCTGCAGAGGCCGGCAAGTCTTGAAACATAGGGAACTTTATTCATTGTAACCTTCCCTTCTATCAGAGTGCTGAGGACAGGAAACATTTTGTACCTCTCCTTAGGTAAGAGTGCAAGTGTTCAGATGGTGCAGGACTGGCTCCTGGCTACAGTCTCAGCTTGTGTGTGGTGAAAGAGCTTTCAATTGTGAGAGAAGCCAGCAAGTACCACCACCGAAAGAGGTGGCAGCTGTGTGGCAATTATTGCCACATAGGATTAATTTCTGTGAACTGTGAGGTTCTATGTAAAATCCTGTGTTTTAAAATAAATGGTTGTCAAACTATTCAAGTGTTTTTAAAACATCACAAGACACTTGCATGTAGAAGGGGAAAAACGCATCCTATGATGTCATCCAGTAAACCAAACTTTCTTCCAGGTAGCAGCAATGTTCTTTCAAATTTTACCCTCTGAGCTCCTATGCAAAACCCATCTGAGGACCAGACTTGGCTTGGGCTTCTCCAGTTTGCATCTTTTGTGTATATTTTAAACCATGTATACTAGCTAAATGTGGAATGGCACTATGAAAAAATACAAATTGAATTTTCATTGTCCTCTTGCTTTGCAGTAGATGACAGCAAACACTGTGTCCTTCCCATGTCCTAAGAACTTACTATATCTATGAAATTTTCACCATAACCAAAGAGGTTTCTTACTTTATGAATAGAGCACATGGGAGCTCAGAGAGATTAAGCATTATTTCTGAGGTCACACACATGGTCCATGATAAGAATACACAGCGAGCTTTTCAAAGTGAAGTGTACCAGTGTTTCTCAAATCCTATGGTTTGATAGGATTACCAGAGTGTCCCTAAAACTGCTGCTGTCCAGGGCCACTCTCAAACTCATGAAACCAGAATGTCTAGGCTGAGACCCAATAAATGGGCACGCTATGCCTCTGGTTAGAATAGAAGGGATGGTTTGACCTTTTTCCTTGGGATGTGCAGTCCAGATCCTCACCTGTTAGCGCAGTGGTTTGCATATTGGAGCTGCTCACTCAGTATTACTTGAATAGTCAACTGCCTCCTTAACTACAGAGAGCTTGTGGTTCAGTGAGGGAGAGAAGGCATAGTTGCATACTTGCTTTTATGAGATAAGCAATTAATAGTGATGTTCAAAAGCGTACCAGTCCACATAACAATTCAGTACCAAGGGTAGAAATTTCTTCAGTCTACATGGAATACAGATATTTTCTTGTCTATCCAGAAAAGCTTTTCTGGTTACTCTGTACCTAGCATGGATTGAAGTAGTTCTCAATCCTTATTCATTCAATCCGCTCAGGATGGGTCACATTTGTGTTAAGCCCACTCTGGGCTATGATAGGAGGCTGGCTGGCTGAAGCAAGGAGTGACTATAGAAGAACCTGGAACTCAGCTTCATGCTCTTCTAACTTAATAGAGTGAGCCTGTTACAGGGCTAACCCAGGGAGAACACCATTTTCTGAGAAAAACAAATAATCTGGAACTCTAGGACTTTCGCAATGACTTGCAGCAAGTTGCTTGGGACACATCTGGTAATTGATGGATATTGGTGTTAGTACAGTCAGTTGCTGATATGGCCCAGGCAGTGAACCAGTATTGATGAATGCACTGGCGCCATTAAGCATTCGTTGGTTGTCTCACCATTGCCTGTGGATCATGGTGGGTCATGAAGAAGCAGCTAAAAATCAGCAGTGTGCAAGTTATTGATGGAAGCATATACGTAGACATCTAGGTTGCTTTCCCTAGGGAGAGGGGAGAGCGGAAAGAGCCCACGCTCTGGATTATTGAGGGCCTTGCTTTTCTACCTGTGGCTGCTGGTCTCTCAGTGAATCTCTTGGTCTTTCTGAACTTGTTTTACCTCATAGTGATAGGAGACAGTCAGTTTTGCTTCATTTAATTCACAGCCTTCATAGGCTGATTGAGCACCCGGGAGAGTGGTTACAAGATGACAGTTTTAGTCACAGGAAAGATCATGATTAAGGCAGTGAGTGTGAGTGTGAGTGCTCTCTCTCATGGACAGACTGATGGTCCATGGTTTGCCTATTTAAACTTAGCATGAAAGATGAAAGCTCACTGGAGGAAACAGGGTACCCAAAGTAGTATTCGGCCCTCTTTGTCATTCTCTAGAAAATATACATTTTCTGTATTCCAGAGATAAGAGTTGAGTCAATCTCATTCATGGTTGAGCCAAATGGGGTATATGTATCTGCTGAGTTTTCATGGGACATGCCATGTGTGAGGTTGTTTTGCAGATGGCCTGTTTGACAAAGGGGAAAAGTTGGGATTCGTTTACTGTAAATTGCAAGTAAGAAATAACAGAAAATTAAATATTAGAAGAACTTAGCTATCACAAAACCACACACTTTCACATCAGTAAAACGTGGAGTTCTGAGATGAGTGAAATGTGAAACTTCTTGCCAACCACAGAGAGTAAAATGGAGTACTTTTGTTTCATTATTAATACCATTGTCCTTATTTCTTTAAATGAGAATTGATAGCAGCCATAACAGAATCTTTTTCAAGAACAAAAACAGTAGAGGAAAATAAACAAAATATGCACACACACATACTTTATCACCACCAAACGCCGTTCTTGGAGAAGCATGGCTTTCATCTGTGGGTAAGTAGTGAGAGTCTAGAAAAACAGTCCCATGCATCTTTCAGGAGAGAGCTTTGCACAAAGGTCCCTGAACTACCTTCTTGGAGCTCACTTTAGAAGATGGCAACATTACATGTATGAGAAGAAGGGCCATGTTGTCTTGTGATGTCTCTGAGAATGTTGGTGGGTAATCTGTGTTCCATGGCTGCCTGTATTGATGAGACAGGGCAGGGATGCTTGGTGGCAGACGTGATGGGGGAAAAGGTGATTAAGATGTAAAATGAGTGGCACTTCCCTATGATGGAAGGATACCCCTTCACTGACCCCTTGTGAAGCATTGTGAGAAGTTGGCAGCATGGGAAAGGAGTGGGGTGGTCAATAGAGGTGAGTTTTTATCCTTCTACCTATCATGTGACTTAAACTTAGGGGCCACCCAATCAATCTGTATAGTAGATGCTTGCTAGCTCTTCTCAGACAGGTAGTTGGGATTTGTAATTATTAGTTCACCTTTACTTTGAGGAATTGGGATGTAGTGCCAGTGGGAAGAGAAACTGAACACAGAGTGGTAGGTGGGAGATGTGTGGCTGAATTGAGGCCCTCCATCCCCAAGTAGCCCAAGAGTTCAAAGAACAGCAAGTTAGCTACGGAGCATAGATTCTTTGCCAATCTTTGGGTTAGGTGTGTTATTTTACTTAATTTTCACAATAGCCTGTAGTTTTGTAACTTTAGCTTAGTATTTCATACCTGTAACAGCTGAGGTGCTGTGAGAGTAAAAACTCTCCAGGGTTTTTAGGTATTAGGTATTAGGTAGCTACCGAAGGCTTTAAACTGATACCTCCGTCCTGCTCATTCTGCTACAAAATAGCTTGTAGAGAGTTGGAAACTCTAGTCTGTTTCTGTTCTCTCTGCCCTGTTTTTGTCACACTCATGGGTATATTACTGACCATCATTCTTAAAAGAAAGCAAAAAGTTGATTTGAATAAGCAACATAGAATATGGAATAAATTCCAGACAATCTGTAGACAAATGTCCCTTTTCTCTGTTTTCACTAGGAAAGAAGCTTCCATGGGGGGCTGGAGGTATGGCTCAGAGGTTAAGAGCCCTGATTGCTCTTCCTAAAGGTTCTGAGTTCAATCCCCAGCAACCACATGGTGGCTCAAAGCCATCTATAATGAGGTTTCGTGTATACATGATAAAAAAAAATTAAAAAAAAAAAAAAGAAGCTTCCATGTCCGTTCCTAAACTCCCATCTGGACATGAACCGGATTCTCTGCACACACACACATGATCAAACACTGATGTACATGGAATGGTGCATCTTACATCTTATTTAAAGTCTCTGCAAAGGAATGAGCCAAACAAATTATTCTGTACTTTGCCTTAATTTTGTAGTCATACATATTTGAATATATGTCATTTGTGTATCAGTATCTAATAGGTAGTGCCTTGTTTTAGTTTGAATTTCTGCCTATAAGTGATTTTGAACATAATTTTACGTAGGCTGTACACACACACACACACTCACACAGCCTTTCTTTTTTTTGGCAGTTGCCCTTTGAATGACATATTATTGGGTCACTGAGAGTTTGCTTTTGATTTATTGTAATTAAAAGTTTGGGGGTCTGTGGCTGTGGCTCTGCAGTGGAACCCTGTTTGCTTAGTGTGCCTGAAGCTGTGGGTTAGAGCCCTGCACCCTAAGATGAAGTGAAACATAAAAGTCTGCCAGTTCACCAGCAAACCATGCCATTTTATCAGTGGTGGCAGAAGCAGTACTCCACAACTTTGCAGTTTTACTTGAAGATGTAAAGAAAAAGAAAGAAAGAAAGAAAGAAAGAAAGAAAGAAAGAAAGAAAGAAAGAAAGAAAGGAAGGAAGGAAGGAAGGAAGAAAGAAAGGAAGGAAGAAAGAAAGAAGTATGTTCAGTCCAATCTTTTGAGTTTTGGAGGCCACTCAGGAATGTCTTTTCTCGCTCTCTCTTTTTTTTATCATTAAACATTTCCCTTCATATTTCTTTCTTTTCATCCTCAATCTTTTTCTTCTCTGCTTCCTTCTTCCTGTCTGATCCATTGAAATTGTATTTTAGTAAAAATATAAGGTAGGCAGCTCTGTTGGTTATTTTCTTTTGTATCTGGATTTCCAAGCAGTTACGTGTCAAGGACTTCATGGATCTCCTTTTTCTCCACTGATTGAAAAGCCATCCTTGGGGCTCGGTGAGGACTCAGTGGTTAAAGAGCACTTTCTGCTCTTGCAGGAGACTTGGGTTTAGTTCCCAGAATCCTGGCCTGGTGGCTTATAATCACTTGCAACTCTAGCTCTTGGGATTCAATTCCCTCTTCTGGCCTTAAGGGTATCTGAGCCCAAGCGGTTCACAGAAACTAATGCAGGCATAGGGACATACACACAAAAACATTAAAAATAATCTTTAAAGCCCAAAGGCATGTTTCCTGCATTTTAATTCTTCAATGCTTAAATATTTATGATTTTTTTATTTTTTTTTAAATTGAGTATGTTATTTATTTTAACTGTATGTGAGTATTTTGCCTGCACGTATTTTTGTATACCATGTATCATGTATATTAAAAGCATGCATGTTTATTTTGAGGGGCCAGACAAGGATGTCTGGCTGATGTTCTGGAAGTGGAGTTGTGAATGTGAGCTGCCATGTGGGTGCTGGGAATTGATCCAGTGCTCTGGAATTGCAGCCCAAGCTCCTAACCACAGAGCCATCTTTCTAGGTTCAAGTGTTTATTCTTTTAATCTTAGAAATATTCATGACTTTTGAAGTCTTTGGTTTCAGGAACCTGTCACTTTTGGCATCAGTATTACACTTTCACTTATTACAGGTGAATAATATACCTTATTTTCTGAGAGATAAGGTGGGGCCACCTCACTCTCTTAGTGATTTTCCAGGAAATTCTCTGCTTTTAGCCATTGTTTATTTTTCCATGAACTTTAGAGTGAATTTGTCTAGTTCTCAAAATAATTCTCTGCTGATATTTTGGTGGGAATTACTTTCCACTTATTCAGTGACTATGCAGACCATGAGTTATTGTTGTTTTCTCTTGTTGAAATCTTTCTTTGATGCTAGGGATCAAACTCAATGTCACGTGATTGCTAGGCAAGTGTTTCTGAGCTGAGCTATGTCCCCATGACATCTGGTATGTTCCACGTTTCTTCATATGGACAGTGCATGTTTCTTATGTATTTACCTTCCTAGGTATTTCTGCCTGTTAGAATTAAAATTACATATTCCATTTAATTGTATGTGTGTATGTATGTTTAAAGTCTTGAATTCTGTACTGATTATCTTCTTAGCCACTTTACCAAGTTTTTCCTTTCCTTGAATATTTTTAGGGAGATCTCTTTATGTTGTAGTTAAGTCATCACATCATCTGCCCCAAACTCTTCATTTACCTTTTTCTTTGTGATTTTAAAATGCCATAGGTTTCCTCTAACTGTGCTGCTGTCTTGGAATAGTGTGCTTGATGCTTGAGTTAACAGTGAAAGTGAATTTCCTACTGCACTTGACTGTAACGGCAATGTTATTAATTGTGACGGTGGCTTCTGGTATCTTATATATCATGTTAAAAAGTAGGCATACTTATTTTGAGAGTTTTTATTTTAAAGTTGAGCCTGGTCTTAAATGCCTATCTAAATCTTTTTTAGATTTTTTTAAAATGGAAATCATATATTTTAAGAAAATGGATACTTTTATCATTCTGTACATTTGCTGTGATATATAAGTAAAATTCAAATATATATTCATATTTTGTCAGAAACATTGTGTGTGTGTGTGTGTGTGTGTGTGTGTAGTTAGACTGTTGGAGTTAGTTATTTTTCAGTGGTTTTGTATTAGTTTTCATGTCAGGTTGCTTGGAAGTTCTGCATATAGTATACATTTATTAGCATTTTCAGGCTTTGACAATCAATGTTGTGCTTAAAATAGTGTAAGCTAATGAGGGTTTTTTTTTTCTGTTTTTAAAACTAATTTAAGGAGTACTACTACAACATTCCTTAAATGTTGTAGAAAATTTCCCAGAAACTACCTTTATTTGGTGTGTCTCTGTGTGTTGTGTATGTCTATATGTAAGTTTATTTTTTTTCTCTCTCTCTTTTTCTTTTCTTTTTCTTTTTTTTTTTGAGACAGGATTTCTCTGTGTAGACCTGGCTGTCCTGGAACTCACTAAGCAGACCAGGCTGGCCTTGAGCTCGCCAAGATCTGCCTGTCTGTGCCTCCCAAGTGCTGGGAGGAAAGGCATGCGCCACCACTGCTCAGCACAGGTTTATTTTCTTTAAAATTTTAATATCTCTTATGACAAATGACTTGCTATGTATATTTTCTGCGCCATCTTGTTAAATTTTAGGAAATTTCTCTATTTTGAATATATTTATGTAGACTTTCATTATTTCAGGCTCCTTTGTGCTTCCTCAGTTTACTTTCGTCTTACAATGTATAGTTTATAGTTTTTTATTATGTTTATCTGTTCCCCCTTTTAGCAGTTAATTATTAATTTTTCAAAACCAACTCTTGTTTACTTTTTTGTTTTTCTACTTTTAAAAAGTATCTTAATAACCCATTTTGCCTGTTTTTATTTTGTACATTTTTTAAATATTTGAATTTGATTCTCATTTCCTCTGTTTTCTCTCTTATTCTTGGCACTATGGTTGTGTGTGCTCTGTGTGTGTAGCGTTTGTGCTTGTTAGTGTGGGTGTGCATGTGTGCATCTGGAGGGCAGTGGTGAATGTGGGTTATCTTTCCTTCGTGTCACGTCACCTCATGCTTTGAGACAAGGTCTCTCAGTGAATCTGGACCCACTCATTTGGTGCATCTGGCTGGCTGATGACCTTCAGGGACCTGCTAGTTTTGGTCCTTTCTTTGAAACACAGTACAGGGACCCCGTCTGTTAGACTTAGGCCTACGATAGCACTTCTCCTGTTCTTCATGTACCTTCATTTATGTAGCTGCTAAAATATTTTTGGAGTTTCTTGGGCTGGCAAGATGGGTCAGTGGGCCAAGACTCTTGCTGAACAATACTTGTAACCTGAATTTGATTCCCAGGATCCACAGGAAGATGGAAGGACAGAACTGACTCCACAAAGTTGTCCTATGACCTCCCTGTGCATGTTGTGGCACAAGTGCACACTTAAAGCACACACAAAAGCAAGGAACAAAACCTTATGTTTGATGTTTCTGGCCGGTTGGTCATGTGAGATTCCTAGCAGAGGCATGCACAGAGAAGTTGATTGCTTGCCCCTCTGGCCCTCTCCTAGGCATCTCTTCACCTGTGACCTTTGAGATAGCTTTCCTGATAAACCAATCAATGTGAGGAAGAACAAGGGAAAGGCAATATTGTTCATGTAAACACATAAACCCTCAAGGCATAGCTACGGTTGGGGCCGCTGCCCCTGTATTGCATGTGTTCACCCTTGCTTTCTCAGATATTCTTTCTAGGTATGTGCTAATGTGGGGGCATGCGGGAGTGTTAGGCACAGTTCATATTACTCCTGCAGAGCATATTAATAGATTTATTTTTAAATTCCACTAATACCGTTTCTCTCATGTCAAATAAACATGGATAATCTAGCTAAAAGATTAGCCCATGGGGGAAAGTACTTCAGCAGGATCAGGATGCTGGGACTAGCAGGATAGCAGAGACCATAGGTGCTGCTAATTCTTGTGACCTTGGGCACTTTCCCTATATCTGGACACTTTGCACAAGCCTTTCAGGGGCCCAACTCCAGCATAGGAAATGTTACAGCCAGATGTGTCCTAGAGGAGGGAACGGTACAGAGCTAGGGGAGAATGGAACCTCAACTGCTGACCAGTTTTCTTCCCAATCGTCACCTGTGATTGTTTCAAAACCCACCTTTAGATCAAAACTCAGGTTTCAGATGAAAGTGAAAAGAAAGCTACAAAGAAAACAAAAAATTGCAAGTCACTAGTGCTGTCATGAGAGACCCAACGCTGGCTTTCTGCCTGTGCAGCCAGGGCTTTTTTCCCGTTTCCTTGTTCTACTCTGCGCTTTCACATGGACTTGACGTGATTACCTCTGTTGGCAGACCCAAAAATGTTCGCCAAGCACGGGCTAAAAGCTTGCTGATCGCAGGGGGGAATCTCTGATGTAGGTTCCGAGTTCTAAGAATGGCAGACTTCCGTTCTAGTCTACTGATGAAGCTGCTAATCTGGGTGCCAATGGTGTTTCTTCTACAGGGACACCTGCCCACACAGCATGATTAGAAATTATAATGATGACGACGATGAGTCTTCCAGGACACCCACGTGTATTTTTTTTTCCCTGCAAGATATTTTCACTAATCGTCTCTACCACAATCAGCTGGAGGAATTTTTTTCCCTCCCTCTTGGATGTTTTCTCTCCCTTTCTAAATCTACCAAAAAAATGTTCATTTAATCCTGGTATAGACTAAAGATTAGTGATTACCGTGATTAGCATGTCTTTTTTCATGTCGATGATTGTACATCTCTGTACATGTGGGGTGATGAGAACATACTGTACGTACCACAGAAGAACATATCTGCTTCAGGCTCCAGGAGTGCCAACTATGCCTGGTGAGATTTTGGTGGAGGCTCCTTCCAATCTCTGCAACCGTGCCTCCTCTGTCTTAAGTGGAGTTCCCAGTTCTGTTGTACTCAAGAGATTAGGATTTTAAGAATCAAGTGAGCTTGTAAGTAAGGAATGCTTCAGTAAGTCTACGCTGTCAATGGAGAGGATTGTTATTAGAGCTATTTTTGCGTTATTACCAGTGTGGCCAATTAAGGTATATTTAGTGAAGTACAATCAAGGAGTGTATTTGTGAGAACTGGGAGGCTGATTGCCATATGAAACCAGTTTTGAGGGTCAGGGTAGCAAGAGGACCATAGAAGTACCCACAGTGCTTGTTTTAAAGGGCTCTTTGCAGAACTGCCATCTTGAACTGGGAAAAAAGAGGATAGCCACAAGGAGCTGATACTCAGGAAGAAAAGAGGAGTTCAGGAACGAGGAGTTTCAATGAAGAAGGAAAAAAAGAGGCAGGAGTAGAGTAGGTGGCTGGAGTGTGGGTATGTGCTGGCGAATGAAGATCTGGAGGCAACAAGAGCAATTAGGCAATTAGAAAAAGACAGAAGCACTGTCTTTGGACCTGTGTGTCTGGAGTGTGGGAGGACAGGCAGACACACACAGGGAAAACAACATCCTCAGAAAAGATCCTTCTCCAAGAATGCTCTCCAGGCAGGGCAGGAGCAGGCTCCAGACTCTGTTGGGAAAGCCTCTCATTGATTCTTCTGGTGTGCCTGCTGGTTGTGTGGTACTTTGCTTCCATACCTAAACATATTTGGGGGGTACCTTTTTACTCAAGTAAGTTCTTAGTAGGTCTTCCAATTGGAAGGAGCCAGCAAGAAGAAATTCTGTCTTTCTCTGTTCATCTGGAATGTTTTGGGCTCCATGATATTTCTATGATTTCTCAATCCCTCTGTATAAGAGAAAATATTTTTTTAATGGTAGCATTAAAAAAAACCCACATTTGGTGCATAGGTAGACATTTTGGTTATAGTCCTTTGGGATCTAGAAAATAGACTGTTTTCTAAAGTCTTGTATTTATTGGAACAGCTCATCTTGTAAACTCAGCTCAGATGTATTTAGCTTTTATTCTTTCCATCTACTGACATGCAGAATATAGTGGACTTTTAATATTTTCCTCATTCATTCATTCATTCATTCATTCATTCATTCATTCATTCTTTTTTGATTTGATGAGTTAAGGAAATTGAATTTAAAAATAAAAATCTGAATTGTCATGGAAATTTTTGGAAGACAAATTTCTGTAATTCATTCAAAAGGCTTTTTGGTAAGCAGAGCTACATAGTTTTACAGCCTCGCTCTTCTTTGGGGACAAAAACAGCTGGGCACAGTGAATCCCAGAAAATCTGTCAATATGTTGTCTGAGTGTGTGTTTCTCTCTGATGAGACATTCTTTTAGTATGACAGGACCAGGTACTCTCTGAAACGATCGGATGAGGGTTGGGAAGATGGTTCTTTGTTTTCTGTGACAGACATTTATTGCTTAGCCAAGTCTGGCTTGAAATGAATCCTCCTGCCTCAGTCTTCTGAGATCTGGTGTTACAGGTGTGTGCCAGTGTGCTAAGCTAGCCAAAACATGACATAAAAACATTTTACTGATTGGAAAAAAAATGAGAATCTTACAATGATCTGTTCCTCTTGTGGCATGGGGGCAATTGTTGCCTTTCTTATCCATCCATCCATCCATCGATCCATCGATCCATCCATCCATTTATTTATTATTTAAAAATGGTTTAACTCAGCTATCTATCTATCTATCTATCTATCTATCTATCTATCTATCTATCTACCATCTGTTTATCTATCATCTATGTATATATGTATGTATGTATGTATGTATGTATGTATCTATCTATCTATCTATCTATCTATCTATCTATCTATCTATCTATCTATATCTTGCTATCAGTGAATCATTGAAATACTTTTAACTTTTATAAGAGAAACAAAACCCAACTTGACCCTGTGTAATGGTCTTTATTGTTCAGCATGACTGGCTCTTTTCCTGAGGCTTTTCACTGGTCTGGAGGTGTTTTGAGTGTGTTTAGCCCCCAGTAATATTTCCCACTTGATGCTGATGAGTTATAAACTCAGCACAGAGTGTTTGACTTGCTCCTCCCCAGCTTTCTCTCATGTTACTAACACTACTAACACGCGCAAGCCAGATGTACTTATCAGAGCTGAGAAATTGACATTGATGTAACCTAACTACCGAAACTGCACAACTTTCACTAGTGCATTTGGTCCACCAGGATCCAAGTAAGAATATCCTTCTGTACTTTCTCATCATGTCCTCAGATAATTTTAGTTCTTTCCCATGTTTTATGACCTTGACACTTGAGAAGTGCCAAGTTTCAAGGCCTGGCAAATCATAGAATCCATATCGATTATTGGTTGCTTGATGCTTTTGGTTTTTTATATCTGAGTAAAGAAATGCTTTTTCATTGACTCATGTCAGCGACTCTGTTGGTTGTCTGTGACTTATGACTGGTGATATTAGCTTTAGTGGTGGCCATTATGCTCTGTTTTATTTTAGGTTATAGTGATATGTTTAGGTTATCTTGTAGTGTTAACATTTTGACCCCTTTGCAAATTACTGGCTAGCGTTCATGCTGACTTATA
Source organism: Psammomys obesus (assembly GCF_907164565.1). NCBI lineage: Eukaryota > Metazoa > Chordata > Mammalia > Rodentia > Muridae > Psammomys > Psammomys obesus. Next base: position 4,625,580 of record NW_026596064.1, read on the forward strand.
ATGGAGAGCCAATATTCAGAAGCTCATGGCTTCCCAACCGCAATTAGAACATATGGTTTACATGTAAAAACCATGTTGGAGCTTTATTTTCATGGCCTTCCGGCCTCAATCCTGGGTTCACTTCCTAGATGAGATGAACTGCAGACTAGAGTTTGTGTATACCTACTCGGTGAATAACGCAGGGACTGGAGTCCGATTAAAAAAAGGGTCTCCAGAGGAAAGGTTTACACCAGGGCACATAGGAAGGAGTAAGACATATCCCTTTCACCCTGACTTCTGAATCCATCCATTTCTGGCTAATTATGGCTTAATGGATGCCTACCATCCATCCACCAGACAGGAAGAAGTGACAGAGAGTGATAGAGAGAGTGCTATTTTATTTGACAAGCACATAGAAATTTCTTCACCCATGGGTCCCAGAAAAGGTATGGATAAAAGAAGTCTTCTCAATACTTTAAGTATCTTTATGCATCTAGCCTTCATGCATTTGTTGACCTTTTCATACTTTGTGCTGTTTTCCCAGGATGCACAGCGGGTTGGCAAGAAGAGATATTGGTGATTAGAGATAGATCAGTAGCGTGGTTTCAAGCCATAGAAGGCCTGAGGGTAAAATCCCAAGTCTCTAATGTGATGATATCTGTGTCTGTGGGTTGACTGCGTCTTTGTCAATACCCCTTGGCCCTGTTTGCTTTCCTCATCTTCACGTGTGGGATGGACCCGTTTTGTAACCATGACAATTTGCCATCACAGTGTCTTACAGGCTTTTAGTACTAAGGTGTACTATGAGGGAATCTATCTGAATCATGATGATGTTTATAAAGTTTCTCTCTCTTCATCTTCAGAAGATGCTGTGTTCTGCTGATAGGCTGGGAGGGTAAAGGTGGTAGAGAGTTGGAGATGTGCTGTCCACTGTTACAGTCACCATTACCATGTGCTGTCCTTGAGCACGTGGAATGTGGCTAGTGCCATGTGTTGAAATGGTGATATTTTGGATAGATCTGTGAAATAAAATTTTAACATTTTAAAAAGTTACTAGAAAATTCAAAATCATGCCCATGGCTTGTATTCTATGTCTGTTGAACAGTGCTAGGTCAGAGCCTGGGGAAGATACAGAGCACAGGAAAGTGACCTGTGTTCTCGTTCTGAGTTCTAATAATATTGGCATTGGAAGGGAAAGCTTCAACAGTCATAATGTTCATTAAAAATATTCTGATTTAGGAGAATTGGCTGCTTTTATATTATTGCTTGGACTGGAGAAGTATCTGGCATTTGGTATTTTCATAATTGAGAACATAACTTGCTGACTTGAAAAAAAAATTACAACATTTTGTGCTTGGCCACAGGGATCAGATTTTGGCTTTATGAAAGTGGGGACTGAGGCTTTTTTTTTTTCTCTTGCTAGCATCTCTGGTACTGTCCAGAAGTCCACACACATGCATGCAAGATAATAAGCTGGCTTGTTGATAATTAAAGTGCTTTGAAAAGAAGAACATTTTATAAGGCTACCCTGTATTTACTGGGAAAGAGAAATACATACCTATAGCAAATGCAGCTCATTTTCTTAAGACAGCCACCAAAAATAAAGAACATGGGTGCAAATGTTTATTTACTTCTTGATTTAATTACTATTCTCATCAGGTGTCCCTGTCAGCTCAGCTCCTGAGGAAGAATCTTTCAAAATACTTAACCTCACACCCCCTCTGGGTGAGGGAGACAGAAAAGGATGCTGCCTACACATGTAAATTCTCACCTCTGCTCAGATGTTCTATCGGAATGCCTCCAGTTTAGATTATCCTTCATTCTCCTGCTCTTTGATCCTTCTCCATGCCTATCTGTCGGAGGATGTGGGGATAATAGTGGCAAAGCGAGCTTCATCTTAGGCTGAATTGACTTTTCCTCTCGTTATTTTATTTTTATTAAACTTTATAAAGACCAAGTGTTCTCTGAACTAGAGGCCCTCAATCTTCCGTTATGCATTTTTGCCTCGACTCTTCCTCATGTAGTGTGCAGCCTAGTACTTGGGGAGGGACCAGGTTTGGGGTGGTGTTATTTAGTCAGAATAAATTCAGGAGCTGCTATGATTCCTGGACAGATAAGCGTAACCAGACAGAGTGTGGTCTTGTTCAGAGGCTGGACTCTCAGAATCTCCCATAGCCCATTGCTTTCTAACTCCTCTTATGCACAGCCTCACTTTTGCTTCGAAGCCTTGGTAGAACAGAAGGGAACATAGTGGGTGCTCCTGTGAGCTACTGTGCTGACAACCCTCATTTGCTTTTGGGCTCCGCTATTTGCTAGTGGTATCAACTGGGTGCAAACTGCTCATTCCCCCTGAGCGTTCATTTCTTCATCTGTCTACATTGGCCAGCATCTTCTGCTTTATAAAATCAGTGTCATTTCCTAATGTATGTAGGGTGCCTGCCTCATGCTGATACTTGGGATTTATAAATACTAAATTAATAGATTTTTTTCACATATGTCTGATTTTGCTGGTCACAGTCCAATAATTCTCTTCTGCCCTCACTTTGGAGCAGGGAGAAAAAGGCGTTGAAGTGGTTGTGTGGTAAAATCTACTTTAATTCTAGCTGTGAGAAAAAGAACAGTGAAAATGTGGTAAGCAATTGCTTCTAAAAAGCTTGAGCTAAAAGCACTTGATGGATTTGTGCTGGCTTCCCGGTAGACTCATCTCAGTACTGCCCGCATAGCACAATTAATAGTTATTACTTGAGAAGGAACAAATAAAAAGAGGGACAGAGGGAGGAGAGGGAGGGAGAGAGAGAGAGAGGGAGGGAGGGAAGGAGGGAAAGAGCACATGAAAACATCATTTCATCTTCCTGAGATGTTTCCTTTGTCAGACTGTGGAGCCTTACCTTTGAATCATCTTGGGAAAGTGCAGTGGGAGACTAGAAGGTAGCTCTTGTGGCTCCTTTCTTACCCACTTCCTATGCTGGGGAGAAGCGTTTGAACTCATCCTTCTTTTGTGCTGGTATCCTATCAATATGTCTTGCCATTCCCCGTGCATCTTCAAAAATCGAGGGCCCCTTTCTTCCCTCCTTGCGGCAAACACACCACTGTGTAGAGGTACAATTACTTTTTTGGCGGACAATGTTACAAAGTTTGAAATCATATGTGTGGCAGTGGAAGAGCCCTGAGCTAGGAGAATGGAGGCTTCAGCAGCTATGATGAATATGGAGAAGGGCCTGTGCAATACTCAGGCCGTGTTCTAGGTGTGAAATGACACACAGCTTCCTCTAGCCCAACTGCTCTGGCTTCAGACTACTAGAGTCTGTGCATAAGACTCTTGAGTTACAGTATAGAGGAAGCCTGATTCTGAAGGTCAGTGTCCCAAGTGAGCATGTCATTGGCCCCTAAATTCAGTGTACTGGGCAGAGTGAAGGATAGGCTTATGATCTCAGTCTCCACTGCATGAGGGCATCCGATGGATACACATGTGATTCTGAATGTTATGTAAAGTCTATGAGCATCAGTTTGACATTTGTTAAATACGAGTGAAGTTATTATCAGGTTAGAAGACAGCACATGAAAGTGGCAGAAAATAAGCTCTCAGGAAATGACTTGTTTTTATAATTATTTACAATCATACCCATCTCCTGTGGCTCTAGACTTCTGGCTGGATGAAGTATTTGTTGTGAATATATTCTGCACTGGATTGATAGAAACTAAAGAGTTCCGTAGTAATAGTGTCATTAAAGTTCAGAATCAGTATTTCCATAATTTAATAATTTCTGCTCATGTTGTTCTCCCTTAAGCTTTCAATTATCACTATATCTCTTGATTTCTTCCCCTCTTTTGTTCATAGGCTGCCTATTACTGCTCTAAGATAAACTCTTGTTCCTTACTGTGCTAACGGTGTTCTGGCCTCGGGACTCTCTTAGGCAGTCTTCTGGGTATGATCCACAGAGCAGAAGTAAAATCTGAGAGCTTACAAGGAAGACTCCATACTAATCCTCAGCCAGACCTGCTGGTTGGACCATGGGTCATATTTCCTCACAGGTGCGGAGCCTTTCTTACCTGATCTTCCTTGTGCTGGCCAAGGCATGTTTGTCCGCTTTCCAGAGTATTTCCAGATAGTGAATTGTCTCTCTGACCTTTTCAGTTCACCCAAACCATTACTTTGTCTTTTTCTTCACCTCATAGAGGGACCTCCCAAAATTTTAGAGTTCATCATATTAACACAGCTTTCCCTTGGAAAACACACAGTGGGTTTTCTTGTGTCTAGAAACATTTAAAGGATATTTCCAAGGCCTGTGAGACCCTAGGAGACATGCTAACTCTCACATCTCATAATTTTACTCATTGAGCCCTAGACCTACAGGCTTGACCTTGATCCAGTTACAAATCAAAGTTTTTTCCATCAGATTGTCCTTTTATTTTAGACAAAACTAACATGGAGTCATAATGTAAAAACGTCATACCATATCTGTATGGTATCTTGAGCTAATACAGCATGAGTTCGCTTGGTGTTTTCTTCTATTGTCCTGTTTTTTTTTGTTTGTTTGTTTTTGTTTTTGTTTTGGATTGCTTTAGTTTGTTTTATTGACTTTGTAAACTTTTTGTAGTAGATACTTTTTAAACAAGGAGGATTTTTCCATTATATGCTATACTCTATGCAATGAACAGATGATCAGTGAACTTGGTTGTTTTGTTCTCATGGATTGCTAATCTATAGTTTTATCTTCCTCTTGTTTTAGGATGTTGGCTCCTTGATCGTAGGGCATGTGTCTGCTTGTTACATCTACTCACCGAGCTTGTAGAAAATCCCCTAACATCATTACTTTCACTTACAAAGTGTTTGATTAGGAAATAGTTGGATCCAAGAGAATGCCACTTGAAAACAGGTGTACATGAAACAGTATCTCTTTCATTCCAGATACTAGCTATGCCCCTGGAGAAAATATCAAGTTTTTTCTTCTCTTTAGTCTAAGAAAGGGGAATGGGCATTGGGGTCTGACCTAAGATTTGCTTTTCTGCCTCTGGGTACAGATGAAGATCCTGGATACACCTAACTGTTCTCAGAGAGAGGTTGAGTGGTTCTTGAATGGGAACAAACACTTTCTATACCTCCACTTCGGTGTTTGCTATGGCTTGAAATACCATACCTTCTGACTTTTACATTCATTTTGCGCATGTTGGCGATGTGCATATATGAACCTTTTATTATTATGGACTCAGCCAGCAGTAACCATGGTGAGTAGACCTATCACACAGCATTTTTTTCTGAGTCAGTTTAAAATGCTGACAATTAAATATACCGTACTCTTTTAAGCAATCCATCAGTCTCCCTTGTTGTCATGGTGACCGGAGTATATTTAGAAATGTGACAAGTACACTGAGTTCAATTGCACTTTTGCCAAAACATAGTTTTGCAGCTAAAATTGAATTTCCTGATTGAAGATCCAAGTGCTGTTAAGGGGGATGATCGTTTCTATACATTAGTCTCCAAGTGTAACGTATCATCCTGTTAAGTCAGCCCTTGAAGCCCCAGCATGCTATGGAGATAATGCTACTTGAAGTAACTTTAGTTTTTAAGTTAATGAGGAAAAGTCAAATAAAGAGGTCGCTGTGCTTTTTTCTTTACACGTGAAATTACACCTGACTAGTGTAATTACTTTAATGATTACTTCCTTTATATATTTATCTATGAATTCTGCGTGAATTTTGTGAGTCTGTTCCAGCATTATATTTTTAATCTAGGGAATTTATCAGGGCTCTCTTCCTCACTTTTATGCTTATAATCTATTCTTAGAAAAATGAGAACATCTCTTTGTCTTTCACTCTGACCTTGGAGAGACAAGCATTTTTTACTTTCCCCACTCTTATTCTTTTTGGATTTAAAATAAAGTACAGGAGTATTGTTGAACAAGACTTTTTGTTCAGTCAAAGGAAAAGGGGGAATAGGCTCTGTCTTTTCTAATGATGAACATAGTCGGAATCCTCTCCTTTTCTTTCTTTGTCTTGTTAATGCAGTGATGAGAATGACTGTGGGTTTGAGCTACTTGCTCACTAGACCACATAAGCTTCGGAGCAAACAGTTTCTGGGTCACAATCACAGCGCTGATTTCAATTCTGGTTAAAGTTTAAATCTTCTGCTCTTGAAGTTAGAACCCAGGGTTCCTGGACCATCCTCATCCTCTCTGCATATACTCGTTGTACAGAGTAATAGGTTTCTCTTCCATATCTAACTCAGTGAATACACAATTGGGAAACATTTTGACCCTCTGATTACAGATGGTTAGACAGTCTTTAACTGTTTTGATAACCTTGCCTATGTGCTTTCTTGGTAAGAACTATCTTAGATAAAGTGGAAATGGGTAAGATATGGTAAGTGTGTACTGTGTTCTAGATGATAAGCATATTGGATTTCATGGGTTATTCGCTGGGTCTGCACTCTTTCTTATAAGCTTTCTCATCATTCTTACTTTACAATAAGGAGTCAGGCTCAGAATTGTGAACAAGAGGACAGCTTACTTACTTACTTCAGGGTGGACGTGTAACCAGTGCTTCGAGGAAGATACACAGTGTATGAGGATCCGTTTTATTAAGCAATGGTCTACTGTGTGTGAGTTTATATAGAGCGTTGTTTCAGAGGCTCTGTGAAATAGCAGTTCCAAGGATGAACAGAAAGCAAGTGCTTCTCTCCTCCTGGCTTTAGAATCTAAAGAGATGTACTGAGCAGGGAGAGAGATTAAGTCCCATGTAGTCCAAAGATTTCATCTCTGAATCCGTTAAACTCATAACTGCTATGTAACTGTGTTATAGCCATCATCTCTCGGACAGAAATTTAAAATGAGTAAAGATGCCTTCAGTGAAAGCATTTATGTGAAAAAGTACATTTCAGTTTATGTGCTATCAAAGCAAGCATGGAAGGTACATTTCGTCCTCCCTCTTTTCCATGTATGTGTGGTGTGTACACACATGCATATTTGCCTACATGTTTGCATTTGTGTGTGTTCATGCATGTGTGTGCACATGTCTGTGCAGGCCCACAGTTGATACTGGGAGTCTTCCTCAGTTACTCGTCTACTTTATTTTTTGAGGCAGGGTCTCTCAGTCATACCCAGGGCTCCCCCTTAAGGCAAGTCTAGTTAGGCAGCTCCCTTGTGGGAGTCCCTGGTCTCCTCCCTCCCAAGCAGGAACAAGTTGGACATCCCCATCCTGCATTTTACATGGGATCTGGGGATTAAACTTGAGACTTCTTGCTGGCGAAGCAGGCATTTTAACTGCTGTGCCATCTTCCTAGCCCCAAGAAGTACAGCTCCCAAACGAAACAGAACACACCAAAAATTGGAAAAAACGTTGTCTGGATTCCACATTTCACTGTTAGTTTTTTTTTTTTTTTTTTTTAATATTCCAAGTTACAACGAGAATCCAGTCTCAAAACAGCTATCTAGTTGGAAGAGAAAGGGGAAAGAAAAAAGAAAAGAAAGCAAAAAGGAAGCGTGGGTTTTCTTTTCTTCTTTGCTGCTCCACCAAAACTTAATCTTAATAATTTCTGAAATTTGATAATTTCTTAAAGGTTAGTTTTGATATGGAATCTGATATCATAGTGAGACTTCTATACTGTATGGGATAAAACTCACTGGCCTAGTCACGCTGGGTCCTTGGGGATTTCATAACATAGTATGTCTGCCATCTGGAAAATGTGGCTTCCCTGAATTATGCAGATCCACCAAAGGTTGAATATTTCATTCTGTATGAGAAAAGTGATCGTATAAATTTCACCAACAATTATATTGAAAAAAATATATGAAGAATCAGGTGTAGAGTGGTGTTTCAGACTTTCAGGATTCTGATTTTTTTCACTTTAGAATTTGAATCATTATTAATAACAGGTGTTACTCATTGTTTTTCTTGAAATGTTAGGCTCTCTTGGTTCATCTTTTAAAAAGCAGGTGCCTATCAAAGAAAATGAGTTTGTTCGTCTTTGTTTCAGGTTCCGTGGAGTAGTCAGTTAGCATCTCTGAAGGCCATCACATTGGAATAGGTTTAGAAATAATCTTTTTTTCTATTTTTGCACTTATCACGGTGGTCAGGGCATTTATTGGCATTAGGAAAAGATTTCTTTAAATGAGAGAGTGAACACATCTCACTCAAATCTTACCATTTTATTAATAAAACAAACAAAACTAGAACTGAACTTAAATTCTTCATCTGTATGTCTTATTTCAAGATGATAAAGCAAAGAGCGGAAGGGTAAACATTCCTGGTTTTATACCACAAAGTTTAAGGCCTAAGAAGCTAACAGTCCCCATTGCAGTACAGAACTATTGCCACTCTCTCCCAAGACACCACGTTGTAATTATCGGTCCAAATTCTAAGAGAATTTCCCAGGACACAGGGGCGAGTCCCCATGAGAAGACTCACTAGGCATCCAGATCAAATTCTGCCCACTCCTCATTGTACTCCAGCAAGTACTGCTTGATCTTGGATGTGTCCAACCGTGTGACAAAGTCTTCCATGCTGCAAGTGAGAAAGGAGGCGTTGCTGACCACATCTAAGCCCATGTGGAAATAACCCTGCTCCACAAAGGCCACAGCAACCTGGAGGTGCTGCACCTTGAGTAGCCTGAGGAGCAAAGCAGGCAGGCGGCAGCAATGGAAGGACGAGGCTGAGACAGTCATAGATTTCTAGTAAGCCATGGGCACCAGGCCGGGGACATACAGCTTGTCCAACAGCACCACTGAGGCATGATGTGAAATCTAGATATTACTATTATCGTTTGATTTTTAGCATAGATGCTTTGTTGATATGTGGCATTTCCTCGAAGTATTGAATGGGTTTGTACTCAAGGATTTTCAGGTGATAAGTTTGATATTATGTATCAGTGATAGTCTTAAGTAAAATTTGTCACAGACTTTACGGTAAAGCATGTGACAGAGTATTAAGTACAAGGACTGCAGTAGCATTTGTCGTCACTGCCTTGGTTCGTCGTCGTCGTAAAATCCAGTAATTGTCAGCACCTTCAGCCATGACCATTTATATCCAGTTGGTGCCACAGACAGTTAGCACAGTGAGACAGGCTCACTGTATCTGAGTGCTATCCTAAAAACAGTTTTGAACTTGGAGACTCCTGCTAAGTCAGGGACTGCTACATGATCGTTATCCATGGACCCTTCCCTTTGAGTAACTAGAAGAATCTATGCCTTTTATTAGCATACTCAATTCTCCAATGTTCCAGACAGAGCCAAGCGGCTTGCACATGGTAGGGAAGCGCTCTACCAGTGAGCATGTTCTAGTATGCTCTATTTTGTTTGTAATGGTCATATTTTGACTGTGCAGAATTATGGACTAGGGTGCCATGTGTCAACATGTGCATAGTATGACTGAGTGAGGGCAGTTGTGCTTTTGCTACCTCAAAAGCTTCTCTTTCTTGGGGTATGACATATGTAATCTTCTACTCTCTTTTCTTCCTTCCTCCTCCTTCTCATCCCCTTCTTCCTGTCCCTCCCCCCTTCTGTCCTCATTTCCTTTGGGGGGAAAAGTTGTCTGAAAAATTTTCCTTTCTTTCTCCTTTAGCTATGGTTACTGTTTTCTGTTATCTCTTGTTTAGTGAGAACTTGACTGTGAACCTGTGGGCAGAGGAGAAGGTGGTCGAACTAGGCCCAGCCACCACACACCCCTGTATGTCACTTCTGCCTCAGGGTAGCGTGGGGAGCACTGAGCCTTGCTTGTGCTCCTGTGTATGAGGAGGCTTGCAGCTTCTTAAATCTATTGCTTTTAGTTTCAAAAGAACTGGCTGTTCTTTCACAGGTTCTCATTTTCTCCAACGTTTGCTCACTCTCTTCCACTTGCGCTCCTTTGGGGTTAAATGTTTTGAATTTTGTCTTGAGTCTCTCGTGTCTTTCTTGGTCACCCTAAAGTGTGATCTGATATGACTTTAGGTTACCTTTATGAGTTAGAACTTCTGAGTTCCATGACTTTGGTGGCTGACATCTTACACTGCCTGGCAGTGGCTGATTGAACTCTGACCCATTCTGCCTGCCTGGAATTGGGTAGCATCCTGCATTGTTCATCTGCAAAATGAAAAAGGACAGGAGAGTGCTCTCCTTCTTGATGAATCACAGGAGTCTGTGGCTATGTTGAATGGTTTTTATCCAGGAGTCTTTTCTTTAGAAGCCATCTTTCACAGTTTTACCCAGAGATTTATCTGTCTCTTGTTTTTCTCCTATGGTTAGCTGCTGAGCCTCAATGAGACTCAGCTGAGACTCAATGGCCATCCTTCACCACAGACTCCCTGCTGCGGCCATGATGATAGCACATGAAGTCCCTTACAAGTGGCTGACTCTCCCCCTCCATGACAGATGTAAGCTCTAGATGCAGCAGCTCTGTTCTCCTGTGAACAGCCTGACATTCACAGTTGTCCACCACATAGTTCTGAAACTGCATTTTCTATTATTTCAGTCTTAGCGTTCATGATGTGGAGAAAAGCACTATGGTTTCCACGGCATATCCCAAGGGACAGCTCCAGTCCCCGTGGTCATTTTCTCCAGGGCCTACCTGTCACCAGTATTTCTGCTTTCAGTTGGATAAACATTACTTTGGACTTTTCTTTTTTCATTGCTTTTGCATTTCTTCATGCTGTGCAACACTAGGGCACCCTGCAGGCCCTCCTCTCTTTGTTCTGGTAGCATACTGGATGCAGTAGGAACCTACAAATCTAAAGGCTCAAGTGTCATTTCTAGCACCTCACTCCCTGGGCATATGTGAGCTTAAGGAAGTTACTTGATCATTATTTTTAAAGACTTTATGTGTGTGTGTGTGTGTGTGTGTGTGTGTGTGTGTGTGTGTGTATGAATGTTTGCCTCTGTATGCACCACATGCATACCTAGTATGCCTATTTATGCACCATATGCATGCTTAGGGCCCTGGGACTATCAGAAGACTGAGTTGGATTTTCTGGGTCTGGAATTACAGATAATTGTGAACCTCAATATTGGTCCCAGAAACCAAAACTTGGGTCCTTTGCAAAAGCAACAAACACTCTTAACCCCTGACCCATCTTTCCAATCTCCACTTAATCTTTTTAAGCTCCAGTTTCCCAGATGTAAAGCAGATTTAGTAGTGACTTCCAAGAATATTTTAAAGGATAAATGTATTTTAAATATTTAACTGCCAGCCTGGTCTACAGAGTGAGTTCCAGGACAGCCAGAGCTATACAGAGAAAACCTTCTTGAAAAACAACAACCAACAACAACAAACAAACAAAATAATCCAACTTTGTTCTGAAACAACTTCTTCTTCCTCCTCTTCTTCCTCTTCCTCATCCTTTTATGAGACAAGGTTTCTCTATATAGCCTGGGCTGTCCTGGAACTAACTCCATAGACCAGGCTGGCCTTGAACTCAGATATCCTCATGCCTCTGCCTCCTGAGTACTGGAATCAAAGGCTTGCATCACTACACCTTTCTCAGAAACTTTTCTTAAATATTACCCCATCAAATTTAATTTACTTTGAAATTTTTGAGTGCAAATTTTATACTTTTAAATTTTTATTGGATATATTTTATACCCATAACATCAGTTGTACATAGTAAAATGACTGTTATAGTCAGATACATTAACATATCCATCATCTCCCATTCATATATGACAAAGGCAACTATAATCTATTTAGAAAAGAAACTGTTAGTAGTTCTATTTCTCTCAAAGAGTCTTTGTACTTTATATTATGTCATTGATTCATTCATTCTGCATATTTGCTGAATTTTACATATTACTCTTATCTAGATTAAGTGTTTTGCCTCTGGCCTATGCAACAGTTCTGCTTTTTTTTTTTTTTAAGCATACACCTACTTTTTAGAATTTATTATTTCAAGAGTTCCTCTCCTTTTATGTTTCCTCTTCTCCCTTCTGTGCTGGATTTTACAACACAGGCAAGAAAAACTTGCAAAAACTCCCAGTTTCACTAGAATTACTAGAATTACTTCCTTTTATATTTTACACTTAGAGCTTAATTTTTTCCTCTACAAATACTATTTTTCTAGTCAGGAAATTTCTCAATGGCTCACAGATTAATAACTGCCCTAATGGTTTTTATGGAGAAAAATAGATGTTCACTCCTTCCTTGGGGCTCAGTGGTGCCTGTCTGTCTCATTGCAAATTTTTAAAAACATTTTTTTTTTAAATTTTCCAATGGATCCCTTACCTAATTCTAAAATTTTAGAATCACTTTTACATCACTGTTTTTAAAAGTTAATATTCAATTATTATTTATTTTTTAGACAGGGTCTCACTATATTACCCTTGGATGCTCCAGGGCTTCTCACTGTGTAGACCAAACTGGTCCCAAACTCACAGAGATCTGCCTGCCTCTACTTCCCAAGTGCTGGGATTAAAGTTGTGCATTATCATGTCTGGCTGACTTTAATTCATACATTTTCTAGGTATATTATATAGAACATGCATTGACTTTAGGCATAGTTGTTCATTTGTTTATCTTTTTTTTTCCCAATAAAATCTCTCTCTCATTCCTGAGCCTCTGTTTCCTTAGTAAAGACTTGAATTGAGATTTAAGAAAGTGATTGTTAACACTCTTAAGGGTGTTTGATGAATCAGAAGTGATTTACCAATGCAACTTTAGTGTTCTATATATGAAACTGGCTACTGTGCTAGCCTTCTAGCTGCTGGATTGGCATAGCATAGTGACATCATCCTCTAGTGCTGGTTCTTGAATGGCTGAAGCTTCAACATCCTTAGTTTTAGGCTAGCCTGGGCTATAAGCCTCCCCCAAAAAACATAGCCTTTGCTTCAGAAGAAGAATAAAAAAAAATTTTGCAGGAAAATGGATGGGTCTGGAAAACATATTAAACAGGGTAACTCGAAGACTCAAAGATAAAAATCACAAGTTTTTTATCTTTAGTTTAAATATCTACAGACTTTCAGACCCCAGCCCATAGGGGTTTTTGTGTGTTTGTTTCCAATAGAGGGCAGGGTAGGTGTTGGCTGTGGAACTACAAAGTGGTAGAGTGAGGGCAGCAATGAGGTGTTGAGGAAAGGGAGGGTGAAAAGACACAGCACATAAGAGTGCAAAGCAGAGGACAAGGGGTGCTAGGGGATGAGGGGGGAAGTGGGAAGAATTAACAAACAACTCTTGTTCGAAGATGCCGTCGCGAGACGTACTGTGAATGCTGAGGAAATTGTAATGACAAACTACAAACCTTGCATTATCTGAAAACTCTACATTAAGGGGGCACGTGAAGTTGAGTACAGCCAGAATCTGCTAGAATGACATGACACATTACACACCAAGGGTTGGTTTAGTTTGGTTGTAAAGATGATTTTTAATATCTAACCCCTGTGTTTGTTATCCCATCCTCTTTTTCTCCCAGCTTTGCATGCACCCAGTGGCTTCCTATCTTCTGTTCAATTCAGGAGCCTCCATGTGGGTAACTCATGTGTGGTTTGCTACTGTTATCCGCTCTCTTTGGGGCCCAGTTTTTGTTATGTCAATGTATTTCTAGGTAGGAATGACATTAGCATATTAACTAGTCTCCTGCCAGAATGCCTTGCAGAGTGCTTTCCCGTCATTTGTTCCTTCTACAGGAGTCTAGTGCTTGAAGATTTCCTAAGTGTGTTTGAGACACTGTTTCTGATAGAGATTAGCACTGAATAATTATGTCTGGAGGACTTATACCATAGCTTCTCCTCTCTTGTGAGTAATCGCGGTGCATTGCTAAGTTCACGGAGGTCGTGAGACCAGGCGGGCCTGTCGCTGGAGTCCAGTTACCTTGCTGCCTCTGGAGAGATGGCGCAGCACTTGCTGCTCATCCAGAAGATCCATCCGGGTTTGATTTCCTGCACCCACATGGCATCTCACAGCCGTCTGTAACTCCATTTCCAAAGGGTCTGATGCCCCCTTCTGGCCTCTGGGCACCAGTTACGCCCACTGTGCATAAGCATATGTGCTGCCAAAACGCCTACACACATTAGAAGAAATGATGAGGAAAGAAGCAGAGATTCCTTCCTTGTTCTGTGCCTCAGCTTTGCCTTTGTCACATGCAAAGATGGCTGCCATTACAAATAACACCAATCTCTCCTCCCTCCGTTGCTCTGACTAATCTGCCCGGAAACACATACATCTAGCTGTTGAAAGTTATCAATGTGGAATGCAACTTCCAAGTAGCCAGATTATTATTTGATTATTATATTTTATATTATATTATTATATATTATGTTTAGGTTATATTATTTAGTTCCGGCTTATCCTTATTTATTTCTTCCTATTCTGTCTCTAGACTATTCTCAGAGAGCTACGCCACCTCCTCTTGCCTGCGGGCAGGCACTGTCCACTGTTGTTCTGACAATAGTAGCTGTTCAAACTTCATTATAAAGACAGCCTTGGCCTTTTAACGTCCAGTGCTATAGGTGTGAAAATAACTTATATCTCTCCTCAGGATACCTAACATCTACTACTTAATGCCTACATTGGTCCATTATAGGCCTTTCTGAAATATCATATTATGAAGTCATGCATTACCTGTAGGCCAAAGCAATTTTACTTAAAAAAAAAATCTTGATTAATTTTGAACATAATCAGCCAGTATGTCAGACGATTTCACTGTTTCTGATCGATGCTGACAGGTAAGGAAATTAAAATCAGGAAGGGAAGCAATTAAAAACTGACAAACATTACCTTAATGAGACAACCAGATCATTTATAAGCTATGGAATATGTGGTATTCTTGATAAGATCTTTTAATGGTGGTCAAGACTGTGTAGTTACAAATCATTCGGGGTTTGGTGGTCAGAGCTGGGGCCGCCCATTGTCATCATCTAATGTGTTTCCCTAATCCAGCATTCAGTTACTTCTGGGGACAGAATTCCACATTTAACATCATAACATCATTTGCTTTAAATAAGTCTTATTATAAGTAACTTTTTTGCCATTTGAAATTTATGAAGGTTAAAAAAATGTAGATGAAATAATTTTTGGTCTTCTCTAAGTGGTTCATAGGCAGTCTTATTGCAGACTTCTGAAAAGAGAAACTTAAAAATGTAGCTTTCCATGCAAGCCCCAGCCACTAGCCTGTGGAACTAACTACGTAGGCCCCCGTAATCAGGCCTCTACTCTTAGGCTTCTCTGGTTAGCTTCGTTCTCTGTTTAGAGATGTCTGGGCAGTGGGCTAAATTGATATCAGCAGGATTGCTTTTCCTACAAAGCTTTGTCTCATTGCTCATTTGTTATGTCAGACTTTTTGGTCATAATTTTTTTCTACATCATCACATTAGGGGTTTAACTTTTTTTTTTTTTTCCTTGATTGAAGTGATAGATTCGAACCATAGTTTGCAAAAAGCTCATTGAAATGGTTTTTGTTGTACATTGTGGTCTGTGTGCCCCCCTCAAACGTAGTCTTATTGTCAGTCATTCTACTTGTCTTTCTCTACTTTTTCCACCATAGATTTTTACATTTCTGTTTGGATTTATCTAGATTAAAACAAATTCTAAGTATGCGATTTTTAATTTCATTTAGATCCTGAGACTTGCTTTGCATAAATTCCAATTAATAGGTTTAGAATCTCCAAGTTTGAGCTTGAGTATATAGATTGTTTTGGGCTGAACTTGCTTCTGGAGGTGAGAACATTCTTCTCGGGAGAGGGAGGTAGTTTGGTAGATCTGTTAGAGGTTTGGGGTCCATATATCTGAAATCCACAGAAGTAGCCAACCTTATCTGGCTTCATTGCCAAAGTCCGTCATGGGATTTCCTGATTGTCCTGTCTCCATACAAATCAAGAGGAGTTTTACTGCCTTCTGAAGTGCCTGGGAGCTGCAGAGGACACCCAAACTACCTGCGCAGGCTGGTGAGCTGAATAGCGAAGGCTTCAGTTTCCCCCCTACCCATGAGGAGTGTTTTCGGTGAAAGTCTGTGGGAAAGCCACTGCTGCAGATTCTTGTTTAGGGGCTTGTGTGTCAACACTTTGCCTAAGGACCCTGGCATGGGGGAAAACTCACTGGGGAGACCCAAGCAAGTGTCCATGGTAATCCAGCACCTAACACTGCCTGGCTTAGTCATGTGTCCCCTTCTGCTGAGACCACAGATAAGGTCTAATCCTAAAGTAAAGCGTGTTTTGGGGTTAATTTTTAAATTTATATATACTCTTTGTACAACCGGCTGGGTTTCATCATGAACTTTATGCAGTTCATACAATGTACCTTAATCATATTCATTCGTATTTCATCCACTCCTGGTCCCCCCTTTTCTCTCCTATCACCCACCCCAACAAGCTCTTTTTAACTTGTCTGTTTGTCTTGTCTCCCTGTCTCCTTCCCTTCACTCCTTCCTTTCTCCTCCCTCCCTCCTCCCCTCATTTCCTTCCTAAAATCTCTACTCTTCATTCTGCATATGAGAGAAAACAGGAGATTATTTTTGTGAGTTTTGCATTCTTTGCTTAATTGCAATTTCTGATTTACATACTTGTTTTCCAATTCCTGAAGTTAAGTCACTCTAATCATGAGGTATCTCACCTCACAGAAGAGGCAACTGCTTGGTATGAGGGTTTAAGGTTAAATTTTCATCTGCTCTGTGTTAGTTCTGTGCGACCTCTGAAGTTTGGTTGCCAGATTTGTAAAATCGAAGCAGTAACGACACACTGAGCCTATAATGAAGATGATTTAGGATGTAATGAGCATCCTCTATTTTCTAGACTACAAAATGAAGTGCAATGTTAAAGGATGGTTAAGGTTTTGATTTAGGGGGGTAGAAGATGAGTTTTTGGCATGACATCTTATCAACCATGTTTTCCTATTGCATTTTGAATGCTTTATGAAAACTGGACATTTTAGTGAACCACTTTTCAATCCACTTATGTAAACTATCAGGCAGGTTCTTCGTGTTCCAAAGTTCTGTCAGCAACTTCGTCGCCCTGAGCCTAAGGCAGTGCTGTTGGCATTGACTTGAAATGGCTGCAAGCTGGGAGCAGCCCCGCCAGCTAAAGCTCTGCCTTTAATTTTGTGGGTTTGAGAGGACACTTGTTTTCCTAATGTTATTTTTATTTTTGTTACCATGTGTGTGCGTGTATGCTCACTTACATATGTTTGTGTGTGTGTGTTGAGGCCACTTAAGAGTGACATAGGTAATCTCACTATGTTTTGAAACTAGGGCCACAAATCACAGAAATATCCATCTCAGAATATGCTCTAGTAGTGTGTGTTTCCCTCATGTAAGGAAATGTTAGCGTTTTGTACATGATGACTGTGGATATGGAGGACAATCTTCCTGCCCCATTAGGGGTTTAGCTGGGGAGTTTTTGACTAGGTCATGTAGATAATCTTTATCCTCATATGAGGAAGGCGATGGAGAACTTTAATAATTTGTCCAAGGTCAGTGGTAAGAGGAAGAGAGTTAAAGTAGCTCTAAATGCCTTATGTTCTTCCTAGTCCTCAGGCAGGCAGGTTGCTGGTTTGATGTAAATGTCCTCCGCTAACAAGACTTATCAGTCAGGTGAGTGAGTAGTTTGTGTTCCTCATCCTCTTGACCAAGAGAAACTGGAGTAGAAAATGTAGATCACTAGGCCAGTGGCAAAGCCCCTGCTTCTCAATATTGTTCCTCCATATATTACACTGTGTTATCTATTCTTGGGCAAGTCATCATAACACAACAATAAGCATTTTTTCATGCTATGTTTGTGAAATTCACATGAGTTAATTGGTCTTATCTTTTTTGTCCTTCTGTGAATGTCCAGCTCCCTCCTATATGAGTGGAATAATCTCTTTCTATTTCTTTATCAGGTTCATGTGGGGTGAAATGAGATAATGAATGTGGAAATGTTTTGCAAAATAAACTGCTAGATAGCTATAAGGTTGTTATTACTGATGGATAAAAGTAGGCTTGGTGCCCAGTGCCCACAAGTGACTTCTACCTGCTTAATTTACAGGGACTAGCCTATCATCTGGCTGAGCCTGAATCCAGTGTCCATTCCAAACCCAAAAGCTGCCAGAGGTAAGAGAAGATTGGAGTCTTCAGAATTACATAATGCTAATAGGCATCCATGCCTTTGATGCTTAATTTGATTCCCAATGGAAAAATCACAAAGGTACTTTATGGTCAAGAGAATCATGAGAAAGATCTAAGATAGTAACCTGGCGTCTCTTTATGCCTTCGTGATTTAACTTTTCCTTTCAGTTTCTAGGCTTTTAGTACCTAAAATGAAAAAATCTGGACAATATGGAAAACTGACCTTTAATGGGCATTTGAGAATCTGCAGTGGTGTTATGCAGTACGGATAGTCTTTTCCACTGATTCATCATCCCATTGGCTAGAGTATGGGCAGGCAGGCGTTCAACCTTGTTTCCTCAGCATTCCTTCTTTGAGTATAATTTTTACTATAGCATACTGCCAGAATTGTTTGACTCCGAATGAGCCAAAGAATACTTCTCTGGGTCAGTTATTGTGTCTTACCTGCCTGATAAATTGTCTAGCCCTGTACTACAGATTGTAAAATTGCAATGAGAGAAGAACACCGGCAGTGAGTTCGTTTTTTCACAACTTCATGCCTCTCTGTTAATGGATCATTGCAAAGGACAGAGCGATCATTGCAGAGAACCTCATTATGAGATAACCAAGTACTGAGAAAATGGAGGGTGAGAGAAGAGCAAAGGAACATCTTTAGTTCCGCTCATCTTTTTTCCTTTATAGACAGCCTGCTGATGGTCGTATCTCCCAGTGCTGCTGCTGTGTTCAGTATGATCTTTTCGGCTTCTTTACCAGGAGGTGAAGTTGTCAATAGGCTGTTTCTAACTCGAGGGCTTGGAGTATAAAGCTGTCTAAGATTGGGAGTCATCATTTAGAATGCTATAAACATTTATTCCTTAGAACATTTTGTTAATAACTTTGGTGTACTATTTCGGTGATGATGAATTGCAAATATGACTTCGCACGGTTCTTTAAAAAAACTGAAATTGGTTGGTACTGCCCCATAATCACAGGAGTTACCAATTTAGAATCAAATGGAAATTATGGTTTTAGGCTAATATGATTTTCAAAGCTAATATTTATCAAATATACTAATTATGAAACAGGTGGGTGATATGAATTGAGAAACTTCTAGAATCAACTCCATTGTGAGTCTAGTTGGCTTTTTTGTAGTCCTGCAAAAGAAAATGTTACAAAGAGACGTTTGTTCAAAAAAGAAATGCAAGAATATTTTTCTTTTAGTCTTACTGTGTTATACAAAATGTCTCCACAAACTCTTGTTCCTAACAAAATTTTCACACCAAATATATCAAAAGAAAACTTCCTGAATTCATTTCTTGCTATAGTTTTTGATAGCCCCTGTGACATATACTTCCAAGTTAGAAAGGAAGAGAGTAAACTTTCCTCTATTCTCTGACATTGATAGAGGTCTAACTTTCAGGGGATCTGGCCAATGTACCCAGAATCAACACCCTAACAAAGAGGCAGATTCCTTTTCTGTCCTTTGACTAATCCAGGGTGAATCATCAGATCAGTTAGGACAAGTCAGAATGCCAAACCCAGAGATAATTTAAAAAGCGAATCTACCTAAAATCTCTACATCAGAGATCCTTTCACCCAACTGCAGTTATCACTGTTTATTCCCTTTGTTTTTCATTTACTGAATGCCAATAGAATAAGCTTTGGGGATTGTTCTGTTAGCTGCATTCACTTCCCCCACTGAAATTTATCTCAAGACGAAAAAAGATATTTTAGTTAAACCTTGAAAAGTTACAAAGATTACTCTTTAAAAGATACTCTTTAAAATAAGAAATATCATCTACCTACCTACCTAAAACTCTCTCTACCTACCCAGCTATTTACCTACCTACCTACCTACCTACCTACCTACCTACCTACCTACCTACCTATCTACCTACCTATTTACCTACCTACATATATACCTACCCATCTATTTAGCTACCCACCTATCACCCCTCTCCTTTTTTTCTCTCTCTCTTTCTCATCTATGCATCAATTGTCAGTCATTTATATACAGTCTGGCAGTCATCTATCTATCCAGCAATGTATTCCTCATCTTTTTGAATTATAAGCTGGTGGGGACTGAGGGATAGAATGGTCTCAACGTTTGGGTGATAGAGAACTAAATATTCTGGGAGCATTATGTACACATGTAAAACAGTCTTGTGGTAAAAATGGGTATTAGTGGGAATAATAAAGAATAACAGTTTAATTCCATAATTAGACTCCACAGTATACATGTCAGCAGATATCAGTGAGTGTAATCATTGTTTTTGCTCTGCTTTTGATGTTGATCCACCAACTGTGGTGTGTTCCTTGTCCTGTTTCCAAACCAAATCTATTTAAAGCTGCACTTCATGGGATTTGAAATCCAACACCCTGTTTGCTCTTAAAGAACATGAGGTATCATTTCCAAATAGCTGGTCTCTGTACTAGAACAAGAGCTGACTTCTGGCCTCTCAAAGACCATTGGCTGTCTCCATTTTCTACATGGTGACTCAGTAGAGGAATAATACAAAATTAATTCTCATGGACTTATTTTATATTGCCCATATGAAATGGTAATTTTCATTTATTTTGGGAAATTGGCTTGTTCTGCCTTGAATAAAATTAATCAGCCACTGTTTTTTGTTTTTGTTTTTTTCTTGACATGGAGGTAGAAACAGTAATCATGTGTAAATTTCTTCTTTTTTGTTACCTGGATAGATTGTCATTGCTTTGGGGAGTGAAGAAGTGTGCTCTGTATGTCATGTGGACTGGAACCAATGAGAATGTAACTATCCCAAGTCCTCATGTCAGCTGACAGTGTCACCTGGCTCAGGTCTTCCCTCCTTGTGTCCATCTCAGCATCTGCTCATAGACATAGTGTACCAGTTGATCATTGTTTTTATATCTGTTACACAGCCTAGTCACTAGAATATTATCCTTCTCCCTCTTGACATGTTTCCAAACTCCTGTGACTTCATCACGGGGCCTTGTGTGGAAATTTTGCACTCTGTTTAGCTGTTAATTCTTTGACCCAACAGAGAACAGTTACAAATTGGGTTTTAGAGTATATGCATATCCTGTAATTGGCTAGTGGACTCCTGGCTCTCTCAAGCCCCAACAACGTGCAATTTCAAGTTTGAAAGGAAGGGTGTCAACCTTCCTCTATGCCAGTGTTTCTCAAGCTTCTTAATGCTTTGATCCTTTAATACAGTTCCTCATGTTGTGGTGACCACCCCCCCCAAACCATAAAAGTATTTTCCTTGCTACTTGATAACGATAATTTGGCCACTGTTCTGAATCGTAATGCAAATATTTTTGGAGGTAGAGGTTTGCCACAGAGGACATGACCCACAAGTTGAGAACCACTGTTCTATGTGATAACATTGTTCTCTGCCCTATTAGAGGATCTGGTAAACCTAACCCACTATTAATACCATTAAGTAAAGGCATTTTAAAAATTCTGTTCTTGATTTATTCATTGTGAATCATCAGTCTTATAGGACAAGTCAGAGTGTCAAAACCAGAGGGAATTTTAAGATTCAGTCTACCCAACATTTCTGACTTAAGAGTTGGGAAATTTTGGGATCGTGGAGGGAATCTAATTGGTCTGAGGTGTTGGTGCCAATGCTAGACCAAAACGTCTTTTTTATTTCATACTTGCTTGTTTATCGGCGTGTGCATGTGTGTTGTGTGTGTGATAAATGGGCACACTTGTGCATGCGCCCATGGAAGCCAGAGGTCAGTGTTGAATATCTTTTCCTCTACCTTGATTTTGAGGCAGTGTCTCTCACTGAACCCGGTGTTCAGTGATTGGCTAGACTGGCTGGCTAGAGCTCCAGGGGTCTGTCTGCCTCCTAGGTGCTGCGGTGACAGGCACATGCTGCCACACCCAGGTTTTCAGTGGTTCTGGTGATCAGATCTCCAGTCCTTATGTGTGCACTGCAAGCACTTCCCTCGCCAGGCTGTCTCCATAGCTGTGCAGCACTTGAGATACTGTAGAAGTATATTCCTTTAACTGTCTTTTATTTCCTTAAATACTTCCAATTTTCTTTTCATACAAAATCAACATCAGTGTTAAAAAAAAAAAAAAAAAAGACAAACATAATAGACCTCCAGCACTGTCACTAGTTCCTTGGGGATCTGACACTCTGTATTTTTTAGGAAAGTGTGGATTCCTTGCCATCCTTCCTCTCCAATGTTACCTGGTCTTGCCACTATATTCCTTGTACCTTTTTCTGACCCAGTGAACTATGGGAAGCAGAAGATGATTCTATATGGCTGCTTTCTGAACAATTAGGAACATTAATTAACAGAAGATAGACATGGAATGGTGAATCAAGAGACAGGAGAGTACTGGCCTGCAGAGTGAATCCAGTTCAAGACCTGCTCTCCCAAGCAGCTGGAACTAGCCACCATTGCTCCGAGAGCCTCTCACTTTCTCAGACCCATCTGTCTTATGTCCTAGTGTCCTGGGACTAGGCTGGGGCACCAGGACATAAGCAGCTAGTATTTCCATGTGTTTTCATGCTTGCGAGGAGGAGGCAGTAGTTATCCACCAGATAGAAGGACCTTTAGAGACCCCTCAGTTTAGGCACTTACTATTAACCACACAGTCCTAAGATTTAGAAATTGGAAATTACTCTACTGTCTGTGGTTTAGATGCTTGCTCTAAAAACTGTGTAATGACTTCAGGGACAGCAGGACTTTTCTTGGAGCCTCCAATTCTCTGGTCAGTGAGGTGAGAGTTGGTAGAGGTGCTGTGAAAGATTTCCCAGTTCAGATTTCCTTGAGTTTCCAGTTTGCCTCAGCTCTCTTAGCAAATTTGCAGTCATGCTGTGTGCAAAACACAGAACACCTCTCTTGTTTAATATAAGCACCATTACAACTCGGGTGGGAGGGTAGGAGAGGAAGGGGGGAGAAGCACATGCATCTAGGCAACATTTGAGGAATATACAACCTCAAAGAATGCCAGCTACAAGTTAAGGCTTTATAGATGCTCTGACATCTGTGATAACGAGCCCTAGGGTAGACTAAAGATACTTCTGTTGTGAAAAGCCAGCTCTGCTGTTTGGTTGGTTCAGGCTTCCTGTCTCTTGTTTTCCTCACAGATCCTCTGTTGTTATTCTTTGCCAGCCTCCCTTAGTGTGACTCTGCACATACTAAGCATACCTGCTAAGTGAGTTCTTAACCTTGAAGTTCTTATTCTGCTTGCTTCATTTATTAATTATTCTTCCAGGAAATGTACTTTTACATCAGCAAGTGCTTATAATTTTAATACAGTAAATTGTTTACTTGAGAAAAAAGTATTCTATATATAAACGACTCAAGCTCCCTCCTTTCCCCACATGAAGAACTCAAGCTAGGAAAGGTGAAAAAAAAAACAAAAACAAAACCTGCTCAAAGCAGTGTGGCTAGTAACTAGCCAAGTTTGGACTTAAATCCAGAGTAACTCCAAAATAGATCTAATTCCAGAGATGGCATTGTGTATAAGTAGGAAACCTGACAGAAATCTGTGAATGGGCCTATAGGAATGCAATGGTTGCATTCTAGGTTTTTGCTGAGGAACAGGATCACACCTTGTGAGTCCTTAATGTGATAACTCACCAATGAAATTCTTATTTCAACCTTCAGGCAGAATAATGTATGCCAAAGAGTTATACCTAACTCATAGGTTTTTTTTGTTTTTTTTTTTTTTCCTTAGTTCTGAAACTCCTAGAGCAGGTAGGGTCACAGCGTCCTGAGTAATTGGCTGTTGTGGGACTCTGGTGCTTTGGGGAATGTTTGTTATTTCTTCTCTGTTGTGCTGAGCATGGGGCTTTTTGCAGACACAGATTTCTGTCCATACATAGCTCCACATTCCAGATGTGAACAGCTGGAATTTGGTTTCTGCCAAGTTGTAATGACTGCCACATGTGTGAGCCTCACACTTAGTGCTGGTGACCCGGTGTGAGCTTATGTGGGATCCAGAGAGTGAGAGCCTATGCCAGAAGCAGAAGAGGCCTCAGGGTTGCCAGGGGCAATGCCCTTACCTTACAGGTGGGGCCGATAGAGTGGATGCAACTTAGCAAAGTTCATGCAGCAGGTTAATAACTCCTTGGGAAAAATGGAGAGGAGACAGACTCCACAGCAGCTGTATGCAGGAGTGTGGTCTGTGTTTCCTGTCTTCTGAAGACACAGCCTCACTCTAGGAGGCCAATGTTCCAACTCCTTTAGCTACAGGGCCCCTGAAAAGGTACCTGATTTCTTTGGGTCTCAGCTTTGTTGTCTCTGAAATGGAAAGAATCCCCAAGCAGTTGGATACATACTATCATTTAAATCAGTTTTCAACCTTCCTAATGCTGTGACCTTTTCTTACAGTTCCTCATGTTGTAGTCACCCCCAACCATAAGATTATTTTCATTGCTACTTTGTAACTCTAAGTTTGCTACTTTTATGAATCATAATGTAAATATCTGATGTGCAGGCTGTCTGGTATGTGACTCCTGTGAAAGGGTCGGGGTACCCCCAAGGGGGTCCCAACCCACAGGTTGAGAACCACTGACCTAAATCATTAGTGATCCTTATCCTGGCCTTATCCTGGCCATTGCCTGTTTTTTCTCCTCACTTGATCAGTTTTAGGTCCTTACCCCTCAGAACCTGTGTGAAGCCCAGCAGTATCCAGGCTACCTGGGAGCCCCCTAGAATGGGGATTCCAGACCATACCCTAAACATCTTGAATCAGTCTGCGTTGTTACAGGATCTCCTGACAGTTCCCATGCTCATTAGCATTTGCAGCATATTCATCTAGGCCGCACCCTGCTTACAGCCACTGGCCAGCTGCCAGCATTCTTGGGGCATGTGCTAGCCAGGCCTCCGGATAGAGGGAGGGAAGGCCATGAAGTTACTCCATGGGACTAGGGGAGGACTGGGTTGAAGGGACCCAGCTGGCTTTATCTTTTCAACACCTTTCATTTCCTCAGAAGCGCTGTTCACAGAAGCCAAACTGGAGTGGATTCCAAAGTCTTCCTGATCCCCAAATCCATGTTCTTTTTATTAAATCATAATGTTTCAGTCGAGAGGAATGCGGAGCAACGTGTGTGATAGCGCTCCGTTCCCTGTGATGTGACTATTTCCATACTGGCTGTTCTACTCTGTTACTCAATTCCTACAGGGGAAGGATTTAAAAAAAAAAAAAAAAAAAAAAAAAAGGCTTAAGCTGAAAGCCAGGATCCTGCAGCTTAATCAGTTATTTTCATTTTCTAATGAGGGTGACTATTGCGAAATAAGTAATTATTAATTACTCGAAACTAATGAAATATTTTAGTTTCCTTGCTGAAAAAGCATATGGAAGCTAAAAGAAAGCATATGGGTGTTTTTTGTGGAGCATATTGGTGGATGGACAAATTATGGTGGTGCCAATATGCCTTAGCTGTCTGGCTGGGGCCATCTCTACACTACATGTGCTGGCATCCGAGTCCTTGTCTGCTTAAGGGATTCTAAAAGCTCCTGGCTGATTCGTGCCTTGGGTTGCTTTGGGAGGTACAGAGTTCTACGTCACAAATCCTCTATAGCAAACCTCTGCAGCAAGTGGCTGTTACGGGGCTCTCTTGCAGATGACTCCAATCCTGCACAGAGGATGGAGTGAGCTTGCCCAGCGAAGGGCAGCATTAAGCATTTCTCAGCCCAACACTGTGCCACATACTACAAGCAGTGCCTTATGAGGTAACTGAGCTGGGATCTCCCAGCCCCAAAAGGATACTGTGCAGGCCTCATGGGCAGAGTTCCTTGCTTCTAAGGAGCCACAGTAGTCATGGTGTTTTCCATTGTTCATGGGCATGGCTTCATAGCCAAGCTATAGTCTGTATATGCAGTCCTTTTTTTTTTTTTTCCAGTTCTTTTCTTTTGCTGTATACTTAGCCTATTGAAACTCTTAATAGACTGGAAGTAGTTCATGAACATGGGCGGGCTTATAAGGTTCTGGGGCAACATGGTATATCTGAGATGGGACCTGGCTACGTGTTAGTCAGAAAAAGCACAGTTTTATAGCGAGCAAAGAATCTGAACATTTATTTATCACTTCTATAAAATAGCTCGCACTGACATCTAGGGATGGAGCCAGCAGCCATGTGGAGCTGAGTTTGACCTAAGGCCAGTTGGGATTTACAGCAGTATATGAGCCCACTGATATCTTATGGAGTTATGTATAAGCCCAGTGAGACCTTGTAGGGTTAGGGAATTTGGAGAGGTTTTTTTTTTTTTTTTTTTTTTTTTCTTGGAGGTTGCTTATATGCCCAGGGACTGGAGTTGGCTTTGAAGATGATTAATTGGATCTTGATATAGCAATAAAAGGAGCTAAAGAGTTAGTCTCTGACATGCAAGAAAAAGTTTGCTTGAGGCAGATAAATATCAGGAATGCCAATAAACTGGACAAAGATCACAGAAATGTGTTCTTGAGAAAAAAACACTTTTTCTTCCCCTCCCTCCCTCCCTCACTCTGTCCCTTCCTTCCTTCTCCTTCCTTCCTTCCTTCCTTCCTTCCTTCCTTCCTTCCTTCCTTCCCTCCCTCCCTCTCTCTCTCTTTCTTTCTTTCTTGCAAATTTTAGGACTCTTCATCTGCACCACTTGAGCCTTATCAAGCTAATTTATCAGATGCCTTAACATCCAGCTGGAATTCCGCGAGATTTCTTATTTGTCCAGCCAAATAAGCCACCTAGCTAAACCTGCCAGGCAAAGTGGCAATGGAACAAGTCCATGGCCCACATGGATTTTGTCATTGCTCTTTCTCTTTTGGAAAAACTTCAGTGATGGGTGGGCGGTTGGTCATTTTTTCACCCTTCACTGTACGAAACCTAAAATGTTAAAGTGACCCAAGATATGAAGCCACTAAATCCAACAAGTCTTTGATAGTGAAAAGCCTTTTTTCTGCAGGGGGCCAGCTCTTAGGAACACCTCCTCACCCCATTGCCACCACCTCTTTTGTCTGTGTGGTTCTTGCCATCCTGTCCAAAGGACCAGCACTTAACTCCTCTGTCTAGAGAAGCCCTCTATGTCTATCACATAGCTTTGGACTCAGCTTTAGAATTTAACTCTCTTATTTTTTTGTTTTTCTTTTGAGGTGGAGTCTTGAAGTCACAGGTTCCTCGGTAGACATTACAAGCACATATAATCACACCTGGTCCAACTTTGTTTTATAGCTACATTTTATTTTTTATTGCCATCTCTTTATTTATATGTCTCCTCTCCCTGAATTTCCTGGCATAGCTCACTAGACAGAGAATTCAACAAAGTAGCACATAGAATTATATTCATCAATAGTACTTCTCTCTGATGTTGCTGGTATCTAGCTGGGTATGAGGCTTACATGCTTGTAGTGTTTTAGAACCCCAGAAGAACTTAAAATTATCTGTGTCATGCTGACCTCTCCTAGTTACTGGCAGGCCTGAAGTTGCTGCCCCCATCCCCCCATCTGATCAAGCCTTAGAGAGATGGTTGGTTTCAGGAGTCCTGTACCACTCAGCAGGCCTTGGCTGTCCCTTTTGTTTCTTTGAGAGACGATTAGCAATAATGTGGCACAGGTAGCATTGAAGCTAGGTCTTACAGATAGATGCAAGACAGCAGTCACTGGGTATCTGCTGTGCGCCAGGGTCTGTGCTGGCTGCAGTTACCAAAAGCTAGCATTTCCATTCCTACAAGAAACAGGGAGACCCGTTGCTTAGCAATGGAGCATTTCACAAAAGCTCTCACTTGTAGGCATTAAGGAGTAATATATGGTGTCTAGATGCTTCACTCTTACAAAGCAGGTGCAGGGCTCTGTGGAGGGCTGTGCATGTCTGTTACAAGAGGTGAGGGTTATGGAGATGAGTAACACTCACAGAGATTGTCTCACAGCTGAGACACGAGGCCCATGGTGAACGGGGAGGAGGACTAAGCTCTCCCAGCTTCTTGTCCACATGTGTTTTTGAGTCTTTGGAGAGGCGTGGGCCTGATGTTTCACTGAGAACTTTGTAGTGTGCTTTCACATGCTTTTACATCATACTCCCCTTTCCTTGCTATCTTTTGGTCCCAGTGAGAATCCTTCCCCCTTAATATTCCCTTCTCCTCTCCAAGTAGCCCAAGGTCTTGAAGATTCTCTGACAGCACTATTCTTGTATTGGGCTGTGGAAGTGCTAGAAGAGAGACAGTTCACAAATCTGTTAAACCCATAGTAAAAATAGCTTCTGATCTTTGGGACTCAGTATTAAGCAAGATGATATTAACGAGGTTTGAGTGCTGCTCTGAAATGCGGCAGCTGCACACGCATATTGGCTATGTTTCCTTCCTACCTCTGGCAGCTTGCAAGCAGTGTTACCATGACACTCCTTGGGCTCTGTTTAGATCAGCTAGTTTCTGAAGGAGTCCCTGACCTTCCCCACAATAGAAACTGTTGATGTGGTCATGTCAGAGCCTCGTCAGGATCAGTTTGGCTGCTAAGCCCCCAGTTGTCACTTGGAAACTGTAGGACACACAGGCATTGAAAGTTTAGGAGCAGAGAAGAGCTGTTAAATGCCTTCTAGCACTGCTCCTCTGTAGGTATTGTGGCCACTGAAAGTGAGTGGGTGCTTCTCAGTCAGGTGAGATTTCACCTTGTCACATTGAGCCCTGCTGTGCCTTCTTCAACTCAGAGGGCTGGAAATGGAGCAGGGTTGGGACATCATTGTTTTTGGAAGTGGTCAGAGAAGGCACCACAAAGGGACTATAGCTCAGGGCAAAGAAAGAAATAGAGCAAGGTGTTAGAGCTTAAATGTGTGCCCCCAAATTGATGAGTTTGAAGCATAGTTCCAACACAGCAGGATGACACGTGGACCCTTACAGCAGGTGAGGAGATTATGAAGGCTCTGCCATCATGAGCTGCCATGGAGTGGGGCATTTATCTCAATGGGGTTACGATAACATGAGTTTTAGACAGCTTTATGTTGCCTTGTTCTAGGGATGGAACTCAGGTTGCCATTTCACACAGCAGACACCTTTACCTACTGAGTCCGATGAGTCTTATTGAAAGCATTTTATTTATTTATAACATGTGCACCTTTTCTGAGAAATTACAAACCTGGATCACAAAACTAGATCAGTTTTCTTTTCTATAAGGAAGAGTGTACTCAGAGAGACTGTTGCTGCCTCGTTTAAACGTTAGTGTGGAGGCAAAGCTAATCCGCAGTAAGGATAAATCTCCGGTTTCTTTTCTGTGCCCTTTCAGGTGTTTGGAGAAGAGCAACTGGGATGATAATGGTATAGAAAGTTGAATACAAACAAGTATCCGTGTTGGTCTCCCTTTGTATTTTATACAAAGGTGTGTGCATGTGTGTGTGTGTGTGTGTGTGTACATGGGAGTACCCTAATGTGCCCATGTGTTCATGCATGTATGTGATAAGATTATTTTTGTTTTTAAAGTTGTCTTAATTTGGAAGTACGTTGTAGGTTTGGAATTAATAAAAAGGTACCCGAAGCCTCGCTACTCTAGGCCGAGAGTAATACTTCTATTAGGAAATCACAGGGAGGTATGTCCCTTGTATCCCTGATGTCTACGGGAGTTTATCATGATAAGGTGTTGGATTTTGTCAAAGGCTTTCCAGCATCTAATGAGATGTTCATTCTTTTTTCCTTTCTGTTTATTTATATGCTGGTTTATACTTCTTGATTTTTTCTAAGTTGAACTGTCCCTGTATTTCTGGATGAAGCCTACTAGATAATGGTGGATAATGTTTTTGATGTTTTCTTGGATTTAGTATGCAAGTATTTGGTTGACTATTTTTGCATCAATGTTCATAAGGGAAGCTGGTCTGAAATTTTCTTCCTTTGTTGGGTCTTTGTGTGGGTTAGGTATCAGGGTGACTGTGACCTCATAGAATTAGGTTGACAATGTTTCTTCAGTTTCTGTTTTGTGGTATAATTTGAAGAGTATTGGTATTAGCTTTCCTTTGAAATTCTGGTAGAATTCTGTGCTAAAACTATCTGGTTCTGGGCTTTTTGGTTGGGAAACTTTTAAAGACTGCTCCCATTTCATCAGAGGTTATAAGGCATTTAAATTGTATACTTTATCTTGATTTAACTTTGGTAAAAATACATACATAAAAGTGGTATATATCAAGAAAATTTTCCACTTATTTTAGATTTTCCAATTCGACGAAGTACAGGTTTTTAAAGTGTGTCTTTATGATTCTCTGGGTTTCCTTGGTGTTTGTAGTTATGCCCTGTTTTCATTTCTGATTTTGTTAATTTGAATATTCTCTCTTTATCTTTTAGTTACTTTGGATAAGGGTTTATCTATCTTGTTGATTTTTTTCTCGGTGAATCCCAACTTTTTTTCATTGATTCATTGTATTGCTCTCCTTGTTTCTATTTTATTGATTTCAGCCCTCAGTTTGATCAGTTTGATTATTTCTTGCAGTCTACTCCTGTTGGGTATACTCCCTTCCTTTTGTTCTAAAGCTTTTGTATGCTGTTAAATTGTTAGTATGAGACCTCTCCAATCTTTTTTTATGTAGACACTAACCTGAACCCCAGCCTAGCCACAGAATGTTCAACCTACAATCTGTCCTGCCTGTAAGATGTACTGGGGCCATGGTGGTGCAGAACTTGTGGGAGTAGAAAGTCAATGTCTGGTTTAACTTAAGGCCCACACCATGAGAGGGAGCCCATGCCTGACACTGCTTGGACAGCTAGGAGATGAGAGAGCCCAGATACCTAGGGTAGAACCAAGCACAGCGGTTCCTCCCCCAAGCAAAATAAACATACAGAAAAAAACAAATCAGTGAGATGAAATGATCTCTAAGGATATTCCATTATACTTATAGTTTGGTGCCTTGTCCAGTCATCCTCAGAGAGATATACAAAGACCCACAGCCAGACATAATGTGGAAAGAGAGAGTCTAGAGAGAGAGAGTCTAAACTGGAGGTCTCCATCCAGTCCCTCCCCTTGGAGCTCAGGGAACCCCACAGAATAGGGGGAAGGAGGATTCTAGGAGTCAGAGGGGATGGATGACACCAGGAAAACATGGCTCACTGAGTCAAATAAGCAGGGTCATGTGAGCTCACAGAGACTGAAGTGCCTGCAAACATGGGGCCTACAGGGGCCTGCACCAGGTCCTCTGGATTTGTGCTATGGTGGTTAGCTTGATGCTCTTGCCAGAGTCCTACAGTCGGAGTGGGTGTAATTTGGAACCTTTTTCCTGTTCTTGAGGTGCTTTCCCTCTGCTGGTGGCCTGTCCAGCCTCAGTGTGGGAGCTTCTGTCTTGTCATAATGTGTCTTGTTTTGTCCTGTTTGGCTGGTGTCTCTTAGAGGCCTGCTATTTTCTGAAGGGAAACAAGGGGAGTGGATCTGGGGAGAGGGGGGTTGGGGTTCAGCTGGGAGGAGTAGAGGAAAGAGAAACTGTGGTCGGGATATGTTGTATGAGAGAAGAATCTATTTTCAATTAAAAAAAAGAATTGCAGGGCGAGTGGAAAGTTGGTGAGCTTTAGTATTAAATGTAAGTCAAATAGCATACTTTCTCTGAAAAGACTCCTAAATCTCAACATTGTTGTTTATATTTTATTTCTATTCACTTCTGATAGCCACACTTTGCTTAGTTGTGTTAAATTGCTTGTGAACTTTAAGAAATAAAGTTCCTAAGAAATAAAAGAAAATGCCAAAAAGAAAAAGAGAAGAAAAAGGAGGAAAAAATGACAACAAAACACCCTCCCCAAACAAAAACCCCAAACAAATACAAAACCCCAGACCCCATAAAACATCACTTTGCACATTGGATATTTCCACATGTCCTCTCACTTTGGGGTTTCTCCAGGATAGTTGGAGCACTCTGAAGACAGGACCTATCTTACATGTGTTTACGACAATGGCTTTATGAACTTGGGAACAGGAAGCTAATACAATATTTCTAAAAATCCTTTGTGGGAACACAGAAGCTTATTCAGAGTGTCTTTAAAGTCACCCTGTCAGTCACCCCCATCTTCCCACTCCATAGGCTTCTTGCCAAAGAAACACGTACTTCAGGTGTGGAATAACTGATATATACACCAGCCCAAAATGTCAGTGAAGGAAAAGGTTTCATATATTATAAACGGTTTCAGAGCTAGACAAATATACATTTGTAATATATAGAGTGGAGATATATGTACATGTATATGATCTGTTCCCTGTCACAATATTTAACCCAAAGTGCTATTTACAGTAATGAATCAAAATGTCAGTTTTAAAAATACGAAGTGTCAAAGTGTTCCCACGTTTCAGAAAAGTTTGATGTGACAGTTTGCTAATCATATGACTATTACATCAAATGTGTCTCACAGGGTTTTTCTGCTCAGCACTGTGTCTTGTGGGCCCCTCATACTCTTTTGCTGAATTCCTGGTTCGAGTTCCTAAGCCACGGAGCACATTTGTGTTGCGTGTCTCCTGCGCCTCACACAAAGGCTGCTGTGTTTCTCTGTCGTTAAAAATGAATGGATTTCACATCATTTCAGAAGTTTGATTTTGTGCCTGACATATTTATGAGTAGTAGCTGAAATTCTTTTACTGTGACTTTTCTGTTTTCACTGCAGAGCCTCCCATGGAACCTGAACATGTAGAATGGCTGGTTTAGAGTGGTCCCTAGCTGGTTTCCCCAAGGGTCTGTCTGAGTGTGTTACTGGTCTCTGCTTGACCTTTGATACAGTTGTGAATTTTGCTTGGCACATTGTTTATGTCAACTGGGTCAGCCTTCTATACAGCCAAGCACCAGGTGGAGCTCAGGGAGTCCTGTGGAAGAGTGGGAGGGAAGGTTAGAAGGACCCAGAGGGGACAAGAATACTGCAAGAAGACCAGCATCGTCAGCTAAACTTAGACCCAGGGCGGCTTACAGAGACAGAAGCACCAACCAAAGAACATGCATGGACTTGACCTAGGCCCCTACACATATGCAACTGATGGGAACTTTGATCTTCATGTGGGTTTCCTAGTAGGTTGAGTGGATGCTATCTATGACATGGACTCTGATGCCTGCTTTTGATCCCTTTGCCGTAGCCAGGCTGCCCTGCCTGGCCTTAGTGGATGAGGGTGGAGTTCAGTCCTGATGCAACTTGATGTGCTGGGGTGGGTTGGAGGGGTAGCTCCACTTTTCTGAAGACAAGGGGAGGGGGCATAGGGTGAAGAAGATAGGTTGGAGGGACCAGGAGAAGAGGAGAGAGGGGGCCATGATTGCAATGTAAAGTAAATACATAAAAAATAAAAAAAATTAAAAGAGAAAAATCTATAAGCAAATAAATAAATAAAACCTCAAAATAAACCCCAAATCTGACATCTGTGCCGTTAACTACTTCTGTACCCATGAGCCACTCCTATTCTTTGCACCTTAGTTTCTTCTGAAGAGTCATTGAGGGTGAAAATTGATTCTTCTGGTTAATTTTTAACATGAGTCCTCTGAGGATCCTAAGGTTGGAGAAGCAGGGCTTTTAAAGATGGAGAATGAGGTGGACTGTGGGGTGTCCGGGTCAGGCAGACCTGGGTGCCCTGCTCTTGTCTGTCAGGGTTTTCTCTGCCACACAGTTGCGCTGGGATGGGAGCTGCACACTGTTGGTAGCAGTCATCCCATGTAGTCTGGAGGTAGCGGGTTCTCTGACTTCCTGCCCTGCGGGTTGTTGGTGGACAGCAGTGCCAGTTGCTCCTGCTTGTCCTGGTTCCGGTGTCAGCCTGTGGAAGTTCCCCACTCAGAGACCCGAGCTATGGATTTCTGAGAGTTTATCGTCCATGTCTGACTTTAGTCCCGAACTCATTTTAGCTCTTATTTCCCTTTCACTTTATGCTCCTGGGGATGGAGTCCAGTGCCTTGTATGTGGTAGGTAAGCTCTCTGCCTGCTAAGCTCTATCAATTCATGCACTGTTACTGCCCATAAAATATACTGTCCCTGAATGCCAGGAATGTTGGGGCCTTGTCAAGCAACTGCTCTACTGGTGAACATGAATTTTATTCTTAATGAGCTCCTATCTCATTGGGGAGAAGGGAAGATTTTCCAAACTCAATTTTCTTTTTTTACTTGTCATTCCTTGACTATTTTATTTGTTGATTTATACTCTCTGCTCTCTTTTTCCCCCCTGTACACACTCGTCCCCACCAGGAGCCTCTTCCCATGCTGTATTCCTGTGCATATCTCAGATACAGCAAAATAACCTGATTTAAGGCCATGATGTATAGATCAGGTCGGAGAGTGTCAGCATAATAGGCAGCTGTAGGCATGCATTTGTAAGACCTGTCAAAAGCCTGAATGTATACAGAAAACCAAGTTGAAGAAAAGGATTTCTCGAGGATAAGGTGATATATCCTGAGTATGGGGAAAAAGATGAATGGGTGTTTCCCAGATACTGAAGCCTCATTACTAAATTTCTTAAACTGTGAAATTGTGGAATTAGTTTTATATAGCTATTTTAATG
The DNA here is from genome assembly GCF_907164565.1 of Psammomys obesus. Lineage (NCBI taxonomy): Eukaryota > Metazoa > Chordata > Mammalia > Rodentia > Muridae > Psammomys > Psammomys obesus. The sequence goes on from NW_026596064.1 coordinate 4,659,929, forward strand.
CCTGAAGTTCATATGGGAGAGAATTACCCAATATTTTTTTAAATGTATCCTGGATTCTTTCTTATAGTGCAATACTCTCATAATACCGGTTGTCTGTAACTGTGTGAGCTCAAAGCAATAGCCAAGGGCCAGCTTTCAAGCGCTCCTTAGAGCCCCCTGCAGCCATGGAGGTACACCTGATAGGTCATGACTTTCTTGCCTCAACATCTCATTTTTATTATCAGCTCACACGTTCCTGTGTGGGCCTGCTCCTTTGTATTTGCATAGGTTCTACCTTAGCCTTGAGCCCATGCTTTGCACACATCCAGTTATTACAGCTATAAACCCCACCCTCTGCTGACTTGGTTTAATGGTCCTTGGTAACGTGAGGCAGTTTGCACTTCTATTAAGCTCCTAGCTAATGCTGAGACAGTTTGTGGACCCATTGTGCTTAGCATTGTGCTTGTGTTTACATTCCGAACTCTTCATATGAACACACAAGCAATGGCAGCTCACCAGGGGTTGTCGGGCATAGGTTGGTGAGTAGATGGTTGTGAGTAAATTTATGAATCCCTAAAACACATTGTCTGCAGTCTGAATTCATCATGAGGAGGTGTCTTCTAGATGTTTGTTAGAAAGCACACCCTTTTCTCATGAATGGTATTAGTTATTGTTCTTATTTCTTATTTTGGCAAAAAAAAAAACCACAAAGGCAGGAAGGTTCTATTTTGGCTTCTGTGTACAGGATACAGCCCACCATGGCAGGGAGGTCATGGTTTTAGGGGCGGGAGGGATGTTGTCACACACATCCAGGAAGCTGAGTGGTGAATGGTGAATTCAGCTCACCTTTTCCTTTTTCCTTAGCTCATATATTGGTGTTGCTCAGAGTTAAGGTAGGTCTTCTTATCTTAGGTCATCTAGACAATCTCTCACAGGTATGACTGGTGGCTCATCTCCTAGATGATGCTTGACCCTGTCCAGTTGACAATAGTAATAATGACAAATATCCGCTTTATAAAATAAAGGTATGACATTGAGGGATTCACTTTGGCTCAGAGTTCTTGCTTTTCTGTTGGAGATCACAGTTTAAAGGAGACTAACCAGCTATGTATAAAGCACAGTTCACCAGGGGGACAAAGGTGAGGTCAGGAGAGAAGGCTGTGCAAACCTACTAGCAGGTGTGGGAGAGGGGCTGTAAGAGGTGATGACATTTGAATCCACTTTCAAGGCTGACAAGTTTCAGCAGATAAACTTGAGGCCTAGGAATGCGCTAGAGAAACGGACAGTGTGCTGCTACTCTGAGAACCTCTTAGTTTTTTTCAGGCAAGGTTCTGGAGAAAGCAATGTGGGAATATCTCCTTTGAAGATCCTCTGTTGATACTCTGGACCACTTGATTATACTTATTATTATTATTATTTTAGTCTTTGTGCTCTTCTTCATTTCTTTGTTGAATATTTTCTTAGCTGCTTCATAGTTTTCTTCCCTGGTACTTCATCTCTGCCCCAGGTGGCTAATCAATGCTGCCATGTGTCTTTGGCCTTTATATATATATATATACAACATATGTATGTATGTATGTATATAATTACCCTCCATCTTTTGCTGTTCAGCTTGACTTGATTTATGGCATTAGTAACAGATTTTGCATTGTTTCCCTGTGTTGGTTCGATTAATGTGTTTGTGCTATGTAACATTGGTTTCCTTTCTCCTTGGTGTCATGTTGCTTATAATGTGTTTAGTCAGTGGGCAAGACAAAGACACAGCAAAGGAAATATGTTGTCAGACACGGTCAGAGTATCACCTTTAGTGTGGGCTTGTCAGAGACTGCTGTAGAAACCATCTTCTGTGGCCCTATCAGCAAGCCCTTGGCTTTTAGAACTTTCTATTTTGATACTTATAATAGTGTAAGATACATTATATCAACTGGATCAAGGCTATTTCACTATCCACTACATTATTAATTCCAGATGGGAAAATTCATTAGGACACAAATTTTGTTTGAGGCCCAACTGTTTCTTAAATTATTATTACAGTTATTATCTATTTATTTATTTTTTTTAACAACTGATGAGAAGAGAAATTTAACATCTGTGTGATTAGCAGGCCATGAAATTGAAAACGTTTCCCATAGAATCAAGAGGTTGTTTATTACAGAATTTCTCATCTGACAATTAAGTGTCATTAAGATTGGCCACAAGATGTTCCCTCTCGTCCATCAAGTTTGGTGGCCACACCCAGTTCTTTGCTAAGAGGCCTTTAGCCTTCCCCACCTGGGACTTGCCTGTGGACTCTGCATGAAGGCATCATCGGCTGTAATAGTGGTGAGAGTCAGGGTCACAGCCATGGGCGTTGAGCTAACGATGGAACACAGCTAGCAATTCAGCTTCAGTGAAGAGTGTTTAAGTTCCAGCATGAAGATTAGACATGTTAGTAGAGAGTGCAGCCCAGTGTTGGCTCTGGTCTCCCCTCTCATACCAGGTCATCTCTGTGTCTCTGGAGGCAGACTAATGCGCTGGACTGTCATCTTTATCTGTTTGTCATCCTTCACTTCTCTGGGCCCTTCACTTATTGGGTCATTTGCACACATCATTTTTTTTTTTTCAGTCTGCTTCTAGAAAATATGCCACCCTTCCACACAGTCAGACGCTGGCAACCTCTGTAGAAGCTAAATATGCTAGCTAGGCTGTCTTAACCTTGGATTGGAGAGAATTTTATTTTTTCCCCCAAGTGCACAAATTCTATTCATCTCATGACCTTCTTATCTAATTCAAGGAAAAAAGGTGGTTTTTTAGGGTTACTATGGGGAGTGACAGTGTTAGTGCTGGAAAACATTCAGATGTTTGACACTGATTCATAATTCACACTCAGGAAATGATAGCTCCCCTCCCTTCCCCTCCCCTCCCTTCCCCTCCCCTCCCTTCTCCTCTACTCTTGTCCCCTCCTCCCCTCTCCTCTCCTCCCCTCCCCTTGCCTCCCCTCTGCTGTCTTTCCCTTCCCTGTCT
>NW_026596064.1:4662920-4722535 GCF_907164565.1 Psammomys obesus
CTTTCTTGGGCCATTGAAAACACAGGGCTCTACACCTGTGTGTGCTCTACCTCCGAGCCCCACCTCCAGCTATTCATATATGAAGTGTGTTGTGCTGAACTTGAAGGCATTTCTTAAGTATTGCCTAGTACATTGCTCAACTTCCAACATGGATCTCTCCAGCTCTCTTTGTTTGACTGTCTTTAATTGAGCCTTTCCTGTACGATACTTATTTGCACTATTCTTTAGGCAAATGTTTTATTACGTTTATTTAGTTGTGTGAGTGCTTCTGTATGGCCATGCCTGTGTAGACATAGACTGCTATGCATGTGGAAGTCAGAGGACATCTTGTGGGGGTTCCCATCTGGCCCCTGGGGATGAATGATCATTAGGTGGAAGTACTGTTACTCACCGAGCTATTTCACCAGCTCCAATTTTATCTTCATACTGGTTAAATTATAAATCTATGACTTCTTCCTGTAAAGGCTTGTCATTTGGGAGAAATGAGTTTGATGGCAATTAATGCAGGCAACTTCTCTTAGGCATAGACATGAAAACCATTTAGATAAGTTTTTATGGGATTTGTGGTCATCAGAGGACAGAAACAGTACTTTTCTTTGTATCTGAAACAAGTGCAGACCAATAGAGCCTTCTAGAAGAAAAAGTGGTTTGAAGTTATCAGCAGCATCATGAGGATTTGACATACCTTTAGGCTGCGAAGGGTGTGAGCTATGTGTGTTTTTAGTTTGTTTGTATGTTTTCTTGTGTGTTGTGTTTCTTGTTTCCTCTTTGTTACCATGGTCAGCTCTAAGGAAAGGTGACTGTTGCTGACATGAGGCTTGGCATAAGGGGAATGTGACAGCATGTCACTGGGGACCGAATCACTGGCAGAAGTAGTGTGAGTGAGGAAAAACTTGTTTTGACTCATAGTTTCAGACAATTTCAGTCCATCACGACAGCAACTACACAGTACTAGGATGGTTCAGGGCATGACAGCGAGACCACTAGACAGCTGTCACATTGCAGCTGTAGGCAGAAAGGAGAGAGCTAGAGCAGAGACTCAGCACCTTCAAAGGCCTGCTCATGGTAGCCTATGTGTGCCAACTCAGCTCATATCCCAAAGGTTCTAGTCCCCCCAGACTGCTCTCCTCTCTGAGGATCAGGGGCTCAAACACATGACCTGGAGCTGGGTGCTTTCTCCATGTCCTATGAACACAGTGGGCCAGGAGGGAGTTGCTGGTGCAGTCTAGCAAATGTCCCCTTTTAAAAGGGGCTGGCCTTTTCCCTATGAGAGATGGGCTTTAATAAAAGGGAGAAAGAAGGAAAAGGGAAGTTTGTACAAGAATTGGAGAGAGAGAGAGAGAGATGGGGGAAAGAGCACACACTCTTTAGATTATTAAATCAACTATTAAAGGAATGCTACAGAATCTCAAGTCTTATTTATTTACTTTGGAGTTTGAAGTCTTACTTATTTACTATTTTTTGAGCTTAAAGCATAATGTAAATGTGTGATTGAAAACATCTCCAAGCAAGGACTATTCGTGGAGATGACCTGGAACCCCTGCACAGGTGTAGCCCATGGCAGTTCAGTGTCCAAGTGGGTTACCTAGTAATGGGAAGAGGGACTGCCTCTGACATAATCTGATTGGCCTGCTCGTTGATCACCTCCCCCTGTGGGGGGAGCAGCCTTATCAGGCCACAGTAGAGGACAATGCAGCCACTTTTGATGAGAACTGATAGACTAAGATCAGAAAGGAGAGGAGAACCTCCCCTATCAGCGGACTTGGGGAGTGGCATGCATGCAGAAAGGGGAGGGAGGGTGGGATCGGGAGGGGAGGAGGGAGGGGCTTATGAGGGGATACAAAATGAATAAAGTGTAATTAATAAAAAATTAAAAAAATAAACAAAATAAACAAAAAAATAAACAACAACAAAAAGAAAACATCCAATTTCATGATTTCCTTGTTTTTCATTGCTGAGTAATACTCCATTGTGTAGATATACCACAATTTCTATATCCATCCTTCAGTTGAGGGGCATCTGGGCTGTTTCCAGCTTCTGGCTATTACAAATAAAGCTGCTACAAACATGGTTGAGCAAATGTCCTTATTGTGTACTTGAGCCTCTTTTGGATATATGCCTAGGAGTGGTATGGCTGGATCTTGTGGAAGCTCTATTCCTAGTTGTCTTAGAAAGCACCAAATGGATTTCCAGAGTGGTTGTACAAGTTTACATTTCCTCCAGCAGTGGAGAAGGGTTCCCCTTTCTCCACAACCTCTCCAGCATGTGTTGTCACTTGAGTTTTTCATCTTGGCCATTCTGATGGGTGTAAGATGAAATCTCAGGGTCGTTTTGATTTGCATTTCCCTGAAATTTGCAGGTAAATGGTGGGAACTGGAAAGGATCATCCTGAGTGAGCTATCCCAGAAGCAGAAAGACACACACGGTATATACTCACTCATATAGACATATAATATAGGATAAACCTACTATAATTTGTACACCTAAAGAAACTAACCTAGAGGGAGGTCTCTGCCTAAAATGCTCAATCCCCATTGCGAAAGGCAAAGAGGATGGACATCAGAAGAAGAAGAAAACAGGAAACAAGTTAGGAGCTTCCCACAGAGGGCCTCTGAAAGGCTCTGCCCTGCAGACTCTCAAAGCAGATGTTGAGACTTATGGCCAAACTTTGGGCAGAATGCAGGGAATCTTATGAAAGAAGTGGGAAATAGTAAGATCTGGAGAGGACAGGAGGTCCACAAGGAGAGGTCTTTCCTGAGACTCATACTCCAACCAGGTACCATGCATTGAGATAACCTAGAACCCCTGCACAGATGTAGCCCATGACAGTTCAGTGTCCAAGTGGGTTCCATAGTAATGGGAACAGGGACTGCTTCTGACATGAACTGATTGGCTTGCTCTTTGATCACCTCCCCCTGAGAGGGGAGTAGCCTTACCAGGCTGCAGAGGAAGATAATGCAGCCATTCATGATGAGACCTAACAGACTAGGATCAAAAGGAAGAAAAGAAACCCTCCCCTACCAGTGGACTTGGGGAGGGGCATATGTGGAGAAGGGAGAGGAAGGGAGGGATTAGGAGGGGAGGAGGGAGGGAACAAGAGGGGGGATACAAAGTAAATAAAGTGTAATTAAAATAAAAAAAGAAAAAAGAAAATATCAAATTTCATTCTGCATGTCTTTAATTTCTTGGGCAACAATATTAAGCCACTCTCATTCTTTGCCATTAGAAAGTGAACGGGGTAGAATGTAGACAGGAGAGCATTTCCTGCAGTGCCCTTGCTGGACAAGAGCTCTAGATGTCCGAGGCCCTTGCCTGGAGGATGTCGTTATGATGCCACCAGCATCCCTCTACTGGGTGGCCAGTGTACTTTTAGCACTGGTGTTGATGGATTCCTCTTCTGGGCATTTAAAGGTGGTTTTAAATTTACTGTCACTTTTAGCAAGGGCCCCATGAGGCACCAAACTGTGCACATGGCTGGCCAAACATTATATGCCATAGCTGTGAAATCACAAGGCTGTGGTTGTGTCCAACACCCCAGAACATGCACTGGCAAGTGTTGGAGGTAATCAGGCAGCAGTTTCTGTGTGGGTGGAGTGCAGACACAGGGAACACTAGCTGGCGTTGTTATAAACATCCCTGGAATTCACTCTCTTTCTTGTCTCTGAAAAGTTTTTATTTTCACTTAAAAAAAAAAAAAACAACATCTCCAGCCTTATTCTTGTATAATTGGCGTATGAAAAGTTTATATGTTCAAGATGGGCAGGTTGTTTTAATGTATGTGACACTGACATGGCAATGACGGTCAAGCTAGTGAAGAGATCTCTCACCCCACGTGGTTAGGTGTCACTGAATGTGGGGATAGTAGCATTTAAGATGTCCCTTAGCAAATCTCATGGGCACAGGGCAATGCTGGCCATTGCGCTCACACTGGACACTGGACTCTGGACTTCTCGCCCGGACTCCCTGAGTTGTATCCTGTCATCAGTGCCTTCCTCCTTTTCCTCTTTAGTCTATGCTCACCATCATTCTGTCTGCTTCTTTGGCTAATTATTTTTACAGCCACATGTAACCAACATCAAGTGTTATGGCTTTTTCTTCTTGATCTCAGCTTATTATGGTGGACATGATTTCTGCAGGTACATACACACTGTCACAAGTTGTAGAAATTAACTTTTAAAATTTCACTCTTATTTGCTTTTTGAGATGAAATCAGCCAAGACTACGTTTTATTTACTTAAAGGCTGAACTATTTCAATTGTGTGTGTATCTATATCTGTTTATATATCTGTATTTATCCTGTATTTCAAAATCTGTCAGTGGACACTGAGTTGTTTCTCTGTCCATTCGTCATGAATGCTGCAGGGTCCTTGAGAGCTTGGTTTTACATCTCCTGGCACTGTGTTTTGATTAAGTAGGTTACTTGATCATTATTTTTAAAGACTTTATATATATATATGTTCATGCATATGGGCACATTCTTACATTGTCTTTCTAGGAAGGGCAAGCCCTGCCAACTTCTTAGTTTTCTTCCTCCTGATGTTCTTCTTCTGAACTGGCATCAGTAATAGCAGTGTATTACTCCGAGTCACAGAGATGAATCATGTGAGAATATATCTCCTATGTGAGAACACTTAGGCACCAAGACAAATACTGACATGTACTGTAGGGCCTTTCAGTTAGATAGGGCTATATTAGTGTGGTCCCTTGCTAGCTCTCTGCTTGATACTTTCATGTTGTTTTTCTGACATAAGGAAAATTGCTTTATTTTTAGTTAACTGTATTGGTGGAGAAGAAGGAGGGAGAGAGAGAAGAAAGAAGAGGAGGGGGAGGAGGCAGAAAGAGAGAGATTTGTGTTGGCATAACCTAATATCATATAATACATAATTTGTGGCGCAGACCCAGTCCTTGTAGATTGAAATTGCTTTTATATCCCAAGAAAAAGGAGTCTTCTTGACTTAGCTATATGTTGTTCATGCCTTATATGACAGCTACGTTATAGATAAAAAAATAGCATTAAATGTAATAGTTGATAAATATAGTTCTGGTAAAATAGTTAAATATACAGTTTGTCAGTTGTATGGTTTAGTTTAACTCTTGAGATGAGCACGCTGTCAGCATAAGGCCGTATTTTTGTTACAGTCTCTGCAGGTTTGGCCAGTGTTTCCTAAATTACGCTGCAGAGAGCCAGCTTCACAATGGCCGTGTTACTTCAGGAACCCACACTCCTTTGTCTATTCATTTTGAGGAATGGCCTTGCATGTTTGGCAAGTTTAACTGTGAGGTTCAAACAATGAACAAATGAATGAACTACCCAACTTTCCTTCTTCCTATGCTCAATTTGGATCTTTTCAAATTAATATTATATTGGAATGTTTTTTGTCTGTAATATCCCGGACTCTAGATATTCTTTGACCATCCTGACTTCATTGATAAAATCCTTAAGGTTCACCCTGTGTTCTTGTAATCATGTGTGCAATTATGAAGTTATTTTGGCTAAACTGTAGAACCCTACTGGCCTTCCTTCTCGACTGAAGATGAAGTATTAGAAGGAAGAAACAATTTAGAGTCTGTTTAATAGCAGGGAAAATACAGCCTTGCACTGCCCAGACCAACATGGGACTTTGACCTTTAATCTGGATCATTTTTTCTAAAAACAGCTTTTTTTTTTTTCCAGCAAAACAGTTATTTATTGGTGTTAGCTTTCTCACTATCAAAAACACTTTCGGGGAAAAAAAAACAAAATCAAACAAACACACATGTCTTTAACTGGCTTGCTTTTGTATTCAGTATCAGAGCCTTTGCAGAATTAGCATTTTATTTAAGTATTTGGAAATAGTTGGTTTGACCATTACAGAACCAGAACACTAAATGAAACTGAGTTGACAACTGTTGCTTTGGTTAGGTTGCATATATGTCATACTCTCTGCTTGGACAGTCCCATGGCCTGAAAAGAGTCTCCACAGGACTTCTGCTGTCCCCGTTTTGAATGCACTGTGCCCAGCTCACGCCAGTCTTTTTGAGCCCGTTTGCTTGAAGAACTGATCCAGTTTAGAAGAAGTGTGTGACCCACTGGGTCGGACCCTGTATGTTCTCTGTCTGTCTTACTTTAGGCAGACGGTGATCCTTTATCGATGTGCCCTTTAACTTGTGCCATAAGAATTTGTTACTTGCCAAGTGGTGGTGTCATGGTGGGCTATTGCTGACTTAGGTGTCTTGTGGCTACTTCCTCCCAGTGCCAGCTCCATCATCTTTGTGGAAAGCTGGGACCCAACCCTTTATAGACAGACAAAGAAGGTAAGTTCTAGGAAGATTTTTGTTCTGTTAGGTTTAATTAAGTCAGAGCAAAACTAAAATATAGTTAGGACATGCCTTGGTTTTCTAAACGCAGAGGATTTGAGGAATTAGGGCTCATGAGAAAGGTCTGTTGTTCAAATTCCTCATTAAACAAGTTGGTTTGGAATGTAGTCTGAGGTATAGCATCCTCTGAAGGGAAGGACATTGCCCTCAGGAACAGGTTCTAGGCTGCATCCCTCTGGAAATAGCAATGAGACATATCATAACGTCATATTGTTTTGGCTCTAATAGTTGTGATCCTGGTCTTAGTTGCCTCCTGTGGTAGTTGTAGGGATTAAACAAGGTAACAGATATGGAAAATGCTCCAAACACAAGGCACATTATTATCAGACACACACTGCTGGCTGTTAGCACGTGGTTCTAAGAGCAGTTCTCATCAGTGAATGGCTCCAAAGTATTGTGCAATGGAGGCTGCCGGCTCACCAGTGTCCCAGTGACTGACTTCCTGCATATTTGTAGGCCCAGCCTTTCTCTTTCCAGGCTGAGCATTTCTCTGGAGATGAAACAGTGGATTCATATTGATTGTATGGCTTCTTCTCTCTGATACTTGCAATTATTTCAAATGATTTTTTTGGGGCCTTACAGGCTTAGCCACTAGTTACTAATCAGAGTTCACATTGAACTGTGTGCCCTGATAGTCTCCATGTCACAGATAAGGGGTTTTGGAAGCCCAGAGCGCTCTCGCCAGCTCTCTAAGACTGTACAGCCAGTACGTGGTCACGCTGGCATCCCAAACTGGCTCTTGATGGCAGCTAGGTAGATGCCTATGGCTTGCTGGTGAGGCAGGGGCTCTGTGTCATCAGCGTCTGCCCTTGTCCAATCAGCAGTGTGATTATCAGCCAGCTCCTTAGGCCTTCTGTTTGTCCTGTTAGCTTTCCAGCATCTTGATTGCAGGTTTTCTTTTGTTGTTGTTGTTGTTGTTGTTTTTCTTGATCTTTTGATTCTTTGAACCCCTCAGGGAGACCTCTCCTGGCATCTACCACAGCTGGGTTTGGCAGTGCTGAGTTTCACATTGCTCCATGCAGGGCAGGGAAGGGCATTTGAGGAGGCTGCTTCAGCTTGAGCCTGAACTAGGCTATCCCCAGTGAAAACACAGGTTCAGGTTATGGCCTGCTTGTTTACCACATGACATGTATGTGGACCCTGTTTTTTTCTAGTATAATTCACCCAGTGTCTTCTGGGTGCTTCAGCCTTGTTTTGCTTTATCCTTCTTTTATTATGCTTCCTTGAGGATCTGGTGTTTTTAGGCACTGACCGGATCCAATGCAGGATTTTGTAGAGAACTGCATCTGACAGATATCATACCCACGGACCCCAAGACAGAGTTTACTTTTGGGCACTATGAAGCAGGTATAAATATTAGTGCGGACTGTTGTTTTCTGCATAGGAGCTATTTGAAGTTGCCTCCTAGTACCTGTTCTTATTGTTAACACCCTCAGCGTCTTTATTTTACCAATAACACCTCAGAAGTAGCCTTCGAATCCAATTAAATGGCCTATATTGGAATTACCCATCATCTAGGTAAGAATTTTTTGATATCTGTGTGTTGGGCACTGAAGTTACCTTAGAGAATGCCATCATGGATTAGACCCAGTCCCTATGTTCAGAGACCTAATACTCTGAAGAGGGAATCAACAGTCACCAATACCCATGATAAAGACAATGGGCAAAGCCTTGAGGGTACAGATGATGGGCAGATAAAAGTGCTTTCATCACAAGCATTGGTCTAGGGGACAAAGGTACTGCTTTCAGAATTTTGCACATCATTTAGTATTCATGGTTGCCATTCACAGACCTGTGGATGATGCAGTGATCCTAAACGCTGCAATCAAGGGGCACAGAGTGCTGTTGGAACAGGAGGTGGTATTTTCTCTCACCTCATTTGAGGGAGGAGGGCCCTTCCTCTCAGGGAAGGTAGAGAGTGATTCTCAGGTCTAGAGAGGAAGAGCCATTTGGGATAGCCTCTGTTGAACTTTTCTGTTTTTTTTTGTTTTGTTTTGTTTTTTTGTCCAGCTTGAGAGGTATTTGAATACCTTGGCATGCTCTGAGTGTTTTGATATGAGAAGCAAGATGGTCTTTGTATAATATAGAAGTGCAAATAAGTGAAAAAAAGGCTTGATGCTGGGCTAGAGGAAGGTGCAGCTGTATACTGCTTCCTCTGTAATTAGGAGGACCTGAGTCTGTTTCCCCAGCCCCCACATATAGAAAGCTGAGTGTGGTGGCGTGTGTGTGTGACCCCAGCATGGGGGTCTAGAGCCAGGCACATGCCCTGTGTTTTTCCGTACACTACATGTACGTACATGCTTGCCACCAGCCTCCCTGAACTGTGAGCTCCAGGCTCAGTAAAGACAAGTCTCCACAACTAAAGGGAGAAGCCACTGAGGAGGATACCTGATGTTGACCTCTGACCTCTACAGGCACACGCACACATTTGCATACAGAGGACCATGTAAATACATAAACGCAGATTTTTATTTTCTCTTCATGAGTGCAGAAAGAACCACAGTTTTTACATACATGTACGCACACATACTTGAGAACAAAGCTTCTTTTCAGCTCAGTCCTTTCTTGTCTCACTTACTATACAAGTGGTTGAGGCTAGTAGCATATAGCTTTGGTAGTCACTGTAATGAGGCCAGAAAAATGTCTTTTGTTTCTATTACAGAGATATGCTAAAACTATCCGCTACATTTCACATATATAAATCTCTTTGAATTAAACTAGTAAAGAAGAACACTTTTCATGATATATATATTATCTGATGATTTCTTTTTCTTGTTCCTTCCTAAATATTACCTCCACTGGGACCTAATTACAGCTGTTCAAAATGTACAGAACATCAGAATACTCATGGACTCCCAACGTTATCTTTAGCGCACAAAATATTAGGCACTAATTATAGACATCCATTACACGTACAGGTAGAGAAACTCTTCTAAGATTGTTGTCAGATTGCAGTGAGGAAAAGTCGAGGAAATACTTCTCATTAGTGTTTGAATTTCATGTAAGATTTCTCCCCAACGGTGGCAGTATCGCAGAAATTGACTTTAGGCTCTAAAGTAAACACCCAGGACTTAACCTCACCCTTGCTTTTTCGTGAATGTTTCAGTTAGTGCTGACATTTTAGAAAAGGGTAGAAAATACATTCTTCGATGCCAGCTGCGTTGTTGAATAGCCATGTTTGAAGAGGAGTTTAATTGACGCTTTAGCTCATTGTAGAATTTTCTGGAATTTTAAAAGCAACTGCTGCCGTTGACGCGTAACTGAACACTGCTATTTTCAATTACATACAGTACATGAAAACATTACACTCAGCAGAGTCCACTTACCTGTAGAGAAACAAGGAAACAAAACGCTGTGTAGAAAAAGGTAAATGCTACGCCTCTAACCTGGAGGCGAGGATTGTGTCTCAGTTCTGCTATCAGAGAATTCATTTTCACCATTATCACTGAAGTTGTACATTTTTTTTTGAGGGAGGCTGTCCTGTAAGGAATTATATAATCCAGGGTGGCCTTTAATCAGAGAAGTCTACCTGTTTCAGCCTCTGGAGACCTGAGTTTATAGGAAACCACCACGGCTTCCTTGCAATTATACTGTTTTCATGTAGTACGTGCCTAAGAATTGGTGCCTCCTATATTTTCTTTTATGTTATGTAGTATATTATTATTTATTTTATGTTATACAATATTATTTTGTGTTATAGAATATATGATTTTATTTTGTTACACAATATAGTAGATAGTAATTATTATTTAATGTTATATAATATATTATGTTTATGCTATACAATATATTTTATTTCATGTTAGATGAAATATTATTTTATGTTAGACAGTATATTATATATTTTGTTATATATTACATATTAGTTGGATGTTATATAACATATTTTAGTTATACAATATATTTTATGTTACATATTATGTTATACAACATATTTTATGTGATACAATGCATTGTATATTAATATATACCAACTAATACATGTTAATTATATGGTCTATAATATATAACATAGTAAATACATATAAAGCTTATATGCATATCACTTAATAGAATAAAGTTCAGCATTGTATCTTGTTCAGACTTGGAGATGATCACCATCATTCATAAGTCCTCCCCAATACAGGTACAAACCATCACTTTTGTGACTGCCTTTCTGGGGTTCTGTTGTTAGCCTAAATTAAACAGTATATTCATATATCTCACCCATTGCATTTTATTGAATAATTATAATTTTAGTATCTGGTTAATATTTCATAGAGTGTTTTTATATATCTTAGTTAAGCATTTTATTGTTTTAAAATTTTTGCTGTGAACAACACTTTGTGCATACACATAGCTTAGTTCCTTAGAACTCTCAAATGTGAGGTCTGGAGGCTGAGATGTCAGGGTTCAGGGGCTAACATTTTATATATAATAACATCTTTTGATGCGTTTTTCTCTACGTGCTATTTCTGTGACCTCCACAGGGAATTGTGAGTCTCAAAGTATCCTCTATCATTCTTACATAAAACATATTGGTTTCTTTTTTTTTTTTTGCATTAGAGTTTTCTGTTTATTGTGAGGTTAAATATATCTCCATACTTAGCATGTCTAATCAGAATTTCATGTCCCATTTGAAACTGAATAGTTTCTAATATTAGGATCCCATTCATAGCAAAACAAAAAGTAAATATTTTAGTAAGCATTGTGAATTCCTTTAAAAAGAGGTCCTAGAAGCTTTTTTAGTCATGAACTTGCCCTTTGAATGAATTGAGAAGTATGTCTTATTTTGAAATTGAAATGTAGAGATTTGTGAGTGGTCACTTACCTGCTGGTTCCTGTAATCCAGCACATTTTGAAGCCAAGTGTTCTTGAATTTCTCTTTTTAAAAAAAAATCTTAAGTTTTGATGTTCTGAGAATTTTATACATAAATACTATATTCACATCATTTTCACATGTCCTTGTCCCCCAACAACTCCTCCATAATTTTCACACCTCCTCTCGAATCCATGACCTCATCTCCTTCAAGTATTATTGTTTATATAAATACATATATGTGTGATCAGTCCTCAGGGCTGGTTCCTGGTTGATTCTGCCAGTGTGTGTCTGAAGTGTGTGACATCTTCAGCAACAGGTTCTTACCTTCAGGTTCTGGGAGACAACCAAGGGCAGAGGGAATAACCTCACACACACACACACACACACACACACACACACACACACACCACACTGTGTATGTGTATGTATATACATTTATATATTTTCCTTCTGTGTCTTTAATGTTGCTTGTATGGGTATGTTTAGGGCTGACTACTTGTGACAGAACAAGTGTTCCTTGGGGAAGATGGGTTCTCCATCTCTCATGTCGTTGACTGCCTCTAGGTCTTCATTCAGGAGTAGAGCTTGGTGAGATTCCCCCATCCCTTTTGGCAGGCGTTGCCACTGTGACAGTCTTATTTAGCCGTATTATTGAGACTTCAGTTTCATGCGTCCACAATACCATCTTGAAGGGGATGGTCTGGTCTTCTGGTTCTTACAATCTCTCTGTCCCCTTTTGTGCAATGCTGCATTTTAGACATATGGGATGGGTTGGCGCTCCGTATCCTGCGGCCCATGTACTCTGAGTTTTGTCCAGCTGTGGGTTTCTCTCATGGTTTCCATATGCTGAAAAAAGGAGTTTCTTTGATTAGGAATATGAACTACATTTCTCTGTTGGTATAGGGGTGAGTATTTAGAATGCAGTTAGAAATTATATTAACATCAGGAAGACAAGCCATTCTTACTCAACATTCTCCCAAGCCTTCGATACTTTCAAGAGTGTCCGTGCCACGATGGATATTACTAGACAGTAGTGTGAGTTTCTCGGGGCTGTGTCCCACACCCTTGGTGTGTCATAGTTGAAATGTTTTTGCCGTCCCTCCCTGCCATCTTTCCATTGTGTGTGCTACAGGAACTGAGAGGATTGTGACAGTCTCAGCTGGTTTCTCTTCTCCTTTAGACATCACTGTTTGTAACAATTCTGATTGCCAGTCTTTCCCCATCTATAAAATTTTAAGATTACGGCTCTACTTAATTCTGTTTTGTTACTCTGGCTTGAGAATATTCATTTAATGTAAGTGCGGCCTGAACACGCTAGTTGGAGTTAGTGCAACTGCACCTTCCTGGTCCTTCTTGCCATTTTTCATCATGTTTACCAAACCTATTCTATTGCATGAGTTCCTGGGATTTTCTTCTTTGTCATGAGTGATTTAGTGTTTTCTCTTGAGCAACCTAAGTGTTAGTGCATTTGCCTTATATTTCTCTCCTGCTTTCTGGTGGTCTCTGTACTTCAAGAGGATCTGGGCTCTACAAGTATCTCCCCTTGGCTTAACATGTTGAGGCATTTTCAGTGAAGGATGTTGAAGAGAGACTGAGCTTCTTCTCATCTGACATCCGTACAGTCCCTTAGCCACTGCCTTGGAGTTTTCTCTCTAAGACATTGCAACTGTAGATGGTTGCAGTCTGAATATTTGAGGTCAGGGATTCCTTTTCCCCTATAAGGTATGTCAGGTCTGTTTTGTGACCTTTGTTTCTTCACCTTCATCTTTGAGGGAACTGAAAGATTAGGAAGCTCTGTTACAACTCGAATCCGAGTAAATTTCCTCATGAGCACAAAGATCGAGTAGTAAAATGTTGGAGACAGGGGACATCCCCTGTGTGTCATCTTTGGTCAGAGAAATGGCCAGTTAGGGATAGGCCTCAGACAGAATGCTGAAAGTAGAATTTTTTTTTTTTTTTTTTTTTTTTTTTTTGCAGCTACTAGTTTCATCTTCAGCACTGAGGGCTCTGTGGGTTGTGCCCAAGTCTTCCCAGAATCTGCAAGCTCTGAGAAGAAGGCCTGGCTGCTTCTGTATGGCTCTGTTTCCCTGGCAAGGCTTTAGGGCTCCGCACAGACATCGTAAATTACCTAAACACATCTCTTGCTCATAAAATATTGTTGTCCATTTGTGAATCAAATGTTTAGAACCTGGAGTGTTTTTGTGTTTTGTTTTTTGTTTTTTTTTTTTTTTTTTTTTTAAATCAGGGTTTGCTATAAGAAACCAGCAGCTGTAGGTATTTAATAGAAAAGACTCAATAGAGACTTTTAGCTCAGAAATCATTGGGAAGGCCCCCATGGAATAGATGCTAGAATGAATATTTTGAATTGAGCCTCAGAACTACAATTAACCCTATGTTAATCCAAGAAGGAGAAAGATCAGCTGGTCTTCTCTCAGCTTTGAGTTCAAGAATGTACCACTGTACTCTGTGAGAGAGGTGAATGTAAAGGGGTAACTGCCCTCTGAGACATGAGATCCAGGGACCCTCTGTCCCAACTGCTGCGTGACAAGCACCCATGCTGAAGGGAATGTCAGTGCAAAGGACCCCTATGCCCTCCCACCAGGCTTCCAGGAGGAAACAGGCAGAACCATAAGACATAGCCTCTCTGCCCCACCCTGACCTTCTAGATCTCAAGGCAGTATGTACATTTTGGCAGAATTTTTCTTATAGTCCATACCTACCAACAGCGCATCCACTGTGTGAGTGGTGTGTCTGAGTGCTGATTCACAATCCATCGTAATGAGTTTGAGGGATTTTACCAAATTTTGTGTGGCTTGAATGTGTAGTCAACACTAAAGCAGGGGGTTCTATTAAGTCTCAGCTTGTCAGTGTCATTTGTTATATAACAGTTTATTTTAGGGAAACCCTTTGGGGAATTCCTGTTGATGAAAAAAAGACCTTAAGAAGGAAAGACCATGACCTGGGAGAGTACTCTAAACTGTTTTCGTTTCAACATTCTGGAAAGTACTTGAGGGAGACCCAGAGTATTACAGCCATGGTCACTGTGTCAGGGTGAGTTCTGTGTTAAGCAAAGGTTGCCAGATTCTCACCCTGTGCCTTCAACTGTGCTTTGCTGCTTCCCTAGCCCTGAAAGCATGCTTGGAATTTGCAATGTAAATCAAATAAAATGTATGTAAAATATATTAAATAGAGATACGACCTGTTGACCTGTAAGGAATTATTCTGACTTCTCCTTTTATGCGTCCATGAAACTGATTTAGAAACATGAAAAGATTGTTAGCAATTAGGCCACCCTTACCCATGTTGTCTAGTGAATTGCTTGAAACACATGCTAGATCCTTTTTTTTTTAATGTCCCAAATTAGGCCCCAGGTAAACTTCTATAATACTTACAACAAAATAAATAAATATTGTAGTTACTGGTAGTACAGGGCATGGGAGGAAGGCTGGTAGAAATGCCCTTGGAAGGTGTCAGCACCTCTTCATAGTAGGTGACCTTTGTTGCTCTAGGAAAAGGGCTCAGAAGCTCAGCAGGGGTTACAGTTGTGCTCTTCTGCCTCTTTCTACATGGCTGGAACTTTCTTATTCTTTCTCTTTTTAAATTATTGTCTTTTGAGATTTTACTTAGTTTTATTTTGTGTTTGCCTGAATGATGTCTGTTCATCACTTGAGTACAGTGGCCGCAGAGGCCAGAGAGGGTTTTGGATCTGCAGGGACTGGAGCTACAGATGCCTCTGAGCTACCGTGAGGATGCTGGGAATTGAGTCCTGTTTTTCTAAAAGGGCAGCTGGTGCTCCTAACTGCCGAGCTGTCTCTCTATCCCTGTCTTTCTTTCTTAACTGGGGGCACATGCTCTGGAGTAGGAGGTCCTAAGTTCTGATCCTGCCCCTCATTCCTGGGAGCAGCATTCCAATGAGGAGAGGTTCTTAACTCTGTGGAACCCTTGGAACAGTAGCTGAGTATATTTGAGCTTTACTTGTGCCAAGCAAATAAGATGTTGTCACAATGCCTTGACTATTTTGCTTATTATCCCATTGGAGACACTTTGAAGAGGTTCTTGTTAATGGGTACAGCGACCAAAACTGCAAGCATAAATTGAACTTAAAGCCACTGTAGTGATGAGGAATTGTGGAGAATAGAGCCTGGTACATGACATACAATGATTCAAACTCAGAGCATAACTCTTAGTACTCCCAAACCCTGATGATTGTGTGTGTGTGTGTGTGTGTGTGTGTGTGTGTGTGTGTATGTGTATGAGAGAGAGAGAGTGAGAAAGAGAGAGAGATGGTAGTGGTAGTAGTATTAGTTTTAGTAGTAGTGACAGGGAATTACAGTAATAATATAGAAGTTGTCTTCACTGGGATGATGAGATAGACCCTGTATGGGGCATTTGAAAGAAAGCCCTAGGGAAGATAGCATTATTGCTGGCCATTCACTCACAGTTACTGCTCCAGTTATTGTAGAGTCATGGGCTTCCAGCTTAATTCATAGTGTACTGGAGAATCAAGGAAAATGCTTTTTATTTTTATAAACAAGGTTGGCTAATGTACCAAAATTTAAGTATTTCTAAAACTGTTTTAACCAATTTGTCTAGTTCATGATTAGTCTCTTATTCAAGTACTAAGGTAGAAAGTGCTTTTGTGTATGTGTGAAAGAAAACTCAACATTCCACTGTGTGAAATTTAGAATCCTGCTTTTTGTTCTGAAGCTGAAATAACCAGTTTAAAAAAAAATAGGAAAGAGCCAGACTAAATTTGAGAGAAAGACGTACGTTGAGATGGGAATAAATTAAATTATGTATTTGAAGGAGTGCCGTGCATTAGGGAGTTTGTGGTTATCGGAGGAAAGATTGAGATGGATCCATGATCCTTATGGCCATACACATTTCAGCTATGAAGAACTTTATAGTCATCCATGTGGTTGAGTCCTGAAAGGTGTTGTCTTAAGATGTAAGGAGTTCTATGACATTGTAGGTTCATGTGGACGTGTTTGAGTTCTACAATAGAGATATTTTAAAATATTGTGCTTCATTGGTAATATATTTCTGTACAGGTGAAAGTTATTTGTTACTGCGCGTTAAGTTATCTGAAAGTGTGTATGTGTGTGTATGTGTAGTCTGTTATTTTCCTGGAATATTTAGCCAGTTGAATATTTTTTTTTATACATTTCAGTTTTTTAGCATAGTGATGAAAAAGCTAATTCAGAAGGCTTAATACCAGATCTCTCATGGAGAGAGATTTAAGAGGACTAACCCTTATTGTTGTGATTCTAAAGTGAGCTGAAACAGCCAGGCTGATCTTTGCTCAGCTGCCATTGGTCAGTGCCTTACCTGATTTTGCCTTATTTCAAAACCTTGAAATAAAAGTAGAACAATTTCCAATGTTCAGGAAAAGTCTGTAGTTGAAAATGGTTCCAGTTGCTTCACTGGGAAGTATATGATTATAACTGTATCCTTCCTTTCCTAACTTAGATTAGTGACACATTCATATCAAAAGGTTGTGTGGCCTTCTGACCACTTTAAACACTGAGTGGCAATCTATTTAGATTTTTAATTAATCAAAAATCATTATTTTGAAGCATATTACATGCATAGTGTTAATTCTTCTTGTCTCCTAAAGTTCTCCTATAATCTTTGTTTAAAATTTCCATCACCCTTGCCATCACTTTCATGTACTATTTTCCGGGCATTTGAAAACTTAACTTAAAACTTGTATTTCATTTTTAAAACGGAAACTTAAAATCACAAGTAGAGATACAGAATCCCGCAGAGTTTACTATCACAGCTATTGTCAGTGATATTAACTCCAGTAAATATGAGTGATCAAATTTACCTCAGAAACTTAAGAT
This sequence comes from Psammomys obesus, assembly GCF_907164565.1. Classification (NCBI taxonomy): domain Eukaryota; kingdom Metazoa; phylum Chordata; class Mammalia; order Rodentia; family Muridae; genus Psammomys; species Psammomys obesus. The sequence continues at coordinate 4,679,925 of NW_026596064.1, forward strand.
GGTTTGTACACAATGGTTGGAATAAGGGGTACATTGATAGGCTTTGGTGAGTGATGTGGAATTACATCTGAATAAATGCAGATCTACAGACAAACATGCGGTGTCGACAGACATAAGAACATCGATAGCGTTCTCAGAATAAAAAAAAAATAAAATCTATCTATCCTTTCAATTCATTAGTGAGGTGGGCTTTTTTTGGCTTATTTTTGCTAGGATATAAACAGAAGTATTAAAAAAATTAAAAGTAATTAAAACACACCTCAAATGCTAGTAAAATTCCATGGCATATGTAATGGGTATAGCAGACTTGTAAACAGATAGCCTGAGCATGGCGTTGAATACAAGTTTGCACATGCTGCTGAGGGAACACAGACGAACGGGCAGCTATTAGATTACAGACCTGAGCACTTATGGGTAGGTTTCAAAGGAGAGATTCCAGATAACCACTAAAGAGACTCCTAAGCTTTATTAGAGATTATGTTGTTGACTTTTCTCCTCATCACTTTCTCATCCCCTTGGAAGGGCAAAACCTTTGTGAATTAGGCATGCAGCATCGTACGAGCATTCGTGTTCCCACCTTCTGAAGCAGATTTCCTGAGTACAGACAAACTCAGGTTCTCCTTTGCCCCTCACTTTTAGCTGTGCATACATACAAAGTTTGCGGTTTGCATCAGAGGCTTAGAAGGAGCCTCTTTGGGACCACATTTTTATGTAAGTATAAGGTACTACACAAAAGTGCAATGTCATCATAGACTATAAAATGGTGTGGGAGGGAATTAAAAATAAAAGCCATTTGTCTATTGTTTTAGAGCTGGGGAAACTGAGATACTGTTTTCATGTGATTTAGAGTGGAAGGTTGGGGCACTTTTTGTCTTCTGTGATCATTCCCAATGATATAGGCACTGAATCTTTTAGAAGATCCTTTACTCCTAAGGCCGCTTCTGTTGTCTTTTATCCAGTCTTCCTGGTTGTCACACTAAGCAATAATGTCCTTGACATGCCTAGTGAAACTTAACCACTGTAAGGTGGTGATTTTTGTTGTTGTTGTTGTTTGGTTTGTTTGTTTTTTCTGGTAGAACTTTTGGGTTTGCTCCCTGCCCCTCATAGCTTCTAACTGCTCTGCTAAATTGGGTAAGCAGCTTCAGTTTCTCTAAATGTGTGGGGATTTTTACATGTTATATTCCAATCAGAAAAAAACATATACTAGTTCCCAGTGTGTGTAGGAACTCTCACTGACCTCTCAACTCTCTGTAGCTTACCTTGTCTGTTGTCAGCTGCCTTTTCTTTTCCCATGACTTCTCAGACAATGTGGCAACAAAAGGTGGGCTAGCCCTTGTCTACTCTCTCCTACTCTCTCATGTGGAGCCCTAGAGTTCAGTGCTGTTGTCTCCCTGTCAGTTTCTTCTTCTAGTGATATTGTGAATATGAAGGGAAGGTGCATTATAGACGTTTATCTCTATTCTGGTTCCCTTTTGATGACAGTGACTTACAGTTACTCAGTGGGGCCTAATGTCTCTCTGTCTCTCTCTCTCTCCCCCTCTCTTTCTCTCCTTCTTCCTCTCTCTCTCTCTCTCTCTCTCTCTCTCTCTCTCTCTCGCCTGCTGCTTCGTTCATTTGGGGTTTTCAAATGCAGTCTTTGTCTTTTTGTGTTTTGTTTTTTCCTTTCTGTCTTGCCCCAGTGTTGCCAGGAGCAGCTAGCACATCCTCATATTGTTTTCCGTATGAATACCTTTGTGCCATGGTGGTCAAGAATCTGTTTTGACTCTTATTCTTCTTCCCCTTACTCAATACCTCCTCACTGGGGCTCGGGGGAGGGGATTGGAATTTGTAGAACTTTAGGTTTCCTCTAAAACGACTTTCTACATATTCTTGGGGAACTATGGGACATGAGAGTTGGACAGAAGCATAGTTTGAAAAAAAAAAAGTAATTTTAGTTTACAGATAAGGAGATGTATTGAAGTTAAAAGATGTACTAGGGCTGAGATCATAAAGCCAGTTAGTGACCGAGTGAGTGATTGTGGCCGAGTTCTGTGTCTAAGTCCAGGGCTGTCTCCAGTATTTCCTGTGTCTCTGAGAGAGCCTATATAAAGGGTTGGCATTTCTGTGGAGTTTTTCTCCTTGCTCCTTCTAAGCAATGCCAGCTGTCCACATAAGGAGTGGGGCGTTTAGCCAGTACCCTTCCAAAGCTGTCTGTGGAGAGACGTTAAGTGAGTACATGACATTTTCAGCCCGTGGCAGGGCCTGCTTTTTGCCCTTCCTGCTGTATAACCTGATGCTTCAGAACATGATTGAGTTTGCCATTTCACCAGCAATTGTGTGTAATTTTCAGCCCGCCTCACTCTTCATTGCTGCCTTCCCACGCTCCCGGCACATGCTGCAGCATATCTGCTTTGTAATTACACTGGTAGGGACTTACCTGTACCATTTGGAAAATGTTTGCCTGAAGTGCTTATTTACTTGTTCATAGTAAGTTCTGATTGATACCTTGGTAATGACTGAGATTAATCCAAGACTCCCTCCCGCAATGAGGAGGGTCAAAGAAGTAGGAAAACAGGCAACAAGAAAAGGGAAAAAAGAGTTGTGCTTCCTCTCAAGAGGTGAGAGGAAAATTATAGATGATGTGGTATCTTCAGACTGAACTTTACTTGGTTTTCAATAGTTTTGCTGCCAGGGTCCCTTCAAAATTCATAAAGCACGTGAACAGACTCATATTTAGAACCCCCCCCCTTCCAACTCAACTATAGCATCTTCAGAGAATGATATTAACTCCCAGAGAGCAAAAGTTGCATTCTAGGTTCCTGTCTTAACTAAGCTTGGAAGCTGGCTGTGAACTTTGAAGGTTGGACAACCTCTAGCCAAAAATTGGCATGCAGTACAAGGTGAATAGCTGTACCCTACATATGGGAGCACATCCCAACATGTAAAAAGATAACAGTAGGACTAGGAATCAGTAGCTGGCTGGAAAAGTATCTGCCCAGCAAGTATAGTGTTCCTTGTTCTGATCCTGGCATGGATGGAGTTGAAAAGGAGAAGGAAGGAGGGATGACTTGAATTGAGATTCCCTTATACAAGTCAAAATTACTATCATCAAACAAAGAGAACAAATGCTGGCAAAGGTACAGGTAAAGGGGAATCCTTTCTCATGTATACCCTTGGTTCAAATGTAAATTAGTCTAGTGTGAGAATCTCTCCCCAAACTACAGAACTTGCATAGGATCCAGCCTTGTGATCCCGGGTGTAGACCTGAATAGTTCCAGGTCAGCGTGCAGCAGAGAGAGACAGCCACCCACTCAAATTCATTGTGGCACTGTTCATTTAGCCAAGAGATGCTATCTGCCTCTGTGCTACCTGCGGAAAGATGGGAAAAGAAAATGTAATACACATACAGCGGGCCGTCATTCAGCTACAAAGAAGAACAAAGTTAGTTTATTTGAGGGCAGACGTGTACAGCTAGAGGTTATACATGTTTAAGGGACAGAGTCCAGATTTATAAGGACAAATATCATGTTCTTCATGTATGTGGAATTAAAAAAGAAATCTGAACGTAAGCAGGAAGCTATTTGGGAAGAGAAAGGGCACCCGAGGGAGTCAGGACAAGAGAATAACAGACAGATTGAATATATTCAGAGTATATACAAAGTGTATGAAAATATCATAATGAAATCCATTGTTTGTATGATCAAGAACAGTAACTCTTATGGCAGCAGTTTGGTAATTCTAGCAAGGCACTGACTTTTATCCATAGAGAACAGTTAAGGAAAAAACCTTCATGACTAAAAAAGGAACGTCTTATTTAAGCATTAAATGATTGTTCAAATAGAGAACCTGTTAGTGATGGGCTTGAATGCTAAACTGAAGGCTGCCATCAACTTTTGATGTTAGAGCCACAGCCTCTCAGTTCCTACACCATTAAGCTGATAGGTGTTAGTTTCTGTTCTCTGCCTTAACACCATCCGTTTATTCAGCATCACACACTGACCAGGCAGTTACTGAGGGACTAATGTGAAACAGAGATCAATATGAATGTTTGATGCCACTCAACCCCGGAGTCAGAACGTCTGCACGAAGAAGCCTGAGGAGGGGTTGGTATAGCTCAGTGGTACAATGTGAGCTTGCCACATACCAGAACCCATGCAGCCCCGCCAGCGCAAGGTAAATAATCAGAAGCATGCACCGAAAGATTCCAGATGTGCACAGTTTGGAGGTACTTTTAGAAGGCACGATTTGACGCTTATAGCACCAGATGTTGCATAATGCCACAGAACAGTTTGTTGTTCTTCAGTAATCTTAGAAATGCGTATAGAGTTGAATATTGATTTGGAGGGAAGAGAAAGAAAAATCTGATCAAATATCAGTTGGTTCTGTGTTCACAAGCGCCAGAGAACTGCCATTCATGTACTCATGAAGAAGCTTTTTCACTTTACTGTGGCCCTCAGTTTTCTTTCCTATACAGGAAGTGTCTTGGTCATCAATTTGCTCTTTTGAGTCAATGCCTTCTCCATGATTTTCAGTAGTTTGGTCTGTTGGATTTTGGCTTCATCAGTCTGTGATTGTGGAGTCTGACAGAAAAGAATATATTAGAATCACTACGCTCCAAAAGGTAGGTGTGGAGAGGTTAAGAGCCCCAACCCCTCTTTCCAGAAAGACAAAGACTGCAGAAAGGAATCCATATTGAAGCTTTGTTACCTTTCCAAATTGGTGGGTGTATGTCCTAATTAATTTGTGCAAGCGTTTAGAGCTTTACTTTTGGGGAGGCTAGGGGCACTAGGGATTGAATTCAAGGCCTTCCCGATCCTAGCCAACTGTTCTGTTGCTGAGCTTATGTTCAAAAACATAGCCTCTGGCTTGTGTTCTTGATTTTTAAAATGTGGGTCATGGAGGTGCACTTCCGAAGAGTGGTGCGACGACTGTGGGCATCACAACAATCGCTTCACATAGAGTCAGCCCTCAGTCAGCCACTGCTATTTCTTGTCAGTCTGTGGCTTTGCTCTTCCCGTATAATAGCTGGGGAGAGGTGACAGGGAGATGAAGAGAAGGCGATCAGTGCAACCCTGTGTGTTCTTCCTACTTGATTTGCATATAGCCCAGACCCTGAAGGGACAGGGCACAGTGTCTCTAACTCTTTAGCAGCCAGCATGTTGCTGGGATCAGGGCCATTTCTGTTGTTTGCTCTCTTCCGGTGGGTGCTCTGGCTTCATTTTCAGAGTGGGGAGGATCCTCTCTTTCACTTCTTCCTTTCAAGATGGTTATAAGCCTAGAGTGAAACCTACCTCAAGGCAGAGGAAGTAAGACCAAGGTCAGGAGGGACTGCAAAGCCCACTCTTATCCTGCCTATTTCCGTGTTTTAACTGGTCCTGTCTCTGAGAAGCTAATGGGTCCTGACAGGCATTTGCTAGTCCATCCATTCCTCAAATCCTTTTATCAAAAGCAAGTTTAAGGATTAGAGAAAGTAAGCAGCCACAAAACATAAGAGCTGTTTCGATGTTTACAGATGTTCAGTTTGCAGATGCATATCTTTTCTTGTTAAAAGTTACTCTGATTTAACTGAAGCTTAGATACCATTGCATTTATCACGTTCTTGTATTCATCTTGCAGAGACTAATTTCCTCTGTCCTTCACAAATGCTTTGATTTGTTTCTCTTTCTCCACTTCCTCCTTCCTTCCACCATTTTTCCTTTTCCCCTCTATTGTCTCTCTTTCCACCCCCCCCATCTGTGGTGAGAGTGTGCGTGTATGTGTGTGTGTGTGTGTGTGTGTGTGTGTGTGTGTGTGTGTGTGTGTTAGGTTAGGTCAGAGGACAACCCCGGGTGTCAGTCTTAATTTTTCACCTTGTTTTGGAAGCAGTTTCATTGGTTTGCACTGTGAGGGCTAGCTGACTTAGATCTTCTGGGGAGGCTGTTGTCCCTGTCACTCATCTCACTGTAGTAGCACTGGAATCACAAATGTGTACAACTGTGTCCAGCTTGTATGTGTGGTCTGTGGATTCGAACTCAGGTCCTTATATATGCATAGCGAGTGCTTTACCCGCTGAGCCATCTCCTCAGCCCCCATGTTGTTAATTCTTGACATTGTTCTCGCTCCTGTTATATTTCAGAACCTCATAGCCATTATGTCCTGGTTGGAGCCACCTCTTCAAGCCTGTTGACAAAGCCTTGCATTTCTCCGTATCTTTCCTGTGTTACTCCCCTCATAACACTTAGGAAAATAGAACTCCCCTAGACTTTAGACTTTTGGAATAAAGGAGGAGAATCTCATTCATCCAGAGAACTGGTGATAGGCATATAAGTTTATCTGATCCTTAAATTAATAGCTACTTTATTGAGTTCTTATCATGAAGTAGACCTTGGCATTATCAACGGTAAGGAGTGCTGTTCTCAGATATTAGAGAGCTTACTGTGGGACGTGTGCTCTCAGCCAGTCGTGTGAGGAGTCTGTGACAGCAGGGCGACGCGGCTGCTGCTGAGCAGGTATGCAACCTGAACAAAGGATTCAATGCACGGCTTACATTCTGACGAGCTAGCTGGAAGTAATTCCCAGGACATAAGTGATGCATTAGGGATAAAAATTATTTGTAGCTGAGGGGTAGCTTGTGGGAATGGGTACAGTGATTAAAATCACGAGGAGAAGATGAATTTTCTATAAGGTATAAATGCTGTCACCTCATCTAATACCTGAAAGATATTAGAAATAGGTTTAGGATCTGTTATTAAATAAAGTATCATATCTAGAAGTATTTTCACTGAGTTTTGATAAACCTTTAACGATCAGATTGTTGGGTCATTACTAAGTTAATTGAGACTGCACTGGGCTTCAAAACCTCTGAGTGAAAGCCTGAGAATGAGAAGGGAAGTGGTCAAGAGAACATCAGTGCACAGTGGCCAAATTATAAATGAAAGTTTACTTTCCCCATCAGTGTAGCAAAACACGACAACTGTGACTTAGGATGCCTTTTTTCTAGGACTGAGAAGATGTTTCAGTATCTGGAGATCCATCTACATGATTCATTACATACCAAGTTAAGAGAGGCAAAGGAACTGTGCTGATGGCCAGTAATAGAGAGGTAGAGGTTCTGGACAGTTGTGAGTGACTGCAGGGAGGTAGGTATGTTATTTAACCATTCCTGCAGAAACTATTTTCATATGGTCTCTATCTTATAATAGGACAGTGAGACCACCCAGGACGTTCCAGGTCACTGCAGCAGGTATGAAGATTGATCAATTGCTTTTTAGCAAGCTAATGTTAGTATGCAACAAGTATTCCATTGTGTAAGTGTACCACAATTTCTGTATCCATTCCTTAGTTGAGGGACGTCTGGGTCGTTTCCAGATTCTGGCTATTATGAATAAAGCTGCTAAGAACATGGTTGAGCAAATGTCCTTGTTATATACTTGAGCGTATTTTGGGTATATGCCTAGAAAAAAGTACTAGAGGAATCCATTAAAAAGACTGTGTTGCTACTCCCCTCTAGGAGGAGTCATTCACAGGCAAGCATCTGAGTTTGGGCGATGTAAAAACAGCGGGCTTGGTAGCCAGGGATTGGAAGGAAATGGAATGAAGATGGGGTCAGCAGCACAGGAGTTCACTGTAAACTCGGGGGCACTATTGCCACATAGAAGACACATCTCCAAACAGATGTGGCCCTCACCGGAGGACAGGCTCAAAGTGCTTCCTTTGGGGAGGCAGACATCATCAGGATAGTTCGCAGTACTAAGCGGGGCAGAGATGACTATGGCTTTCATGTTGATTCTTACATTTTTACGCTGAATAGGGTCCCAGCAGTTACTTATCCCAGTATATCTGTGGCATCGCTAGTTAACCCAACATACAGTAGCTGGTAAGTGGTAGAGAATTGTTCTGCAGATTTTTACCTTTGTTTCAGAGACCATTACACACTGTATTAGCTTGGACTGAAAAGAGTTTGTTTTGGAAAAAACTCTTGATTTACAGCAAAGGTGCAGTGATGCTATTAATCCATTTAAGGATGTACAGTTAAAAATCTATACTACAAATATGGGTAGAGCATCAGAACTTTGAAACTTTCCTTGATTTCATTCATTTACTGTTTTATATTCACATTAGTCATCTTGAAAGTAAAGATGGTACTGTTAATAATGACTTAATAAGAAAAAGAATTTTTTTTGGCTGCTCCAACCATAGAAGTAGGCTTAGTTTTGGTTCTTAAGTCCCTTTGAATGAGTCCAAATGCTCGGCTAGACTTAAAAACTCCGAGTAAAACAGGCATTTATTGATTATTGTTCCCTGTTGGTTTTGTGGCATGGCTTATTGCTAATAATGGAATCTAAAATATGGTTCCTGACTTTTCATAGGCTCATGGTTCTCGAGTGTATATGTCTCCATGTACATTCACAAGGTACAAAAAGCAAAAGAAGGGTTCTGATGCCAGGGGAAGCCAGTGTCACCATTGGCTTTAGCAGCCTGAGTTTCTTCCCCTTTGTTATCCATCTCTTATTCCTATCTTTTGACAGAACACTTGTTTCCCTCTGTGTAAAATGATCTATCATTTTCAAGTCACTGCATAAGAATGGACCCCTCCCCCAGGTTTCATTGCAATTGACGGTATATCCATAAAGCTGTCAGTATTATTTTATTGTTTTTCATAAAATCTCTGTGAATTAAGGAGGCCTGGAATTTCTAAACCATAATTTTGACCATGCAGCAGAAGCATTTCAGATCACCTGCTTGTCCACGGCGTGGGCACGTGTGAATTCCTTGTAGTGGCAATGCTGTGTCTCACCTTCTTCTCTCTCGATTGCTGTGCTACATGCTGAGGCCTTCATTTGTTCCTGCATTTCCTGCATGCCTTGTCATTATAGACATCTGGAGGTTATCATGTAGCCCTCTTAATTAATTCAGTTCAATTAATAAATTACTAGGTAGATTTGGGGCTAGGAGTGGGTGCAGGGCACCTTCCGGCCTCCCTGTGCAGGAGAGCTCTTGCAATCAGGCCTGGAGAGCCCTCTTCAACAAGTCTGTGAGACACTTTCCCAGCAGGCAGGCTGCCTGGAAGAGTGATTGGCATATCCTGAGTGAGAGCTCAGCGCTATCTTCACACAGTGTGGGCACTCTGATAGAACCCTGGTTGGGCTGGGCTGGTTATCCCTAGTGGAGTTAAACTAACTTTTCCATAATTTTCCAGCTTAGTTAGCCGCTAACGGGCCATTTCTTTTGATTTGTGGGGTCACCGTCACATTGCTGGTGTTGAATATTCTTTCTCCAATAAATGTCAGTATTTGTTCCAGACATTTTGGCAACCAGTGCCTCTGTGTCCACCTTCCAGGGGCCTCTTAGGGTTGGCGGTGGGGCTGAGCCGGATTTGTACAGAAGGCATTTTTAAGTGTGCTGCCTTGTATCTGTTAACAAAATAAACATTTACGATTTCTCTAATGCGTACTGGATAAATTTAAGCTGAAGTGGGCGTGCAAAGCGCTCTCCTTTGGCCCCTTTGCCCACTCTAGCTCTTGGTCAGCCGCATTTGCATATGCCCCTCCAGCCACACTGAACACAGTGTTGTCTGTTTTTTCTGTTTTCCTAACTGCAGATTTCAACAATGTCTCACCCATCTTGGCTGCCACCCAAAAGCACTGGTGAGCCTCTCGGCCACGTTCCTGCACGGATGGAGACCACCCATTCTTTTGGGACCCCCAGTATTTCAGTGTCGACACAACAACCACCCAAGAAGTTTGCTCCAGTTGTCGCTCCAAAGCCAAAATACAACCCATACAAGCAGGCGGGAGGAGAGGGTAAGTTCTGGTGACTGGGGTGGAAAATGAGAATAAAAGATGTGATTTGCACTTATGGTTGTATTGGAAGGGGGCTTCTCAGTATACTTAATGCAATCCATGAACTGTCCATTTCTAATTAGCCATCATAGTTGTTCACACCAATGACCTTCTAGAAACAGAGATGAAATATATTAATAATTATTATTATATATTAAATATAATTAATAATAAATATATTAATAAGATAGGAAAATATCTAGTGATAGATAGCTATTGCTATTTATTACTATAAAACAGGTAGAGACAAGACAAAGTCACTTCATGTATAGCTCAGAGCCTTTCTGTAGCCTTATCCTCATGCTAACCTATCCTGTGGGGATGTGTCTACCAGCCAAGGGATTCCCACTGTTGCCAGCAGACAAGTGACAAAATGTCACCAAGCAATAATTAGTCCAAAGAGAAAGCCACAGGACAAAATTCCCTGCAAACTCCCCGGAACTCTGTTGCCTCTCACTGGTTCTGCCCCAGAAAGCTGTCTGTGACACCCGTGTATGTTGAAATCACAGATGGCTCAGAGGAAGCCTTAGTTCCAGGGGTTTTAGTAGCAATGGATCCATGTTACATCAAGTGGGTTTTGAATGTCTACACGAGCTGAGCATGCAGTGTGTGGCTGTAACGTGCCCTCTCACAGCGCGCTTGACCCTCGTAGTCTCTGCGGTAGAGGAGACTCAGCGTTTATACCAGTCAACGTCACCAGCTCCTTCACACCCACAAAGCAGTAACTTAAAAGCAACGTATAGGATTGTGTGCAACCGAGAACAAAAGACGTGCTCTACAGAGATTCAGTGTCTTTCTCTCTTCCCTGCCGCGCCTAACCTTTGAAGAGCGACCATCTGTCTCTAAAGTCCTCTTCACCGTGTTCTTAGATACTTCTGTGTTTTTATTGTAGCAGCATTGCAGGGCATTATGTTATACCCTGCGGTGTTGCCTCTTCCTTCTAGTTCCCTCCAAGTCTTTCCCACTACCCAGGAGCCACCCCACTAGTCCAACAGTTTGCCTGCTCCATTGGCCTACGAGTGCTGTGGGGCCCCTGTCAGAAACGTGGCACAGATGTCTGGCTTGTGTAAGGACACTGCAGACTTAGAGGCTATGGGAAGGCCAGGCCTCTCTACTCTCTGGGTGTTGTGGATCTTCCGGGATCTCTGTGTGTTCCTTCCATACAAAAGGCATTGCCAAGTCAGGAGCATGCTTTTCTGGAAAAAGTACAAGCTGTCCATGTATTCCGTGATCCCAGTGCCTGGGCTCGAAGCATCATCGCCCTTGTAAGAGAGTGTATTTTTGCAGTTTGCTAAGGTCTTTGGTTTACACTGACTCATTATCCTCTGGGGATTTTAGGGCTCACCTTTGCTCAAGAGCAGGGAGAGCCATGTGTTGGCTTCCTGGTTGGTTTTCTTAGCTTCCTGGTTGGTTTTCTAAGCCCTTCCTTTTGTGTGATTTAAAGGGCACCATTAGTTCTTTTCCTATTTGGGGAATTCAAATGGACTTTGTACTAATTAGAAGAGCACAGAGACAAAGTGCTTAACAGAAAAAAGGTCATGAGGAAGCTTTAGTAGGTATGGGAATTGATTATATGCCCAAAGGTTACTTTGTACATGAAAATTCAGGGGCCATCAGGAGAGGAGAAACATATATTCGTGTATCTCTTTACTCTGAATGTCCTGAGGCATAGTAAGACAAGCCTCTAATTGTGCCCTGGCTTGCCATGCCCCTGCCTTGTGATGGACCTGCCTCTGCCCTGGTTTTTCACTGATTTACGATGGTATAAGCTGAATTACGTTCACCACAACTACTTGTCTTCTCTTGCCACCCACCCTGTTGCGTTTGTTGCCTTGTTGGGATCCTGCTTGTACCACTTTCCCCACAATGTTCGGTGCAACCTGAAGCAGAAGGTATCACTTTCTTCTTCACAAACGTGCTGTCACCTCAATGCAGCACTGCTACAGGTACTATCCCTCCTGCTTGGCCCCCGCCACTCACTGACCGTGTAGTCTGTACCACACACGCCATTCTTCTGCAGCCATTTGATTGTCTTTTTCATACAAGCCAGTGAAGTAGCTCCCACCCGCATCCAGGAAGAAACTGAAATTCTGAGAGGGGGTGTCCCTCACTGTCTGTTCTGTCTAGGGATGTGCTATGCCAAGGCTGTTGTTCGTAGGCAACGTGAACCTTAAAGCTGCATAGTTCAGTTACGCTCTTCTCCTCTCCTCATTTCAGGAGCCTCTCATTTGAGGAGTTGTCTAAAAACTGCTGCTTTCAAGTTAGCATGTGCGTTGTTTCTCACATTAGCATTATGTCCGTGATCTCTGGGGTTTGTTTTCTTACTTTTTCCTTCTGGCGGGGAAAGCAGAAAGGCACTCACATGTTTTCCACATCAGCTTATATTTATGCTCTACCCATATGTTATAATTTTCTTTTATAGAATACTGTGCTAATAACCTTTGTCTAGAGGGCTTGGACACACAGTGGGTTTGCCTTTTCCCAGGCAGTGTATTTTTTTTTTAAGCCTTAGGCCCTTTGATTCCCCAAGAATTTTTAAAGAATTTGTATTTTCTCAACCATTTTAGAGGCCCCTACATTCTCAAATAACTGCTGTGTCCAGCTTTGAACTTTGAGGTGTGTGTTGTGTGCTGTGTGTGTTACAAATGCATATTGTTTCATGTACATGTATTTTTTATAAAGTTCTTTGGAATGCATTATGTTTTTTTTCCAAGGGCATTGTTTATCCTGTCATCTGGCTTCCACTTTAAGAACAACTAAGAAAACACTAAAGCAGAACCAGCACCATGAAACCTCAAACTTTGATGGTGCAGGAAAGTTTTCTTTCTGTTCTCTATAGGTAGTGAAGTATCTGAACTTTCTAAGGTATTGTTTATCTGAGATGATTTTGAGGTTATTCTGTTTTTTGTCTGTCCATCTGTCTATGTTTCTCCTTGGTTTGATAAGTTTGTGAAGTTGGAATTGTCTTGTCTTGTAGATTTATCTTTCCATAATCTTTCCATTTACAAACTTATTTTTTTTTTTGTATTTGACAAGTGAATCTGTAGTGCACTGATTGTAGGTGGTCTTGTGCTAGAACCTTTCATATTGGCTCAGTCCTTTATATTTTTACTCACCACCTGTATTTCATTGTTTTGTTTTTAAATTTCCAGAGATAAGTTTTACTGTTGCTTTCTCAGGCAGACAGAACAGATGTTATTTCCATTTTACTGATTGCTAGTCCAGCGAAAATAAAAGAGCTTATTAAAGAATGTAAGAGGACTGAGCATAATAGCTCTATACCTATTGGACGGATGCATGCATGTGTGCATGCAAATGCTCGTGTGTACGTCTGTGTGCATACGCACACATGCACACACACTGTGAAATAAAGGAGGCGCTTCTTCATAGCCACACCCCTACTTACCATAAGATTTTTAAACTTTTAAAGAACATTTATTTTATTTCAAACGTTTGAGTTTTTGCCTGCATGTGTGTCTGTGCATCATGTGTGTGCAGTGCCTGTAAAGGACAAAAGAGGCCCTCAGATCCCGTAGAACTGAAGTTATAAACAACTGTGAGATGCTGTGTTACTGGTGGGAATCGAACCCAGGACCTCTGGAAGAGTAGCTCTTCTCCCCTGAGTCATCTCTTCAGTGTCTGGTTTTGACTTTTCCAAAGTATTATGCCCATTAACTATTTAGCTAGACAACTTTGACTTTCACATAATTTTGGTATTTTAATATTTTATGATACTTGTTTGAAATTAAATTCAAAGATGGAAGCATTCCACAAACGATTTTTAAATATATTACTTCTGTATCATAAACAGTTCCTCTGCTTTTATTGCTCGTCCCAAGTGTATGAAGGCAAAGCAGGTGAGGAGAGATGAATGCAGATAGAATGTTTTCTTCTCCATTCTTCTGTGCTGTTATCTGATGCTATTGTATCCATTCCATGTAGTGGAAATAGTTTTAGAGAACATTGTTAAATACAACATAGTTAGTGACAAAAGACCTTGATAACCTTATGAATTGGGTTTCCTTGGGATAAATGTGTCCATAGTTATTTCTTTCTTGTGTTTATAGTTGGGCTGTTTTATACGCACTAATATGAACTTTTGAGTATTAGAAACAAGAAGAGTTTGAAAATTGCTTTGTCTAGCCCTTCTCTCTTGATGTCTGTGGAAATTTTATCTAAGTGCTCCGTAAGCACCCAACCAACTTCACTGCATCTCTAACCTGAAGAAGTGGTGCTAGAGCACAATGGTATCTTAATATTTAGATTCATAGAGTGCTGTGCTCTCTCTAGAGGCTCATTGCTCTTCATGTAAGGTATTCTTGTATGTGACTTTGGACCTACAAGTAGCACACATCTTTTTATTCGCTTGCCAATCCTATTAACTCATCAGGAACCATAGTCAAGCCGTTGCAATGCATTCAATTTTGATTATATTTCAGAGCGTGCTGGGAGGACCTTCAACATTCACTAAAATAGCATTAACTCCCCCGAGCCTGTGCTTGACTGGCATGGCCTTTGTCAGGGTCAATATAAGGGTCTCAGCCTTGTCTGTTGCTATGGAGTGCAGGACAGAGCTTGTAATTTTCAGATTCTCAATGGTAAAGAGGACCATCTGTTTCTTCATTAAAGAATCAGATACTAATTGTGATAATTTGGTTTTTACATCTTCTTGAAGAAGAAGGAATTTTTAATTTGTGGCATGTTATCAGATCATACCATATCCCTAACCCTCTCTGCTACCTAGCTCCATGGCACAATTCTGGGTGGGTGGTCTGTCTAGGTCAGCTGTTCATAACCCGTGGATCATGGCCTCTTTGAGGGTCACATATCATATATCCTCCATATGAGATATTTATATTGTGGTCCATAACAGTAGCAAAAGTGCGTTTATGAAGTAGCAACCAAATAATTTCATGGTTGGGGATCACCACAACATGAGGACCACAGTGTCAGGAAAGTGGAGAACAGCTGGCCTCTAGGCATTTACTCTCTTGTAGTAGTTTTATCAAGCCCTTGGGCAGAATCTTTTTCTTCAATCTTGTTTTACTGGTAAAGGGAAGTAGCTGGTTATACCATCTTTAAGGCTTTCAAGGTCAAGTACAATGGTAAGTATGGAATTGTTTGAAAGGCAGAGTGCTTCATAACCTCAGGGAACTGTCATTGTATGCTCAACATTCAGGTTCCTAAAACAGGTTTTGTGGTAGACACTCTTCTAGGGGCTGAAGGAATGACAGCAATATGGAGTCTGTTTGCAGAGAAAATGGATTTTCCTTTATAATAGGCATGAGTTATTGTCACTAATACTTAGAAACCTAGATAAGTTATGAAATAGTATTTCTATTACAAGTATAGTTATAATCTTAACAATATTATTGCTAGTAATTCTAAATTACAAACTGGGGTAATGACAAATGCTCACTATTTCAATTTACATTATTACTAATGGCCTTCGTAAATATCAGTAAATATTACTAAGATTATAGTGTTAAAAATCAAACTGCCTAAATATTATAAACAGAAAAAAAATTAGAGCTTCAGGCAGGCAGAATCCTAAAACTTAACCTTATAAAGTATTTCATTTTCTATGTGACAAGATTTGATCCTTAGATGTCATCACAGAAAATGCACAGATGTGGTCCAGGAATGCTCTGCAGTATGATTGAGTGTTTCGTGCAGGCCAAAGTTATTATCCGGGTTTTGGAGGCTCAGAGAGTCCTGAGTGGCTTGTTGAGTATTATAAAGCTGTGCCTCAGACGTGAGGATTTCTCCCGTGATTATCATAAGTGTGCATCATAGATGCATTCGTGACGCCTGGTTTGGAAGCCACCCTGAGAACGGATGCACACGAACAGAGCAGATTAGATGTTTTAGCACAGGAAGATGTTCATGTAATTGGTGACAAAATTCTCATTCATTTTGTAGCCTGTCAGCCTAATTAATGTTGAGATGAATTTGTAATAAGGTGATAGATTCCCAGTTCTTGCACAGTTTGAAAAACAGTGATTAATACTGATTTGTATGGGAGGTGCTCTGTATTTGTCTTCATTTTCCAGTATCTAAATGTGTGCTTCTGTTGGTGTGTTTTAAATTTGAATAGCTAAATTTCTTTCTCTATGAGTAAAAACTCAGAGCACCCCACTGAGGACAGACAGTCGACAGACAGAGGAAGCAAAAGCCATGCTGATGGAGACAATTCCACATTAGATGACTATCCACAGACACTTCTGAAGTGAGAAAGCCCAGGAGATGAGTGATTGCCAGTGGCCAGAGATAGGCAGAGTATGGGTGTTCATGCTAAAAGAACGCAGAAGGAGTCTTCTTGTGTGGCAGAATTTTGGTAGTTCCCTGTGTCTCATCCTGTATCACGCTGCACAGATCTATACACACACATGCTGATGGGTATAAGGCCAATGCTGGGATGGAAAGAGTGTCACCCAGTGCTGGTGCAAACTCTCAGGATCTGGTTTGGATGACTCACAGTAGCTGTATGCCATGGTGCCAGGGGAAGACCTGAGTAAAATATTACTTAGATTTTATGCTATTTTCGGAAATTTCTATTAGTCTGTATTTTTTTTTTAGTAAAACTTTGAACAATTGTGAGTTAAAGAAACACATTACTTCATAGAGTGCTATCTTACATAAGTTGTATATTTTATGGTCACTCTTACATTTAGTTTTCAGTAGTATTTAGTCTTCCAGAAAGTTGAAAGAGCAAAGAAAAAAAAATTCATGTCCTATTTGATTTGTGTATAAGTAGTATTCCCAGGAAATATTCAATCAAAACATTTTCATCATGAGTTTCTTTCAGTACCACCAAGGCCCAGTGTTCTGATGTTAGAGTGTGTGTCCTACTGCTCTCCCCAGAATAAGGACCGTAGCTTTTGAAATTTTGAGCATCCGTTCCCCTGTGAGCATTCATTTAGGACCCAAATCATTCTTCCTAATGCTGTATCTCTTCATCTGAACTCTCTCTCTCTCTCTCAGGCTTTTACATAACATCGTTTCAAAGAACTCTGCTTAGGATACAAAAACCAAAAGCTTAAAACCTCAGGATATAATATTGCTTCCTCGAAGATGGCTTGGTAATACTCAACTTTCTGTATTCCAGGTTTTTTGTTATTTTGTTAACTTCTTGTAGTGATGTCTAAAATCTCAGCTGATTTGGGGTCGTGGCAAGTCTATGTAAATCATCTATAAATGGATTCATTATGGCTACTATAAAAAATTCGACACCTGAGCCTTTGGGCAAATAGACTATATAGAAAAACCATGGCCTACAATAATGATTGACCTAAGGAGCTATAAAAATATTCAGTGTATGGTATTTTTGTCATCCTTCCTTAAAATTTCTCATAGCCTGGGCTGCTGAGAATAGAACCTGGGGCAGAGGAGGACATATCCCAGGGATGGGGTACCCTGAGGCTCCCTACACTTTTCCCTGTCAGCATTCTCCCTGACTTCCTGTCCATCACACTTTTTGTGTGTTGCTGTATTCAAGAAAGTTAGATGCTCTGTAGTCCATTTTCTGTATCACATTCAGAAGGTCACATTATGTAAATTCAGTGTCATGAAAGAATTTGAAGGATCCCTTGCAGCGACACTGGGGAATGTTTTACAGTGAGATCTATTTGATTTACATCTTGGAGAAAGAGTTCAGGCTTCACCAGACAGGAAGGTATGTAAGTCTACAGGACCAGTAAACGCAGAAGCAGAGGATACAGCTCTCTGTGAGCTCTTTTCCTCAGAAGTACAGGAGGACTCCTAGCGGTATCTCTGCACTGAAAATGGGGTGAGTTCACTGTTGGGTAGACCCATGTTTTCCGTTAGTCTCTATACTTACCTTGAGGAACATCTCCGTGAAGTTGAGCAACAACAGAGCAAAGGCAGGAAGAAGAGCAGCCCGTGACCCTGCACCAGCTGCAGCAGTTTCTGGTGTGGTGCTAGCCAGCAGTATTGGCAGTCCTTGCGTCATCTCTGGTACCTCATCACGAAATGTTTCTGTGTGTATACATGATAAAAGGGGAGCTGTTCTCCGTTGATTTCCCTGAAACTGAAGACAGACTTTGACCTTCGCAAACATACACCGTATGGACTGTGAGATACGATCCAGCTTAAACTCTATTGTTCTTCCTTGCTTTCTTAGTTATCCAAAGACTTGGGGATGATTCTGAGGAAAGAAGGGAAGGGTTTTCTTTCAGAATATTTGCTACTACTCTAAAGATTCTGTATACAAATGCAGTTCCATATCTCACCATCTCACTTGCCTAGTTTAATTTTCACAGTGCCCTATAACTTTATTATTGCCCTTACCTTATCATTGTTCTTATTGACAAGGGAGTAACTTGAGATTCAGGGTACCCACAGTGAAACTAATAATGTAGAAGCCACATGCAACCAAATGTTAGTACCACCTTAAACTAGTAATTTACACAAGCCAGTGTATCATAATCACACATGCTGGAAGTGCTCTATCGCTGAGACCTTTATTCCAACCCTATCTACCGATGTTGACTCTTCCCCAAAAGTTTCTCTCATGAATAATAATCTTTTTATTTGATGTGTGGTGTTTCCTGCATTTGAAGTCCGTTTGTATTTTGCTTGTACCTGCCTAGCTCTGCTGCAAAAGATACTGCCTCTTGCTGACAGTTGAGTGGCTACACGCATGAAGAACACAGTCACCCAGGGCAGAACTGTGATTTGAATCTTTGTCCGTCATTTCAAGGGAGTTTCTTTTTCTTACACCAAATTCTACATTATTGATAGTGACAGTTTATTAAAATAAAGAACTCTTGTCACTGCTCCTTCCTACAATGGTTATTACCAAGAGCTACTTGAAAGCCAACAATATTGATGTGAATGAGGCCTAGCAATGTCCACCGGCGGTAGTAATCTGCAGTTACTACCAAAGGGACGTTATCGCAGCAAACCTTGGGAATATCAACTTGAAATGTTCGCTAATCAGGCGAATTCTGTCATCTTGCTTAAGCTTCTTAGGTGACACTGGGAGTTCTAATGACGTTAGAACAAAAATTAAAATGACATTTTAACCTGTCGTTATTTGATATTGACCTGTTCATTTCGACGGCACTGATTTGAGTTTTATGAAGTGCTTCCGCCTTAAAGATTATTGTCTGTACAAGAAACCTCCAGGTAGTATGTCTTGTTCCTGGAAATGTTGCCCAATATAGTATGTTTTATGGAGATTTTACGTCTTCATGACTTGAAATCATATTAATAACCATTCCATTATTGATTGCAGTTCAGATCTATTTAATGCCTTTTTTAAAAAAATCTTTTTGAGACTGCATCTTACTGTGTATTCCAGTCTGGCCTTGGAACTCACCATGTAGAGCAGGCTGACTTTAAACACACAGACATTTGCCCATCTCTGTGTTCCAAGTTCTGCGATTAAAGCCATGGACCATCACATCCCACTTCTCCTGTGATTTTTTTTTTTTTAACAAGGCTATATAAGTTAATCCATTACCAAATGTTAATAAGTAGTTTTCATTTTTGTGAGAAGATTGATATCTCAAAACGGCCATTTTTCTAAGAATATAAAGCTTTAGTATAAAGCCTCAGAAAATCATTGCAGGTTTTAAGTATCAGAGAATGACGAGTTTTCTTGGGTACAGACTACTGAAGGGCCGGCAGAGAGAGAGCAGCTTTGGGGCTGGCTGTTGCTTGGTGTGTGGACCCGGTTGAGACAGATAGTTCTGTGCTCCAGTTCTGCCTTCACGCTTTAACTCCCTGGGAACTGGGATTGAGTATCCAAAGTGGTTGTGAAGTACAGATGCACGCATCTCATCCAGCGATGTGCCCTGGGCACCGCACCTCGTGTGCAGAAGTGGTAAGTCAGTGGAAGGTGCCATCAACATTGTTGCCGTTATTAAAAATAAAGCAGGAATGCGACCCTGGGACTCCTATTCCGTAATTCCCCTCTGCATGTTTTAGATGGCGACAGCATAAGCTGTGCTGGCAATTTAAAGTGAATCTTTTGTATTATCTTTTTCTCACGGGCTGCTTGCTTGGTGCCCGGCACTTGCAAGTTGGCTTGGGTTTGGTTTCTCCTTGCAATAGTTGTGAAGAGATCTAGCCGGTCTCCAGTAGTTATGCCACACTTGGTCCACGTGTGTCCCCAGTTCCTCAGGCACTTAGATGTCATGCCCTGTGCAAGTGGTCACTACCCTCCAAGCCAGTTATAGCGAGGTTGCCTAAATAATAACTAGGTTTCCATTTTCCTCTCCCCACCCCGTACTTAGTTCACAGTATTTGGTGTTAGTGGGGGAACTTCATAATGAGAGGTGACTTTTATACATAGTCATGTATTTTTTTTTCTTGCCTTTTTTACTTGAAAAAGGTTTGCACACTCACCCTGAGCTGTGCCTGTCTGCAGAAGGCAGGATGGGACTGGATTTGCACAAAGACCACCTGCTGAGAATGGGGCCCTGAAGGATGCTTACCCCCACTTCAGAGGTGGGTGGACTGAGGCTAGCTGGTGAGGCCTTTGCACCAAGCTCTGACTGTAGGGAGTAGTCAAGGGGAGACCCACACACAGTAATTCTGACTCAAAGGAGCATCTTCAGCGATCGCCTGATTTTTTTTTTTGTTGTTGTTGCTTAGCACAAAACTAGTACCTGTACATTTTAATTTATTCCTCTTACATGGGAACTTAAAATGCCATATTTTTTTTTCCTGCTTCCATTATTGCAGTTTTGAATGATGATTCATCAGTGCAGTGGCCTATTTAAGTGAACCACAATAGCTTGGGTAGAAAGAAAAAAAAAGATCCAACACACTCAGGAATGGAAAGCAGCCATCTTTTTATAGCTAAAATTGCAAACATCTGGCAATTACTCTGTTCTAACTCCCCTCAAAAGAGAAGAATTGTCCCCTCAACTGGAGCCTGCTGCTGTGTTTAATCAAGGCTGCTATGCATGCCTTAAGGAGCGATAGGTTTTGATTCAAGGAGGCCATTGCCTCACCCACTTGGCCGGGGAAGCTTTGGAAAACACACTGCTTAATGTTACCCATATGCTACTGTTACATAATGATACTAGTGGCAACAGGGCAGTTAATAACTATAGAAACCCCCTTTGCTCTTCTGCCCAATTTTCTCAAGGTACTTTCATATTTTGAAAGTTTACTGGCCGGGTCACGTTTGACACTCTTAGTCTCCTTAAGCCTTTCGTATCCTAAGACAAAGATTTTACTTAATCAACACAGCTGATATTTTTTATGACTTGATTGTTTTATAAACTGGTCTATTGACATTGAAGGAAGAAACCCTTCCTTGTCCTCTTAACGCTTGATGTTGATCTCAGTCAAAAATCAGTTTGCCATGTTCTCGTTCCTCTCCTACCCCACCCTTGTATCTTCTTCTGATCATTGTTTATGAAACTACTTCTTCCTTCACTGACAAAAGGCGTCTCTGTGGGCAAGGGAAGTGAGAGAGCCTGGTGGTTTGCTGTAGATGCTGAGAACAAGGACTTCCTCATCTTTCTCTCAGGGCTGATCCGAGTGTTCGCTATGGCCTTAGCCAATGCCTTTTCCTTTCTGTTCCCCATTTATCTTTCTCTTCCTCTGGGTCTCTGAAGGTTAGAGGTAGACTTTACCTTTCACAACTTTTGCTATTCTCTTTCGTCATAGGGTATATTGGGAACGATCTTTACTATTCACTGAAGAGTGAAGAGTGTGTAGTAGGCACAAAACTCAAGGTTCAATGGCATAGTAGTTCTCAAAAACAGTCTCACTTATTAAAAATAGACCATTTTTTTTTTTGTTGTTGTTGTTAATATTGTGCTACCTGAAGTCATAGACTTTCATTGAGGCCTTTGAGAGTTTTATTCACATGATTTTTGTTCTTTTACCTTGGTACAACTGTGTTAAATGATCAAAGCCAGAGCTTTTCTCCTGACTTTACTAGGCTGTTCATTTCCAAAGTTCCATTGAAACTTGCTAACATCTCAATTAAGCTAAGTCCAGTTTTAGAGGAATGAATGGGCAAAATTTCTAGCTACAAAAGAAAAAAGAAATGGGTATTTTACCTAAATAGAGCTAGATAAAATGATGGTCTCTGTAATGTCAAAACAAAGAGTCCTTACTTTTCTTCATCTTTGTCCATTTGGATAGTCCTAGCCTTTCTCTGGGTGTACATTTTAAACTTGAAATACTTTATGATAACCAGTCTTGTTGCTATAGTGTTTTTCTTTGATAAGCTCACTAACACAGAAAATGTTGTACAATGATTCTTTTCATACTTTTACTGATGGGCTTAAAGTCTATAAACTCTTGGTCAGTATTGTGTTGCAGGGCATCTAAATGTCTACTCTGGTTCTCTAGCCAGAATTAGTGTAAGAGCTGGAATGTGTCTTAATGGTGGGCTCCATCTACTCAGGTGTAGAATATCTGAGTATCACGCACAGTGTCCTGGAGTATCCAATCCTTGCACCAAAACCAGATAACAACAGCAAAACCAAAGCAGTTATCAAGACTTGGTACTCTCTGTCATTTCTAATATAGTCATGTATTTTAATTTGGGACCGGCATTATGTGTTAAAAACTTTCTTTTTACAAAGCTGCGCATGGCAGGCTGGTCTAGAAAGTTCCAGAAAGTTCACTATTTCTGGCCATGAGTTTAGTTATTACTTAAAGCTGCCTTTCCAAAAAGAAGTTGATACCAAACCGGAACACCCAGATCTCAGCAGTTGTTTCCCAGACCTTATCGCTGTGACCTCTCTTCTACTTCACAGTTACAAATCTTCAAGAGAGGAATAACAAACAACAAGACACCATAGGTTGGGGACATTTTGAGGTGAGGCAATGCCAGAATTAGTTCTTTGACCTGGCTGTTGCAGAGAGAGCCTCAGCTCAGTGTTTTCTACCACACAGAGTATAGTGCGTAGGTGTGCTGGCCAGTATTGTGTCAACTTGATATATGCAAAAGTCATCTGAAAGAAGGGAACCTCAGTTGAGCAGATGCTTCCAGCTGTAGGAGGGCATTTTCTTATTTAGTGATTGATTGTTGGGAACTTTATCCCTGGGCTTGTGGTCCTTGGTTCTTTATGAAAGCAGCCTGAGAAAGCCAGTGAGCAGCACTCCTATATGACCTGGCATCAGCTCCTGTTTCTGTGTTCCTGCCCTGTTAAGTTCCAGTCCCCGCTTCCTTTATGATGAACACTGATATTGAAGTGTAAGACAAATGAACCCTTTCCTCCTCCCCAAGTTTCTTTTGGTCATAGTGTTTCATCACAGCAACAGTGACCTTAACTAGGACAATGGCCAAGATGTGGAAGCACCCTTCAGGTACGACTTATGAATAAATATTGATTGCCGGTTAGTAAGGTGTTTTGTTTAAATTTACAAAAGCTGTTATTCCTCAATGTACTCATACTTGACAAAATTGAGACTAAACTTTCAAATACTTAGGCAGAATTTTAATAACATATTTCGTGTTTATGTTCTAAAAACAAAACAAAATATATAGAACATCACTTCAAGACTCTAGACTTAAGAGTTGTTATACCTTTCCCCCTTGAGGGCATGCACTGTTAGGCAGCCTTGGTGTGGCCTGCCTGTATGGCAGAGCCGAGAGCATATTTTCTTTATAGCATCATCTATTGTTACTACTAAATTAAAAGTATTTTTCCATACTTCTTTGAAACCTGCTGCTACCCAAATCTATCTTTGGTCTTTGTTCTGCCTTTAGAGATTACAGAACCACACAACCTAAGCTCTTTTCATTTCTGCATTACGCCTCTGGAATCTGTCATATGTTCCTTGCTTTCCGTTGCATGGTTCCACTGCAAGGCCTCTAAAGCTTTAATGATTTAAATTACCCTGTCCTGGAAATCGTGTGTGATGTTCCAAAACTTCATGCAGTGTTACTGAACATGGGCAGAAAATGGCAAGCTCTCGTTTGTATTTACAAACAGACAAGTGCCAAGAAGTAGTTGTTCATTTGCTGTATACAGTGTTCTTACTTATCGGATTGTCCTGTATGGTGACATTGTGGTTGATTATTCTCCATGATGTATTTGTTTCTGAAAATCTTTTTGATTATGCAACAAAAAATACAGTCCCAACATCAGGAAGGTAAAAAACATGTACTTAAATACTTTATGTTTGAATTAGTTAGGAAAACGAGGGCTTATAGCTAAATAAGTAACTTGGAACCCAAAGCAGAACCCGAATAAGTATAATGAAAAAAAGAACTGGAAAAAAATAGCATTCATAAAGAGTAGCAGTAAGTAAAATTAAGATTTAAGAAAGTTTTCAAATTTGCCTCTGTGGTAAGTTTTGATTAAACATTTGACCTACGTTCTCTTGTTTGCAAGTTCGGCTGTTAATGCTTTGACTTTTCTTTTTTACTTTTTATGAAAATAGGATAATTATGTCTTCCCTCTGTCCATGTCAATGCCTTATAATTTTCATATTATGCTTGTAAAGCTCCAATACTTGTATGTAGTGAAACGGTGATGGAGACTCTGAGGACTCACCCGGCGGGCTGCCCTCTGCCACGTCGGTGATTGTGTTCCTGGTGTGTTCCCCAGCATTTCCCGTCTGTAAACATTTGGAGCAGAAGCCTGATGAGGGCATCATCCTAAAATGTAAGAAAATCTCTATAGCAACCTGTGAAGACAGGCATCACTCAAAGCTTGACAAATGCGCGTGTTTGGTAAAATTGAAGCTACTCTTACAGTGTGCTTCATGACTTTGATCATTTCTCCTAGCATGCTCTGGATTCAGATTTTATATATAGATATTTTTGTGTAAGATATTTTTCTTGTAAGTCGTTCATTAAACAATTTCATATTCTGTCTACTTGTTTGCTCTCGGGTCTCTTGGCTTCTGAATGATTTTTATTTTTTCATAGAGCTGCATATATAATTCCATTAAATAGAGGACTTTTTTGATATATCATATTTTTTTCTTCTGATTTGGGTTTCTCTGTGTAGAAATAATCCATATATAAATGTTACTGGTTTTACGGTGAAATTGCCATCTGACATTATTGCTCCTCATCCTTCAAAACAGGCAATCTGAGATTGAGTTCAAATCTTGGGTGATAGAACCTATACTGAGGACTATAGAGAATCTTCATTCTCTTCAACAACTAATTTGGTACCTGCTCTTATGCAGACGTTGAAAACAGTGTTTGAAGTGGAAGGAGGTTGAGCCACAGAGGAAGGTGGAAGCTTTTGGCTAGAAGATGGGCACCATGTGGATTAGCAGCGTAAGCCTGCCCTTACCACTGCCCGCTTACCCCAGTCTGTCAAGAGCCGTGATTTCTGGAAATTACTAAGGGTGTTTTAAAGTCTGACTTTCTTCTGAACAGTACTCCTAGGATTTCTTCACAAATGCAAATGGGCAAAACATATCTCTAGTCACGGTACTTACCGAGGAGTGGGGTTAGTTTCCTCAGTTGTAAAAGCAATGCAATGAAACAACACAACTTCATTTCCATCCCACTCTAAACTATGAAAAGGTGGGATTCAACTATAGAAATTGCATAAAAACAGTTTATTCCTGAAAGGCACGGAGTCAAACTGTTCTCACAAAACATGAATTCAGATAAGTTGTAAAATGGACCTTAGGATCTCTATTGTGTGTTTCCTCTTGGGATGCCTACAAGCTAATGCTTTACATGCTCTCTCTCCCACCTCCATAAGGAGTGTTTGTCCATGTTCTTGAATGCATCTGCTCACTAGTGAGCTCTCCTTAAATGTGTTCCAGTTGCTTGTTATATCATTTTTATAGCATTATTATAACTTGGCACTAACATTTCTTGTTTTGAAAGAAATGAAATGGAAACTGAGACAGATAATAAACAAGCTCTTCAAGGTCTTGTGGCTTATAAAAAAAAATTGAGGCTTTGATTTGGGTACAGCTATGTCTATATGCCAGTTTCATAGTCTAATGTTCTGACTTCCAAAGTCTGTGTATGGATTTTTTTTTGTTGTTGTTGTTGTTACATGGGCACACACCAAACTTTGGTTATATGTACACATATATATAGATAGCTATCAAAATAGGAGAGGTCTCAATTTGTTTATGAAAGTATGTGTAAGTGGAGCGCTGGCAGGATGGCTTCAATTTTTGATAAAAATTAAAACCTAAAGTAAGAATGAGTGAAATTTGGGAAAGGGACCTGATAGGCCTGGTGTCTTTGTACAGATGTTATAGCTGATCCTATGTGAACTTGCTTTGAATTTAGACAA
Source organism: Psammomys obesus (assembly GCF_907164565.1). Classification (NCBI taxonomy): domain Eukaryota; kingdom Metazoa; phylum Chordata; class Mammalia; order Rodentia; family Muridae; genus Psammomys; species Psammomys obesus. The sequence goes on from NW_026596064.1 coordinate 4,705,945, forward strand.
GTTTATTTAAAATGTTCATTATTTTAAAAATGAATTGTGTGTGTGTGTGTGTGTTTGTATAACTCATAGAATTCTTTTTTTCTTTTCAGCATTATTAATTAAACTCAGGCAAACTGGCTTGGTGCTTTTACCTACTGAGTCCATCTTGTGAGCCCATGAAAAGTTTCAGGTCGACTTTGTATTGGGGAAGTTGATAGATTAAGTAGATAAAGTAACATCCAAGTTATGTGATGGGAACATCAGCCCAGGAGAATGATGGTTTCTATGGGGAATCTTTATTCATTTCTTACATATTTATTTTATGCTGCTTGAGTTTAGGTCTGCTTTTAAATGAAACTACTAACCTTTCCTGAAGTGTTTTTTTTTTAATTCTCTCTGAAGTAAATGGGTGGGCAAGCTGAATAGTAACCTCAAGAGAAGGGAAGTGCTTACACTCAACACTCAATCATACAAGAGTTGAGCAAACACACAGGGTGTTTCATGTTTTCTGCCCTGAGATGGGTAGGATTGGAAACAAAATGGTGTGATCTTTGCTCTGGCTGTTTATAGCAGAAAATAAATGAGAAATAAAAGTCTCTGGCCGAAGCTGGAAACAGCCCAGATGCCCCTCAACTGAAGTATGGATGCAGAAATTGTGGTACATCTATACAATGGAGTATTACTCTGCAATGAAAAATAAGGAAATGATGAAATTTGCAGGTAAATGGTGGGACCTAGAAAGAATCATCCTGAGTGAGCTGTCCCAGAAGCAGAAAGACACACACGGTATATACTCACTCATATAGACTTATAACATAGGATAAACCTACTAAAATCTATACACCTAAAGAAACTAATTAAGAGAGAAGACCCTGACTAAAATGCTCAATCCCCATCCCGAAAGGCAAAGAAGCTGGACATCAGAAGAAGAAGAAAACAAGAAACAACCTAGAAACCTGCCACAGAGGGCCTCTGAAAGGCTCTGCCCTGTAGACTATCAAAGCAGATGCTGAGACTTATGGCCAACTGTTGGGCAGAGTGCATGGAATCTTATGTAAGAAGTGGGAAATAGTAAGATCTGGAGAGGACAGGAACTCCACAAGGAAAGCAACAGAACCAGAAAATTTGAACACAGTGGTCTTCCCAGAGACTCATACTCCAACCAAGTACCAGGCATAGAGATAACCTAGAACCCCTGCACAGATGTAGCCCATGGCAGTTTAGTGTCCAAATTGGTTACATAGTAATGGGAAGAGGGACTGCCTCTGACATAATCTGATTGGTCTGCTCTTTGATCACCTCCCCCTGAGGGGAGAGCAGCTTTACCAGGCCATAGAAGATGACAATGCAGCCACTTCTGATGTGATCTGATAGACTAAGATCAGAAGGAAGGAGAGGAGGACCTCCCTTATCAGTGGACTTGGGGAGGGGCATGAATGAAGAAGGGGGAGGGAGGGTGGGACTGGGACGGGAGGAGGGAGGGGCTTATGGGGGGATACAGAGTGAATAAAGTGTAATTAATCCTCCATAGCCACTGGTTTAAAGGAGACTAAATCCTCGACTGCATGGGGAACACATTGCAGGAAATGTGGATCTGCGGTTGTGAGAGGGTTAATTAAGACTGTTCCCATCGTTTTGTAACAGGCCCAGCGATCCCCTATGAGCCATGTTAGGCTGTTGCCTGCATACTGTCTTTGCTGACCACAGTAATCGGGTCATAAGAGAAAGAGAAGTAATAGAGTGTCTCTTAGCAACCAACCCCAGGAGAAAGAGAAAATTACTCAATCCACGCCATTCAGCCAGGGAAGTAGAAAGGAAAGCGTTCTGAAAGTCTGAAAATGCTCAGGCTCAGGCTTCTGGGAGGCAGACAGGGATGGGGCAGGGAGAGGGGTGTTAGTAACAACAGTCTGTGGGGAACTGGTGTCTTCTCCCTTCACCTTTCCTTCGGTGCCCGGTGGTGGGAAGGGCTAAAGATGCCTTGTCTCCTATGACAGGGCCTGGGAGATTGAGGCATAGATGAGAGGCTGTGCGTGCGCGTGCGTGCGTGCGTGCGTGCGTGCTCACACATGCACATTGTTCATTTGTGTGTGTGTGTGTGTGTGTGCCTGTAAGTCTCTGTGTGTGGGCAAGTTTGTGTGCTCATGTGTGTTTGTGTGTGCATGTGCGTGTGCATGTGTTTGTGTGTGTAATCATCAGGAAATAATGCAAATTGTTAAAAAAAAACAACTATGGATGGTGGAGAATTCAAAATAAATAAAAAAAAAGAGGATTTGAATAATAGTCCCATGGTTGCATGGGTATCGAAGAAAGCATTTGTATCAGGCTGCTGGACGTGAAAATGTTTGGAGAGAATATTTGGATAAGATGTGGAGGGAGCTGTGATGAACTAATATTGCACCTATCGTACATTTTGTAAGTAGTTGAAAGGAGAAGTTTGTATTGCTCTTCTGACCTACTTCTTTCCTCACGCTCATCACGTTTGACATTTTCTTCTATTGCCTAATGTTGTGTTTTCTCCTCTGCTAGCTCACACGACCCATTGTCCACCGTGCACTGGCAAGGCGAGGTTTCATCAGTGCTGAGCAGTATGACTGGTTTTTGGAAAACATTCCTACATGAAAAGAAGATGAGCCCTAAAGGTTGAAGGAAAATAAGTAAATACAAATTAATACCTGATACCTTTTTGTAACAAATGATACTTGAATTTCGTTGCTGGTTTTCTTTTTTCTTAAGGCCAAAAATTTAATTTGCTTGTACTTTTTAGTAGTTTATTGGCCATGGAAATACCCTCTGTTATTGATCTGCTGGAAATACTCTCGAATGACGTCACCTTCTGAGACAGGCCGAGTTCTGTTACTAAGTGAGAATTGGCAGAGGTACACTGAGTTTGTATTTCTCCTCTGCTGGTACCTTTTGTTGCGGTTGCTCCATGTACTCCTGTATCTACACCACTCTCTTGTTCTTTATGTTTCCCTATAGTGGTAGACAGAAAGGTATATTGTTTTCTTATAGTTTGGGCTCTGACCTGATTCCTTGCTACAAATCTCTTCTGAACCATTCCCACAGAGCTCTCCTTCTTCTGTCTCAAACATAATATTAACAGGGACAGAGGCCAATAAAAAAATCTCTTAATATTGTATGGTGTCTTATAACCTATATGGAGAGTCATTATTTTATTTGATCTTCAGAACTCTTTGATATTTAAATGCCAGGAGTTATTCTCATTTTATGGAGACGAAGCTGAGTGTCCACAGCTGCTTTTACTTAGTATCATTGATTATAAAAATGCAGAGTGGGGGCAGTGTCTGGAATCTGGAATCTGAGCTAGAGTCTGAATTAAAGGTGTAAACTCCCTGAGAGGGCATGCCTCATTTCTCCCTTTATTTTGCTGTTCACATGATAAGAATTAAAACATAAGGTGATGATATTTGATGTGAGCAGCCTTCCTAAATACCACTCTATACCGCTGATGAATGCAATTTAGGCCCAGTGCTGTGTCTCCTGGCTTTCTGTCTGACAGGTCTCTGAGCAGCTTGGAACTTCTGTTTCCAGTGCCTGTTTTTGACTAATAACATAACTGACACATATTCATGTCGCTGTTATGAAGAAAATTTGCTGTTATTAGGAAAAATTTTCTATTCCCTTCAATGTTTCATTTGTATAAGTCTATCTCAGATTCATTTTCTTAGAGGACTTCAGAGACATTTGAAAATTTCCCATATGTTGGAAAATATATACAAATGACTTTATGAGGTCAATAAAACAAGTTTACCAAAATAAACCCACATCGTATTTTTGTAATTTGACAGCTCAGTTCCCTTATAACCTTTTTGCTCCTCAATGTGTGTCTGTAGTTTTCTTAGAGGCTTATCTTTCAAACTGTGTGTATGTGTGGGTATGTGCACGTGTGAGTGCTTGTGCCCTCAGAGTCCAGAAGAGAGAGCTGGATGCCCTGGAGCTGGGGGTACAGGTAGTTGTGAGCCATCCGATAGGGAAGATGGGAAATAAACTTGGTCTTCAACAAGAGTAGCAGGAACTCTTAACTGCTACATCAGCTTCTCATCTCCAGGCCTATAGTTTTTATAATATGCAACAGGTAGGCATAATTTTACATTTTCATTTAACGTGATAGAACAAGAGTGTATCTTATCATCAGCAGTACCATCATTGCCCTATTCCTACAATGATTGTACTCAAGGTCTTCATAGGTATAACTTTGTAGGGAAATTTCTTGGAGAAATTCAGATGTTTACTGCCTGCTTCCCTGAACCAGTACTCTATGATGATGGTAGTCAGGGTAGGTTGCTTGGCATGGATTTGATTATAAGGTCTTATGTGTTGAGGGAGGTAGAGATAGTTGTACAGATTATTTTCTTAGCCATATCTACTGAGCTTAACCAATAAACTCATTGGTTCAGGTGCAATCTACTGACAGTTCCTGATATAATATCCTTTGTAGGTCTGAGAGTGTATAGCTCAGTGGTAGAGGGCTTTCAAAGCAATTTTAAGGCTGTGGGTTCAAATCCCACATCACATAAATAAACCAAAGGAAAAACACATCATTCGTGCTCTTGTGGCTTACATGGTTCATTTTTGGTGTGTGATGGATCATAATTGAACAATCAGAAAAAGATTAGTTGACATGCATGTTCTTACAACTGCCTTTGTTCGTGTGACAAATTCAGAATTCTCTTCTTGGGATCACTGTTTTAAAATAGTTATGAGACCTCTTGTAAGGGTTCTTGGGTATTAACTCTGTTCTAGATATCTCCCAAATCCTAGTCTCCTCTTTCTCAATTCTTACATTAATTTTAAGCAATAGTTTAGTTGGTGTTTTTTCCTTGATGCTGACCTACCCTTATCATGACCACACTGCTTTTTTTCTGTATATGAAGCAAGGAAGCTTAAGACACAGTCATGATTTTTGGAGCGAGAATGAAGCCTGTGGCTCTTTACTAGACTCCACATTGTTGTATTCCTGAGGCATAGATCAGAACTAGTACCTGAGTTCTCGTGATGGTGCCCTTCAGAAGCAGGGTGGAGAGAATTGCCCCACAGCCAGTTTTGATCAATCTTCATTGGCGTTTTCACTTTTTTCTTTAGCTGTTTGTTACTTGAAGACCATGACTGTGGCACACAGTTTGTATTCACTGTTAATTTCAGACCCAAAGAAATGAATGAACATTAGATTATTTGGAGAGGGTCTGCTTAATTCTTTAGAACTTTGGATTATGTGTAATCAACCTAGTATCTGTGTGCCATTTCTGTGAATACAGCATCATGCATGATATTAAAACATGCCTCTGGAACTGTGAAGATGTTAATACATTTTAAAATGTGTTGGTTTGATTTATTGTTTTCTTGTTCTGATAAAGATAGGGGACTAGTTTTCTCTGTTTAGTGATTAAGTCACCCGCCACCTTTTTTCTATTTTGGTCGTTGTGGTAATAGATGTTTCCTGGAAATTTTCCCCCTGTTCTATTAATACAGTAAAAGGGGGTTACAGCCATGAGTCACTCCAGGAAGTCAGCCATCATTTGCTTCCTCAATCTCACAAAACAGTCCAGTCCCCATGTACCAAATCAACGACTTCTGCAAAAAGAGTTACTTGATAGTTCTTAAGAAAGCTCTCGAAAATACAGTATTTGTGGTTAACTCTGTGCTTCCTGTGATGGTGGGGAATGTACCAAAGTTCATGTTTTGCTTCTCTGTTCTTGAAGTCCTTGCCCAGCAAGATCAGTGATATGGTCTCCGTTAAAAGAACACTGACCTGATTTCGAACAAACATTCCAGGAACAGACCCCTGCGAAGTTCCACCTCAGGGCAAGGGCTTTGGCAGCTCGGGTCTAGAGGTCAGGTGTAGGTGAGGTGTGTGCCAGCTCACTGTTCCCTGGTCACTCTTTCGCTTACTTTTCAATGACTGGATGGGCACATGAACACATTAATCCTCCCCAAGTCTTGGCATCACTGAGTACTAGATACCATTCTAGCATGAACTTAGTTCCTGCTCTCTGGAAGCTTCCACTCTAGTTACTGTGACTTTTGTAACACAGTTAACTTTAGGAAAAGGGGGTTTCAACAGTATGAGCTCATCCTAAAGGAGTCTAACCTCAAATGACATGAATAAAGGCCGTGTAGAGTCAGCCTAGTCATATTAATTTTATGCTTTGCGAGGCCTAAGTTTGTCTAGAATTAGGGTCCTCTCAACCTTTATTCATTTAAACACAGAAATGGAGTTTAACCGTGTACTTCTGAGGTACTTTTATTTTCTGCTTTGGCTCATAATTTATATCCTTCTTTGGCTGTTTCTCTGGGTGTATCACTGTGTGACTTTTTCCTGAATCATAAATATCATCCTTTTGACATCTCCCTTCCCTGTCTTCCTTTGCTCTTGATACAGTGTGGGCTAAAGAGTAGCTGTTTGCTATGTTTGGCGTATATGAACTGTGGTTATTTGACCAGTGAGTGAACTTCTCTGGGCCTCTTCTATAGGATGGGGGAGGAATAACAGTTCCTGCTTATTGTGAAGGTTAGGTATTATATTTAAAATTCCTTTAATAGTGCCTGTTACTTAGTAAGCACTTACTAAACGTTTTCATAAATAAGTGATCTTTCTGCTACTTATAAAGCAGCGACATAGCATTTCCTTCTAGGATTTTTCTTATAGTCCTTTATGATGGATAAAGAAGAGACATGCAGTCTAGGATTTCACATCAGCTTTCTTTCTATCGGAAACCAGATGTAAATGTGCTGTTTCAGATGCATACATCTCATATTCTTGTATGATTGCTGACAGAACATTAAGTAGAAATTATGCTATCATTTTCTCTTAGATGTCAATTCATTGTCTCATTAAAGTCACAGATATTTATCTGATTCTGCTGACACGAGTCCTACCAGCGGAATGTTAAATACTGTCATCATTTAATGGTCTTGCTTGACCTTTGGACATTAGTGCTGTCCCTTCTTCGTTCAAGCCGTGAAAAAACAGCGTATACGTCCCCTTACTTCCCTCCTGTGTCTTCTAGCATAGCAAAATTTGTTTATTGAAGGGAGTTAAAGGGGTTGAAAAATGTCTGTGACATAAAAAGATTATAAGGAGAAATAGCTCTTTCCATCCTTCCAAGTCCAAGCATGAATTTGTTTATATGCCTTTTCACGTGCCACACATTTGGGTAGGTATATTCTTGTACATGTGATTTTCAGACTTCTCCTGTTAGACACTGAATATTTACCTGTATGGTTGCCACTGCACAGACCCTGGAGTTTCTCTCATCATGACAAAGTTCAAAGTCAACAGTCAGTGTGCTTAAAATCAAGAGCTACCCTATGACATGAGGACATGTGTGGTTTGGGGTTTATCAGAAGATACTCTGCATGCATAGATGAAGTTCAGAGTTGGAAGATGCACTGCCAACTTCTCAATATAAGTAAAACTGCAGGTGGTTTGTATTTGTTAGTCTAGTGATCTTCACAGTATTTGTTACTACAATTGTCTTGGTGTTCTGCTAAAACTAAACAGGTCCCTAGAAAGTACAATGTCAGAGAGAATGGAACAACTCTAGTCCCCTAAGTTTACCACTGGACACTTTCCACAGTGCCTAACAATATATTGTGTCTGTTTGTTCATTGTCTTCTTACACGTAATAGTTTCATCATTGTCTTCCTCCTGTATTCAACCTCATCCTCCTCAGGTGCCATTTCATGTTACAGGTCTACCATAATGTCTAGCAGGCTGTAGATGCTTAGGAATTGCTGGCAAATTCTTAAGCCACCCAGACAGAAAAATGTCAAATGATTAGGTTACCTGGATGTAGAAGAGTCTAATGTGGTACAAGAAGGATCTTTATAAGTGCCTTAGCTTAAGCTACTGGGATATTAATGAGAATCACACCTGTCCTGGTCACCGATACAGATAGTTTACAAAGCCAAGCAAGCCATGGCATTTGTTACCCAAAGCCCGATAATTTCCCGCGACTATCTAAAAGATGACAGAATCTGGGCTACATATGTTGGGAAGAACAAATAGAGAAGATGCTCCTTTTCTGACTGTGGACATTAGGTGAACCCCCCTGGACATGCATTTCTTCTGAATCTTGATGAATAGCTTTTCTTCGGATAGGAACAATGGTAGGAAGTGACTGGATGAGTGTGCAAGCTATGATGATCCCCCTCCTGAAAGACAGGAACTCCGTCTTTCAGCTGTCTATACCACCATCCCCTCTTGCTCCTTTCTTTTCCTAAATCTTGAATACTTTGCAATGATCTATAAAAATGATGTTCCATGCATAGTAATGGGTCATGTCTGCAGCCTGGGCCAAAAGATACCCTCTAAAATCTCTGGCCTGAGACTGAGTGAGATATGACCTTTGCTATTCCTGAAACAGCATTTGTTTGTGAATAGTGTAATGTGACCCACAGTTCAACATTTTACAAAATTATTTTATTATGTGTGTAGGAGTTGTGCTTATGTTTATGTCTGTGAACTATGGCTGGGTGTGCCTTTACTTTGAGCCCAGGAGAAGGTATTGAATCTCCAGCAACTGAAAAATGGACAGACTGTGAGCTACCACATGTATGCTAGGAATAGAACGTGAGGCCTTAGAAAGAACGGCCTGTGTTCTTAAACACTGAGCCATCTCTAATGACCTTGTTCATCTTTATTGTGAAGAATTTTCTAAACTTAAGACTCAGACTGCGCACAATTCCAGTTTGTTCTAGGAACTGTTCCATCAGAAATTTTGTCCTGAGGATGGTCCTTGGTTTTCTTGAGAAGTAGAGCAGCCTGGGCAAGCTGATGGAGCTCTTACTGGCTCTAGTGTCTTCTTGGAGGAACCAGTTGTGGTATACTCCTGTAATATCTGGATGTGGGTGGCTGAGGCAGAAGAGAGCTGCTGATGTGAGAACTTTCTGTTTATTTTTTTAAAAGCCATTTTAAAGATGATGAAAAATGTTCTAGGCCTACAAATTGTTCTTTTGTTTCAAGACAGGATAGACTAGGACAGAAAAATATTGACAGAACATTTGTGAATTTTTCTCTTAGAACAGTTTTCCATAATTCGATAGCTTATTGGTATATAGGAAAAAACATGGCACTTTCCAGAAGGGAAAGAAAAGCTATTAACTCAGGCTTCATTTACATGATCACTGAGCCATAATCTTCAGCAAAGGTGACTGTCCTGTCGATGACTGAATACAGTACAGCCAAAGCAAACTTGTTATGTGTTATAGCTGCAATTGAACTGGTATAGTCTCAAGAGTGCAAGCAAATACATCCCTGGCATGCCACTGAAGCCTGACTCTACCACCAGGCAGTCCTTGTGACCTACCTTATAAAATATCCAGCCTAAGTTTCTCCATGTAGATGAGAAAATATCAGCCTGCATTTGCTCTCCTTCTAACATTATATTAAGTAAAAGATGGTTGTGAGTTTGAAATGCTGAACAGGTTTGAAGGGTGGTGATTATCTCACTCTGGCTGAGAGAAATTTGTAGAATGCATTGGATGGCTTGTACTTTTTTTTTTTTTTTAACTGTTTTTGACTTCTGAAACTTCAGAAGTACTTTTTCTGGCATTCCTAGTTAGCAGTGCTGAATCTCATCATTGTGTCAAATCTCCTCAGTCCCTGAGATGGAAAGAAGTGTTGTGTTGTAGCTCTAACATGCAGAGGACAGGAAAGAGCTACAATACAATCACCGTCTGATTTACCAATCTCTTTTGACTCACCTTCAGTGTTCCTGTAGTCCATTTTCACTAACAGTGCATTTTTCCCGCCTTTTCTTTTCTCCATGGCACAGAAGGAAATGGCTCACACCAGAATGCTTAATCAGCTCATTCAGCAGCTTATTCAGCAAGGGATGGCATGCTCTTAATTTCATCAGCATGAGAATAAGACTTTAAGTAGAGAGGCATCATTTTCACACATACCTTGAGACAGCTTCAAACATGCTTGGGGTCTTTGTCTTTTCTCTCTTCACTGAAATGTTCCAACCTGGAAATTCCATCATTGAAATTTAGATTTTTTTCTCCTTTATTTTGAAGAGCAAAACTAAATAGTTTCAATATGGCAATCTGTAAGCATGTTATAGTTTTGTTCTGCACAACCTTTTTATAGTTGGATTGTATTCTTCCTAACATACATTGTATGTGTAGCTTTGTATCTATTCATATTTGTGTTGAAAGGACCCAATTAGAGAGTAGACAGCCTTGCAACTTTAGCTATACACTGAACATCTAAATTTGAAAACATAAAGTTTTTTCCAGTTCTTTGATTGTATGTTAAATAGGCAAATATGTCTATTATAACTTAATTAGCATGTCCTCAGGATTTTACAAAAAAATTTAAAATGATGCAAGCATCAGTTCAGTGTGGAAAAGAATCATGCATCCATCCATCCATTCAAATAAGGTCTGAGAGGCTGCCATGTGCCAGGCACTTTTTTTTGTTGTTTTGTTTTGAGAATAAGTAAAGTGGAAGGTCTCTGACCTCCTTCGTATTCAATTATAAGTAGAAAGTAGAGAGGATGGCACAACAGAAATAAATGCACAACAGATAAAATAGCAAAACACTGTACCCTTCTCTCTATTTCTCTTGCTTTTCCCCTCCTCTCCCTCCCCTTTCAGAGTCACACAAACCACTTGAAAGAGATAAAGAATCTCAGCTTTTTGGCCTAGAGATGACATGTAATGGTTTTCAATCATTTATATCACTCTTCAAGCCTTCTTTCCTAATTAAGTCCTTCCCTTTCTCCATGTCCCATTGGGCAGAGAGGGGGACAGTTTCATCCCTTTCCCCAATGCTATTTTTCACTTTCTGGTACAAACCACTGTCTACACAAATGCATGTCTTATGTGTATGCATTGAGCTTCATCACGTCAGGGAAGCTTTAATTCGTAATACTTAGTTCAACTTGGGCTGAAATGACTGGAAAGGGCTGTTGAGCACTCATATGGGCAATGTCCATCATTGACCTTACTGTGCAGGGTCAGCTTCATCTTGGTACTCACATGGCCCTCCTGAGCCAGCGAGAGTAGCAGGCAGCTTTTAATTTTTTCTAAACATGTCTGTTTCTGCTCTGGAACAGACTGTGCCTGTGAGGCTGAGTGGTCAACACATGAAATGAAGTATTGGTCATTTCAGGTTTTTCAGTTCTTTTCTTTTGAATGTCATCATTAAAGTCTGTGACTGTGGGTGACATGACCTCGAGGTGCCTTTAGCTTCTGTGTGGTGGGTTTGTCAGTGCTGGCTTAAAGTTCTTTTGACTTTTCCTTTTGTTACTGTTTCCATTTTTATTTTTCATTTCATTGAAAGCAATCTAGCCCCTCTGCTTTTCTCACCTCATTTCCTCGAATTTCCTTTATTTTGTACCTATAGATTAAAACACTTTCTTTATCTTCAGGATGATCTTTTCCAGATCCCATCATTTACTTGCAAATTTCATGATTTTCTTGTTTTTAATTGCTGAGTAATATTCCATTGTGTAGATATACCGCAATTTGTGCATCCATTCCTTCACTGAGGGGCATCTGGGCTGTTTCTAGCTTCTGGCTATTACAAATAAGGCTGCTACAAACATGGTTGAGCAAATGTCCTTATTGTGTACTTGAGACTCTTTTGGGTATATGCCTAGGAGTGGTATAGCTGGATCTTGAGGAAGCGCTATTCCTAGTTGTCTAAGAAAGTGCCAGATTGCTTTCCAGAGTGGTTGTACAAGTTTACATTCCTGCCAGCAGTGGAGGAGGGTTCCCCTTTCTCCACAACCTCTCCAGCATGTGTTGTCACTTGAGGTTTTGATCTTAGCCATTCTGATGGGTATAAGGTGAAATCTTAGGGTCGTTTTGATTTCAGTTCCCTGATGGCTAATGAGGTTGAGCATTTCTTTAAGTGTTTCTCTGCCATTCGATATTCCTCTATTGAAAATTCTCTTGTTTAGCTCTGTACTCCCAGAAGCAGAAAGATTCACATGGTATATACTCACTCATATAGACATATAATATAGGATAAACCTACTAAAATCTGTACACCTAAAGAAACTAATCAAGAGGGAGGACTCTTGCTAAAATGCTCAATTCCTATCCAGAAAGGCAAAGAGGATGGACATCAGAAGAAGGAGAAAAGAGAGAACAAGTCAAGGTCCTGACCCAGAGGACCTCTGAAAGGCTCTGCTCTGCAGACTATCAATGCAGATGCTGAGACTTATTGGCAACCTTTGGGCAGAGTGCAGGGAATCTTAGGAAAGAAGTAGGAAACAGTAAGATCTCGAAAGGAGAGGAACTCCACAAAGAGAGCAACAGAACCAAAAATATGAGCACAAGGGTCTTTCCTGAGACTGATACTCCAACCAAGGACTATGCATGGAGATAACCTAAGACCCCTGCACAGATGTAGCCCATGGAAGTTCAGTATCCAAGTGAGTTCCATAGTTAGAACAGGGACTGTCTCTGACATGAACTGATTGGCCTGCTCTTTAATTACCTCCCCCTGAGGGAGAAGCGGCATTACCAGGCCACAGAAGAAGACAATGCAGCCACTCCTGATGAGACCTAATTGACTAGGATCAGAAGGAAGGAAAAGAAGATTTCCCCTATCAGTGGACTTGGGGAGGGGTATGCATGCAGAGGGTGGAGGAAGGGATCATGATTGGGCCTGGAGGAAAGAGGGAACCACAGGGGGCATACAAAGTGAATAAAGTGTAATTAATAAGGAATTAAAAAAACACTTTATCTTTTTGTGGGTGCTGGCTGGTGCCCCCCAGTCCTTGGTATCCTCTAGGACTCACCTTGGCTTCCATCTTCTTTCTAACCCCTTGGGCTGATGCTATCTTTGTTTTCAATGTGGCAGTGAGAAGACTGGGAAGGTGGGGAGTGATCTTTTGTTGTTGTTGTTGTTTTGCTTTTTCTCTGTGTTCTTTTCAACCCCTATTCTTACCTTCCAGCTTTCTAGAAATGGTGCTTTCACTGCACAGCACCTGCTGTTTGCCAGTTTGCCAGTTGTCGTAGCTGTCTTCGAGAACAGGTGCTTGGTGGCTGTCTCCATTGAAGAGGCTGTCTGAGGTCTTAGAGCTGTAGAGGGCCAGAGAGCACCATGAACACCTCATTTGCTCCCCAAAAGACCAGCATGGATGCTGAGTGGTTCCACGTTGACATATGGTGCATAGAACTTGAGCATTGCTGGGGCTCTATCATGGCAATAGCCCATCTGAGCTTATATGGAACTACCAGGCCTTACTTGTCTACCTTTGCTGAACGGAAGATTTGTACATTATCAGTACTTTCTAGTGTTTTCCATGTCAGGCTGAGAAGCATATGATTTGGTGAAAGAACCTGAGTTCTGAAGCAGAAAAGAGCTCCTTGTGCACCCATGTGAGATTGTGTAGAAAGAATGTTTATCTCCTGGTGGAGGGTCAGTGCTGCTGCCACTATATGTGCAGTATTGATTGGCTCTAACCTTCACCCCATGAAGCATAGATGATTCTTGAGATTGAATGACACAAGGGCTTATGTCATGCTCAGAAGATTCAAGGCTATGCACACACTGAGTTTATAAGCTGTTGGCTTAATGTTTAGCTTCCCAAAGAGAGTATCAAAGGATTAGCCTTTGGGTCTAGAATCTTTAAGGATGTTGTAAAAATGCTCACAGGACTTGTGGTAGTGCTGTCTGCAATCTGAGTCTTTCTTTAAGCAGTTTTGGAATTTGGATATGCTTCTCCCCCCCACATTAGTTCACTTTGTCTTTTCATTGGAGGTGGTACTGAGAGGAATCCTGAAAGGTGTTATAAGCAGGGATGATGGGGCTGGTGGGAGCTCCAGGGTCCTGAGAAGCAGGAGCTTCATGATTATTGTGCCTCTTTCCATCCACATGGGTCTGAACCCCTCTGCTCTCCCCTCCTGGAGTTACCAATATGGCCTTAGCGCTGTTGTTCTCTTTTGTGCTTTAATTTTCTTTCATCAGTTTTCATCGCCTCATCCTTACTCCATATTTTGGTTTCCTTTCTACCTTATCATTTTCTTCTCTGAGGAGTTCATGAAAGTCTTTGTGCATGCAAGGATGCCTTAGAAATACATAGCATTGTTTAAAGTAACATAACAATCACTTGTCACACACATCCTGCATTTTTAGGCCTATTTTAAATCTTTTAAATGTATTCATGTGTAGTAATACTGACAACAAACTGTAAGAATCTACAGTTTGATAGATAGGCCCAGTGAGGCAAGAGATTGAGAGCTGTTTGGTTAGTGAGAAGGTGAGTTGGGATTCAGAATCAAGCAAGCATGTCCTGGCACAGTAGGCTTTTTTGAACGCTTATTGAAGCTCACATAGCTTATTTACATGTTGTTTACCAGCCGTTTCTCTCTTTGTGTACTCTGATTACTTAGTAAAGACTGTTTTAGCATTCAGTAGAGCAAAACTGATATTACTTAGTCATAACACATAGAAAAATAACATTTTGAGGATTTATAATATGTTATTTGTTTGAGTTGTTTAATTTGAATAGTTCTAAGAGTAATATTATCTTGATAATGTGAAAACATTAATATAAACTTACAAACTGAACAAGTTTGTGCAAGATATGTTTAGACACAAATAATGCTTGATGAACGCAGATGGGTAAGGAGCCCAGCAGGGGCTCTGCTTCATTCACTGTCCACACAACAGGAGCCACTGCTCCATTCTCCATAATGAGTCTAAACAAGCATATTAATGGGCTTGTGTCTGCATGACTCCAGCCTTCTAATGATCTATTCACATTGCAACCCTCTAGAGGTTTACTGCTCCAAACAACATGAGTATTCCATCATGTGTGCTCACTGTGTTTCATGATCTATTTTCCAGTGATAAACCTCAAAGTGATATAGGCATATACTTCTGACTGCTTGATCCTATATAGCAGACTGGCTTGAGCATCTTTGTACAGTATCTTAAGGACTGTCAGGCTTAAGGTGTAGTTGGATGTTTGCATAGTTAGTCATTGGGTGCCTAATCCTCAGTGTCTTCTGTCAAATTGTTTTACTTACAGACTGCTTTAGGGTCAGTCTATCCTCCTGAAGCATGCTTGTCTTGTTTTGTCTTGGTGTCCAAACACATGGCAACATGCAGCTTTCTAATTCCTGCTGATATGATGGGGAGAGTGGTAGTTCACAGTCCTGGCCTCTGTTTCTATATGAGAAAAGCCAACTCAGTGTTTCACAGTGATGGGGAGGAAATGTCTAATAAGGAGGTCAAAGCATCCATTTTTAGCCAAATATCTGTTTAGAATGATGATTGTAGAGGATTATATGACCTTTCAGCAGATTTGTGGGCTAGGAACCAAATCCTTTGCCTTTGCCAGGACAGGCCACTTTGCAGACAATATTTGAAATGTCTGTCTTTAATCACTTCATTGTTTTGCTTCAGTATTTACTGTGTGACAATCATCCTAGGAACATTTTTAGGTACACGGGAACATGGTTGTTAGCAAAATAACCATGGCCTTTGGTTTTATGGAGCTTTCAATTTAGTTGGGAACATAGGTGATCAAATACTCATGCAAACATGTAATTATAGACCATAGCCATTGCCATGAACAGAAAAAGAGAATAGTTATAGTGTCTAGTAGTGGTTTCTGGTTGCTGTGTATGCCTCTTTGATGCAGGCGGATGCTAGCATATTGTAATAGGTTGGGAAAGTTAAAGTAGTAATGGATTAGTTAAGGTTTTCTAAAGGAACAGAACAAATTGAATGAATATATTCATACTTATAAAGTTACATATGTGACACACACACATACATACACATATAGAGAGAGCTTTGCATATATGTTAATTAAAGGGAGTTTATTATAAGGATATTTCATATTATACCACGGATGTCTCACACTGGAGTCCGAGAATCATGAAATTGGCTGTCTCAGCAATCCCTGTCTGATGATAACGACAGAGGATTCAGGGAGCGCTGCTGTCTTCAGTCTGTGTTTGAATCCCAAAGAAGCTTGTTTTTAATACTGGGGAAAGAACGCCACAGCAATACAATAGATGGACTTGCCAGTGAGACTGAGAAGACGTGGACAAAAGAGCAAAATTTCCTTCTTCCATGCGTTTTCTTTTAGGCTTCTTCTAGAAAGTACCAATCACATTTAGGATGGGTCTTTCTGCTTCTATTGGTCTGATGAAGAAAACCCTATTTGCATATTAGCCAATTCCAGCTGATGTCAAATTGACAGCTGAGAGGAGCCATCACATTTTGGGAGGGACATTCAGACAGGAACAATCTGTTTGGGGACCAGAAACAAGAGAGAACCTGACTGGGTAAGACACTGCCCACTTAGAATTTCAGTGTTCAGTAGGTAGAATCCGGAGAAGAGAAAGAAAAAAGTCATCTTGGCCTACAGAGTGCTAACCTGCTCACAAAAAAGGTAGAGTGGGGTTGCTTCAACTCATTCATTCTTTTTCTGAATTTTCGTTTGGAAGCTGGCAAAATGGCTCAGTGCGTAAAGGCGCCTGCTGGTAAACCTGATGGCCAAAATACCTGGCGCCTACATGTTGTAAGGAGAGAGCTGACTCCTAAAAGTTGGACCCTTGGCCTCAGTCACACACACACACACACACACACACACACACACACACACACACACAC
>NW_026596064.1:4722545-4763907 GCF_907164565.1 Psammomys obesus
ACACACACACACACACACACACACACACACACACACACACACACACAAAGTAAATACAAAATAAAAAAATTTGTTTTCCCCTTTTTTGTTCTTATGTTCCGGAGTTAGGGCTCTGGGGACAGGTGAGTGAGGCAAGGCTAAGAGGGTCGTGAGCAGCCTCTGCTATGCACTCTACTCCTTTTCCCCACAAGCCGCCCCTGCATGGTTGGTTGTTTTTCTGATCTTGATAGAGATAATCTTTTGACTTTTCTCAAAGATAGTAAAGTTTCTCTTTGACCTTCAAGAGGGTTCAAAAAGACTGTGTATATGATTTTTAAGTATTAAGCAACAATAGGAGATGTAGTTTTTGATAGTTGTTTATTTGCTGTTATCAGTAAATATCACTTTCTAGTCTGTGATCTCTAGTCAAGTTACAGATCATGTATTGTTCACAGGGCATTTACTGTGATTCTTTACAGTTGGATACTTTACAGTTACTTTCAAAAGATAGCATTTGAGTGAGTCTATGAGATGGCACAGTGGCTAAGGCTGTTTGTTGACAAGACTTAAAAATCTCAGTTTGGTTCCCAGAAACCCATATTGTAGAACAAGAAGAAGTTGTCCTCAGATTCACACACTTGCAATGTTTCATATGCAAACACACATAACCCACACATAAAACACACATACACACACACACACACCAAATAAGTATAAATTATTAAGACCTAAAAGGTAGCATTTGAGCTGTGAATTGGTTGTTTGGCTGAGTGTACGCTCCCACCTCCATTCCTTCTCTTTCTCAGAAAGTCTTTATTGCTACACGGCAAGCGGTCTGCTTACTCAATATTGCCACCTAAGATGCTTAACAGTTCCTTGACAATATGTTCTTTATATTGGTCACTATTAAGGGGAGATAGAGCTACCTCTCCTTCTTGAAGTGACAGGCATGGAAAAGAAAAGGGAAAACTGGTTTGACCTTGGCTGCTTTCTACCCACTCCTGACTCCTGACTCCTGCACACACAACTTGATCCAAGTTTATGCCTGCCATTTTCCCCACCTGCAGCTTCTTCTGTGGAGACGTATTACCCCTTCACTTTCTGGAGGGTGAAGGGGTCCATAGCACATGGGTTAAGAACATAACACATGGATTGAGAAGTTCTTTTTTTTTTTCTTGTCTTGTTTAGAGGGAGCTAATCTGCAATCCAGGAAGGACATGTTTGGCTCCTTTTTATTCACTCTTTAAATGTCTTACACATAAGTTCTGTAGGATTTTTCTACCAAATTGTGCTCCCTTTTGAAATTTAATGTCTATTGCTTAAGATTCTTCCTTAGTTGGGGCCATTGTTTTGGGTATATAAGAACTGTCTCCTGCTTCTCAGCTTCTATCTGCTTTTTAAAATTTTAAACAATTATATGTATGAGTCTCATTGAATCTGAAATCCCTACTTGAACTAGGATGGCTGGTCCATGAGCTCTAGGTTCGAGTTGCTCTGTCCTTAATGCTGGAGTTACCAGCATGTGTAGTCATTCTTGATTTTTACCCATGTACTGGGATATGATGTCCTCATAGTTGGGCAACAAGCCCTCTTGCCCAGTGAGCCATTTCTCCAGGTGCTAACCTCTGTTTTCACTTACAATACTTACCTAATCGTGGAAATGAATCTGATGCTTTGGGGAAGAAATCCTAATTTAGCCAGGAAACTCTGTTTTTTCATCTCCATTTTATGCTTTGTTATGGGTACTCCTGTTATTTTTTTCTAGCATTCCATAGATGAGGAGGTGAGACTTTAGTACCTTTGTACACAAATACACTAAGTAGAACTATTTCTTTTAATTCTCATTTGTTCTTGAAATATCATATTTTCTCTATCATATACCACATTTTTTCCCTTTCCATGTGTTTATACTCCAAGTAGTGTTACAGAAATGAGAGAATGAATAAGTGCATAGTTTAACTTTTAAGGGTCAGTATAACCCAGGATGTGTGTGTGTGTGTGCGCATGTGTGTGTTTTCCTTAACCTAATTTACCATAAAAATTTGTTGGAGCATGTACTCTTACTATCCATACTTTATATGCGAGGAAAGTAAGGCCCAATGATACTCCAGACTTGACAGAGGCTGTACATCAAACAGCTGACAACCAGGCTAGCCCTAAGCCTGTACTTTGAACTAGATGAACAGGATTTATCAACACATTCTCAGTTATGATATTGTAAGTTGTACGTTCCTCTGTGTGTGCACAACAGAATCCCAATCCATCCCTTTGATATATGTGTCCTCACTTTAATACTTTTTAATATTCTATTTTGGACTTTTAAAATTTATAATTTGAGATAAGCTAATCCCTAATTCTTTCTTTATCACAGCTAAAATTATTTGTGTCTATTATTTGAAAGAATTTTTATTTTTACACACTATATATAAGAACTATCTGCTTATCCTATATATATATATATATATATATATATATATATATATATATAGACATATATATATGTCTATCTATCTGTCTAATGTCTATCTATATGCTATTAGCAAAATGATTCCTCTTAGGTTTAGACAGTTGGAGAAATATTCTTTTTACAAGTAAAATGCCAAAAATTGTCAATGACTATTTTTGTGTTTGTCTTTTCAAGATCTGAGCTGGGATGGTTTTAGCATTAAATAAATAGAGTAGAGTTGTATTGGTAACTTAGATGTTACATTGTCAATGTGGGTGGCCTTTGTTTTTTTTTTAACTTTATAAATATAAATTATTTAGTCAAGATCCTAATGGTATCATAAAAATCATTATTAGTAATTTTCAGTGAGTCATAATACAACCAATATACAGCACCTGCAGGAGGGAGAATGGAGGTCCCATCCAGGCCAATTTCCCCTGTCCCTGAGGAGGAGTGTTTGGGTGTTCATGGGAAGTAGATGCAGCATGTGCCCAGATGAATGATTTTCATGAAAGAACTCTTGGTTCAACTGACTGTTGATGCCTTCCAGCCTACTACGTAGGAGGCAGAGGCAGGAGGATTTTTGCCATAGGGAGGCTATGGCAGTCACTCACTTCCTGGGTTCTTGTTGAGAAATAAGCAAGAGAAAATAGTCCTTGCAGAAAAGGAGGTGACTTCGGTAGTTGCATTAACTCTTGGAGAACTCCAGAGCTGCACCTTGGTCCTTTTGCAGAAATTGTTTTCGCAGTTGCAGAGTTTTATATACAGATAAGAATCTTTGAGATCGTTCTGAGAGTAAAGCGATTTTCCTCAAAACCTTGGTGACCTGGCTTCAACTCTCAGAACCCTTGTAAAGGCGGAAGGAGAGGACTGACTCTAGAGTCATCCACTGTCCTTCTCGCTTGAGCCATGACACATATAAGACCCCGCATCATATGTGAAATAACAACAAACTAAAACCGTACATTAGGAAGCAGAACTTGATTTTTTCAGGGAATGCCTAAGAGTACACAAGTGATAGCCTCAGAGTGGTGGAATCATCTTAGATGTGGTCCTAGAAAGCTGAGCAGACTTCCCATTAGTGTGCGGAGGTCTACACCATGAGCTAGGTCAATGCTGCCATGGAGACTGAAAAATGTTTAGTGATCGTGGCATGTATTTTCTATGGTTTGTTCTGTCACCTCCCCATTCCAAACATTCAGTATTCTCGTATAGTAAGCTACAGCACTTTTTAAGAGTTTTTCTCTCCCAGGGAAAACAAAACAAAACAAGACAAACAAAGAGCATCTTACTGTCTCGCGGGGACATTTGGTCAGTGTAATTATGAACCTATCTTGATTTTTATTTAGTTTTTATTTTTCCATCTGACCCTAGCTTATCAGGTCTCTTCAGGACTGGCTGCAATGTCCTCCTCTGTGACCTAGCAAGGCTGCTTCTCCCTCAAGGTGGGTGGGGGGAGGTCAAAGAACCAGCCACTGAGTTCATGTCAGAGATAGTCCCTGTTCTGATTACTCGGGTACCCACTTGGATACTGAGCTGCCATGGGCTATATCCAAGCAGGGGTTCTAGGTTATAACCATGCATGGTCCTTGGTTGGAGATACAGTCTCAGAAAATACCCCTTTGCCCACATATATTTGGTCCTCGTGGAGCTCTTATCCTCTCCAGGTCTCTCTCTCTCTCCCCCTTCTTTCATAAGATTCCCTGCACTCTGCCCAAGTTTGGCTATGAGTCTCAGCATCTGCTTCAATACCCTGCAGGGTAGAATCTTTCAGAGACCCTCTGTGGTAGGCTCCTGTCCTGTTACTTGTTTTCTTCTACTTCCAAGGTCCATCCCATTTGTCTTTCTAACTGAAGATTGAGCATCTTACCCTGGGTCCTCCTCCTTGTTTAGCCTCTTTAGGTGTACAGATTTTAGTATATTTATCCTGTCTTATAGGTCTAGTATCCACTTATAAGTGAGTATATATCGTGTGTATCTTCTGCTTCTGGGATACCTCACTTGGGATGATTTTTTTCTAGATCCCACACTCCTATTGTGGACAGTATCTTGTTTTTAAAACTGATAAAAAGTCATTCACATACTAGATTTTGCCTAGGTAATGCTTCTTTCCCTACCAGGAGTAACAGGACCCACTCTTCTCTCTGATTGGTCAACCAGGAAACTGCCATGCTGCCCAGCATCTCTTAGTATTTTTCAGCACTTGAACTCCTCGTGGTGGTCCACATGAATTAAATTCTTGGCAGTTCCCCCTCAACTGTTTGGAACACTGGATTAATGCTATACAAACAATGATGACACCATTAATGATAGTCATGTACAGAACACTGGTATGAAACTATGAACCGTCTATGGAACAGCAGAGGCTGTATTTTTAGCTCATTTCCTTAGGCAAACACAAATATTTTACTTGCACAGTTACCTCGGGCATTCACAAGCTAGACTGCCAGTATAAACAGCTTCAAGTCAGCATGAGCCACAGGGAAGCTATTCGTTTTGCATCTACTAGGCCCCTCTTTAAGATTCTGAGGACCAAATTGAAAGGCGACTTGGAATGGGCATAAGATTCAGTACAGATTAAAAATCCTGCAGCTCACATCAAAGATTGAGCTTGGGCTGAGGCTGGCTTGAGCTATGAGGGCTGTATACTTTATCTCATGATACCAGGTGAGGCCTGTGCCATTGTGACCCAGAAATGCGTTAATCGTTGCTTCTTAGTCTCAGGATCATGGGGCTTGTTTCATGCCTTTCAAAATATGTATACTTTTCTGTTTTTAACACTTTCATGAGAATGTTTAAATACTGTTGTAGTAATTATATTAATATATCTTTCTGCATGTGATTTCTGCATCCTCTTCAGCAGTGATTGGCTCCTGCTCTTGTCTGGACCCCTAATCCTTCCCTCTCATGCAGCCCCTCTTCTCTCTACAGCGTTCTGTCCTTCTCATATTCGCCTCTTCTCATCTGTACCCCATTCCTTCCCTCCTGAATATTTGGGAGGTTATCTCAGATATCATACCATACTACTACTCCCGTGAAATGGAAACCTCAGCGGGTGTGTCTGAAACACTCCTCTCAACCATAAATAATGTGTTCAGTGACCATGTTTGCAGGGTGTTTATTGATCTTGTGGCTTTTGGCCTGGGGCAAGGTGTGGGAATGTCACAGAGTGAAACGTTTAATTCCGAGTGGCCTCTCTGGTTGGGTGAGGTGACAGACTGTGTTTATTATAGTTATTATATATAATTAAAATATTTAGCCAAATAAACTATGTTAAGGTCAGTGATCCTTTTGTATTGACAGCAGAGTTCTGGTCTGAAGTGTTTTAGGGTACAGAAAGTAGCACAGGTGTATAGCCAACACTCCATTATAGTGTTTTCTCCGATTTCCTCAGTCTAGGGAATGAGTCTTTGTGTGGTAAGCCCAGGAGGGGTTTGCTTTCCATGCAGTTACCTAGAAAACAGAGATGGAGGCAAAAGTTCATATTCTTGGAATGAAGAGGCCCACAGAAAGCCAAGTAAGGGGCTTCTAACATAGCCTGAATAGTAGACACTGCACAGCACTGATCGCCCATTTTCACACTACATCTTCACAAATGCTTTCTGAACGTCAGTGCTCAGCATGACCCACTCAGGGGAGGTGAGAAGAGTTTGTACTGGGTCCTGACTCTCCCTGCTCAGTGTGCTTCCCATTCAGCACTGACTTTCCCAGGCTCCGGTAGAAGTATGCTCTTCTAAAATAATCCTCTCAGATGCACTTTGATTCTTAAAAAAGCAATTATGGATTTTAGTTCCTTCTGTGTCACTGTGACCAAACACTGTAATGTAACAGCTTAAGGGAGAGGAGCTTGATCTTGACTCCTGCTGTCCAAGGGTGGCATGCTGTCATGAGGGTCGGGATGGCATGGTGAAGCAGCTCAGAAGGGAAACTTGCAAGCCATGGCCTGTTCCCTGCAAAAAACCTGACATGTTCCTTGTCTGGTCCCAGTCATTAGGTCGTAGCCATCTGCCCACGTGATTAGCATTATTTTTCTTCCTAAGACTTCCATTTTGCCGCTTCATTTGTGACTGAGCCAGCATGGTACAATTTCAGGAAATGTAGTTAGATTTTGAAGCCATGTTTAGGTTTAATTGTTCACATCTGAACTTCCCAATTGAAAGAACATTTGTGAATTTGAAAGCAAGGAATATAGATGAGGATCACGCAGAACCTGTTAGTGATGTCTGAAACTGTTTGGTACTAGATCCTCTTCGGTAGATGAACTTGATGTGAGGGTAAAAGGGAGTAAGTGATGTTCATTCATCTGAGATTCCCCTTGGCTGCTGAAACTCTACCAGGATTTGTGGAATTCAGTTCTGACTGCCCTGTTGTAAAGTTAGAGGCGTCTGGAGACCTCCGAAGATTGAGATCGCTTCATCTCATGAGACTCTAAGAGAATGGGTATCACGCCCCAGGGGAACATCTGGAGGCCATCAGATGCTGAAGTAAATGGGAGCATGGGATTTTCAGAGGCTCATCATTCTGTATGGAATTGGCAACATAACCCAGAAGTAGAGGGAGCACCCTGTGGTGCTCATCCACTTCTCAGAGGAAGACATCTGAGTCTCAGGACAGTGACCTGTGACAGTGCTAAGACACACAAAGGGTTAGCTTGCACATTAACCAGTTCAGCTTTCACCCTCTAAAACAGAGTCAGCAGTAAATATAAGATGTGCCCTGTTGACAGAATAGTGAACAAATCATTATGCTTCCTTTAAACACAATAACCATATATATATATGGTAAGTTATATCAAAATGTGTGATTTGATGATTATTTTTCAAAACTGGGCAAATCCAGAAATTCACCAGTTACCCAGACTGGCTTTCTTCCCACAAGGAAGCTGTAGTTATGCTTTATTAGTGTTTGTATTAGTTATGCCTATTTCATGCTTTATTTGAAAAGCACTGTATAGCAATATCAAGCATTTTTACTTTGTCATTTACATTTGTTTGTATGTGTCAGGTTTAGCCATCCTCCTCACTGTCAGTAACTTTCTTCATATTCTAATCTAAAATGTAATGTGAAGGTGCTGTGCACAGAGTCTGAACAGCTGCGTGATCAGTGATTTGACTTTGTAAATTTTGGTTGTTTCTGGTTTCTTGTTATTCAAGGATTTGGCTCCATAACCCATCTTTTTGCCTATCATATCCCTTTATTCTTTTCTACCCATTATTTCAGATTGATTCCCATATGTGGAATAATCAAGTAATAGAATGCATTTTAAGGTAATTGGATTCATTCTCCTAAGTTCTTTTTTTTTCAAGTGAAATTTTATTTATTGGAATTCAGTAATTCCAGGTTGTATCACACCAGTTAATAAATGTGAAGCCTCCAATTCCTTTTATTCTAAATCTCAGTTTAGTATTCAACATAAGAGGTCTCTCAGGAACATGAAAAAGTGTTCCAGGGCTGGTAGTGCAAATAGGAGATCACAGGTTTTAAAAAGGTACCCTAAGCCATCTATAAGGGGATTAGAGGAGCCATCAAAGCCTTAGCCTAAAGCGTGTAAGGGAATTTAGGGGTAAGAAAGGTTTAGAACAGAAACAATTTTATTGCTTATGTGACCAAGAAAATATGAACATGAGGAAGAGGTGTAAAAAGAAAAAAAAGACAGAATGTACATTCCTGGGGAAAAAAATAAGTCTGTTAGTATGAGAGGAAGGTAAGGTCAAGCCTCAAACTTGGAAGTGCCTTATCATGTAGGATCATCTTCTTTACTTAGAATCAGTACATTTGTAGCACAAAACTGCTTTAAAATACATGCCCAAAACAACTTCCAACAAAGATACTTCTAGAAGGTTGTGAGGTACTAGGTAGACTCTCCCTCCACTAAAGGCAAGGGAAAAACATACCATGGAATATTGACATTTGAGTACTAAAGATATTAGCATTTCAATATCCTAAAAGGCAGCACATGCTCATAGTCAAGGGATGGGGCACATCTGGCCAGCCATGTATTTTAAGAGCTAGCACTTTATTAGAAGTATGTTCTGTAAAGAGCACAAATTTAGTTAGAACTATAAAGTGCCACTTCATGGAATGTCAGCATAGTTGTATTGTATTGCTGGTGTCTGTCATGCTAACCATGTAGTATTTTTATATCACACATGCAAAAAGTATGGCCAGGGAGGTTAGCTTAACCTGCTCTAGAACTCAATTAGTGTCAGAACAGTCTTAAGTATTGAGTGTTCCTTTCTGATTCTATTAATGAATTTTAGAAATTTCCCTGAAACCAGTTCAATCAATTTCAAAATGAAAAACTCTTCTCAGGGACATACCCTCTTCTTCCCAGTCTGACTTTGTGTTATGATTATCAAGAAGATATTATTTTCCCTTGCTACATACTGTGATCTTCATACTAAAAACAAACAAACAAACAAAATACCACTGGAAAGTGGCTGGCAGACCATTGACTTTACATTGAGAGAAAAGATAAAGTGACACTATCAGGGTTTTTGTTTTTGAGCTCACTTTTGGTCCTGAGTGAAAAGCGTGAAAACTCTAGATTTTCCTAAATTCTTATACTAAAGTCACCATTTTATAATTCTATTACTAGTACATAATAGTGCCTTACTCACCATATGCTATTAGTAATTTTAATCTGCTAATTTCGTGGGGATGGTTTCTCTTCAGTTACTAATAAGGCAACTTTTCACATAATGGTCAAAATAAATATTGCATGTTCTATTTCTTTAAAGCAACTTTTGAAATAAGTGTTACTGTTTTTTTCTGCATTCAGATAGAAAAAGTGAAATATAGGCTTGAAGTGATGTAACAAAGTTACTTAGTGCCATGTTTAAGATTTTGTCCCAGATCCATTGCTCTCACCACCTTCTTCTCTCATATTATAAGTATATTTCTTTGGGTTTAAGTGCATGTGTTTGTTTTTGTTTGTGTGTGTGTGATTCTCTTATCATGTATGAGCTTTTTGTACTACATGTACATATATATGAGTGTTTATTACTTTTACATTTGAAGTGTCTTTTAATTTTGTGGTAATTTACAAGTATAATCAAGTTCATTTCAGCTTGTTTGTAATAATTTGTTGGTGAAGGGTGACGATCTAATGTGATTTTTAAATGACTTATGTAATTCGTGCTGGCACTCCCACTGTGCATTTGCTGTATGTTTATTCCCCTCCTGCCTGCTATTCCTTTTCACTTTCTATTTTCTCTGCCTTCTCCACAGTTTCTTTACTAGTAAAGAGGACTTGCTTTCTGCTTTGT
Source organism: Psammomys obesus (assembly GCF_907164565.1). Classification (NCBI taxonomy): domain Eukaryota; kingdom Metazoa; phylum Chordata; class Mammalia; order Rodentia; family Muridae; genus Psammomys; species Psammomys obesus. The sequence goes on from NW_026596064.1 coordinate 4,732,239, forward strand.
GTGTCCATGCTGGGTGCTTGCCTTCTTGGTGTCCACTTGGTGTGCTGTGCGGCCCTGTCTGTCTGTGCTGGGAGTAGAGACAGCAATGCTCAGGGCCTTTACTTCTCCGCCTTGCTGACTGGGAATGCTGACCGTGAAACGTCCACTTATTGCCTGATGTGTAATAACCTCTCCTGAGGAGTCATTTCAGCTAGCCCTCTCGCCCTGCCATGGATGTTTCATGAAGACATTATGATGTGCAAACATCCATGGCAGGGCGAGAGGGCTAGCTAGCACATGGGGTTTTTGGTAGCATTACTTTTTTTTTTTCTTTTAAACAGTGTTTTTCTATGTACTGATTAACTCTCCTAGTTCTAGCCCCTAGGATCTAACGGCCCCAGTGCCTTTAACATAGTATCTGAATTGAGGTTTTGAGAGAATGTATGGCCTGATCATTTTCCCTATTGGGATAGCATTATTGAAATGACAAGAAATTCATGAATATGCTCATGTCTTGAGCTTGTCTTCTATATTCTATCTGAGCTCCAAACTTTGACCGAAAAAAAGTTGAATTTCATACTATCCCAACATTAATTTTTGATCCTTGGGAAATGGGATGAATCATCCTCTATATGTAGTAGGGGTAAATCCTTGACACCAGACATGGTAGTTACTAGCCATGTTTTTGAATTTTAAATTATTCTGAATTCATATGAATTAAAATGAAGTAGAATTTAAAAATTAGTTTCATCAACTCTTCTTGTGTTTCAGTGACAAACACCGTGCTTAGCAAATACCTGGGTTGTTTAGAACGGTCCAGTGTTGCAAAAGGCTGTATTGTCCAGTGCTGTAAAAATGATTCCTTAAAAGGCAGTTTATGGAACAGGAGGAAATAGGGTTAAGGTTATAGCTTACTGCTTACTCTAAGCTCAGATCAAACAATATTTGCCTTTATTGATAATCAATAAAACACTGAGGTACTTCAGCTTTACTGATCATAGATGCAAATGAAAATCCTCTGCAGGAACAATGTGTAATTGACACATGGAAAGATCAACACTTAAATCTATTTTATAACTGAGCAGATTAAGGGTACCACACAGCTCCATGTGCAAATCATCAGAGAAACAAGGTCCACAGGTGTTTGGGTGCTTTGTTAGGAGTGCCCTTTCTAGAAATATGTTCTTGTCATGTTTATACCCCTGCTGGCTTGGGATAAAAAGCTACTGTGAATCCTTTAATGTTAGGCCTCTGTGGCCAGAAGGATTCGATACGGTATTCTAATTCCAATCCAATCTGAGGCTGAAAAACAAACAAAAAAAACCTTTACTATTACAATGAAAAGACCAACAAAGTAGACTGTAAATGTATGTCATGATTTTTGTTTGTTTGTTTGTTTGTTTGTTATTATATGGAATCAGAAAGTATGGTTGATATGATGCCCTGGTATTTGCCAGAATGCTTTTGCCTGGTGTTTTGAAAGGTGAGGACAGTATCTCCCTCTTTGAGGACAAAGATGTGAAACACAGTTGAATTTCATATCCAGAGTGTCTTGCTTTGATTACCATTTTTGGTACCTAGGATCTGGTGTTTGGGTCGTGACTAAGATCAGTGGGTGGAGGTTATTAAGAGAAATTCCACAGGGAATAAGTTGGTGTTGGGTGCAGAAAGCTCAAATGTCCTATTTAAGACTGTGTGAAATGAATTGGATACCTCCTAATGAGGTGGCCCCAGAGACTGGATTTAATCCCTCTGGTGTGGCTGCTTTCACAAGTCTTTTCAAGAGCCTAAGCACCATAAAATACAACCACAAAAGCCTTCCCCTTCCAAGGAATTTGTGTGTCTGCTCATGTCAAGAGCTCTTAGCATGGAACAATGAGCCTAAAGCCATAATCTAATAAACAAACAGATAATCCAGTTCAGGTTTGTCTAGGTAATACAATGTCTCTATCAAACTATTTCCTGCCCCTTTAGCTCTTTTCAGAAGCAAAGAGTTCTGCGTGGGAATGTGTCTGTTTTCTTAGGAGGAGGATGTGTGTTTCCTGTGACTGCATGGTTTGTTTTTCTCCTCTGGGTCAGTCCAGTTGCTCGCGGTGGGAATTTTCCATCTCGGTAGTTTGGTATTCGACTTGGTTTTTATTGTAAAGGATGGAAATGTGTACACCTCGATTTCAGGTGTATTGTTGCACCACCTCCTTCTCAGCTGCCGTTGGCAGGGTCAGCCTGTACTCGCTCGTCTTCATTCCTTTCTACCCACTGAACCTTCTTGTAGCCAGTAAGCACGAGGGCGAAGCTGTTTCCATGAAGCAAGTTCAGGGAATCTTGGGGGAATTTCCTGATGTCCAAAGTCCCCTTTACTCCCTTGAGATTATTGACTGGCCCCTGGAAAATTATGATTGGTGGTAGGCAGGACATCACTTTGGAGAACACTACTGGATACTTAGTTTTCAATAAGACCTTGAGCATCATTGGCAGCAGACATTCCTTGTTGCCATTTGCCTGATCTTGCCTAGAGAATTATGTTTTATGTACAACGCTCAATGACTGCCTTCTTGCAGTTAGGCTAACTGCCATGCCATAACATCAGGGGCTATTTTCTGAGTACTCAGGTTGAAAACAAGTCTGAGTCTCTTTGCTGTTAATTGGCCCTCACATTTTGAGTCATGGAGTTGTAAACCACCTGAGTTGAAAGGGTCTTTAAAAGCTATTAAGCAGGTTCTTTGCGCTTACAGAGCTATAATCTACATTACAATATTCCTCCTCCTGGCCCCAACTTGAGTCCTTTCAGTTATTGGTATTTTTAGCTTTCTCAAGCTACTTTTTAGTTCTTCTTTTTTAAAAAAAAATTTATATTTTTATGTTAATTACACATTATTCACTTTGTATCCCAGCTGTAGCCCCCTCCCACGTCCCCTCCCAATCTCGCCCTCCCTCCCTCTTCTCCTCCCATGCCCCTTCTCCAGTCCACTGATAGGGGAGGTTTTCCTTCCCTTCCGTCTGACCCTAGCCTATCAGGTCTCATCAGAACTGGCTGCATTGTCTTCCTCTGTGGCCTGGTAAGGCTGCTCCCCACTCAGGGGGAGGTGATTAAAGAGCTGGCCACTAAGTTCATGTCAAAGACAGCACCTGCTCCCCCAACTATGGAGCCCATTTGGAGACAGCTGCAATGGGCCACATCTGTGTAGGGGATCGAGGTTATTTCTATTCATGGTCCTTGGTTGGAGTGTCAGTCTCAGAAAAAAACACCTAGGCCCAGATTTTTTGGTTCCGTTGCTCTCCTTGTGGAGCTCCAGTTCCCTCCAGGTCTTCCATCTCCCCCTTCCTTCATAAGATTCTCTGCAGTCTGCCTAACATTTGTCTATGAGTCTCAGCATCTGCTTTACTACCCTGCTGGGTAGAGTCTTTCAGAGGCTCTTTGTGGTAAGCTCCTGTCTTGTTCCTTGTTTTTGCCCTCTTCCAATGCCCATCTCGTTTGCCTTTCTGAATGAGGATTGAGCCTCTTACCTAGGGTCCTCCATCTTGCTTAGCTTCTTTAGGTGTACAGATTTTAGTATGTTTATTCCTATATTATATGTCTAACATCAACTTATAAGTGAGTATATACCCTATGTGTCTTTCTGCTTCTGGGATACCTCACTCTGGATGATCTTTTCTAGTTTCCACCATTTGCCTGCAAACCTCATGATTTCCTTGTTTTTAATTGCTAAATAGTATTCCATTGTGCAAATGTACCACAATTTCTGTATCCATTCTTCCTTTGAGGGAAATCTGGGTTGTTTCCAGATTCTGGCTATTACACATAAAGCTGTTATGGACATGGTTGAGCAAATGTCCTTGTTGTGTAATTGAGCATTATTTGGATATATGCCTAGGAGTGGTATAGCTGGATCTTGAGGTAGCATTATTCCAAATTGTCTGAGAAAGTTCCAGATTGATTTCCAAAGTGTTTGTACAAGTTTACATTTTAATCAGCAATGGAGGAGTATTCCCTTTTCTCCACATCCTCTCCAGCATGTATTGGCACTTGAGTTTTTGATCTTAGTCATTCTGATGGGTGTAAGGTGAAATCTCAGGGTCATTTTGATTTGCATTTGATTTCCCTGATGACTAAGGATTTTGAGCATTTACGTGTTTCTCTGTCATTCAATATTCCTCTACTGAGAATTCTCTGTTTAGCTCTGTACCCAATTTTTTAAATTTGATGACTTGATTTGTTGCTCTTCAACTTCCTGTGTTCTTTATTCTGGATATTAGCCCTCTGTCAGATATAGGGTTTGTGAAGAGCCTTTCCCAATCTGTAGGCTGTCGTTTTGTTCTGAAAACTATGTCCCTTGCTTTACAGAAGCTTTTCAGTTTCATGAGGTCCCATTTATTGATTGTCTAGTTCTGTGTCACTGTCATAGGTCAGGCTCTTAGCAAATGCTATATTGGTATACTATTGTCATTGTTTCTGTGAAACTCTTTATAGTTTTTCCAAACAAACTTTTCATATTTCCAGCTGGTTCATAGTCATGGTTCAGGCTCATGTTTCTGTGTCTCTTTGTATCAGGTGTAACATGTCTAAAAAGGTAAGTACAGTTATAGTCCTTTTTTGGTCATTTCTTGTACCTGTTGGGTAAAGTTCTGCCTATCATTGCATTCATTATCTCCTCCTTACAAGCCACAAAGCTACTCTTTCCTCCCAGATTCTGGTGTGGATTGTCCTACTCTGAGCAGCCTCCTAATTATTATTATTTTTTTAATCGCTGCAGTGGTATAAAGAAAAGCCACCCACAGGTAGAGTCAAGAGGAAATGCAAATTTTGCTTCCTGAAATGCATTCCTCAGCTTCTCATCTAATAGGGATTTTCCCCTTAATTTAGTAGCAGGAGATTATAGGTGCATGAAGAGAAGAACAATGTGAGGATGACAAAATAGAATGTTTAAGTAATCTCCAAATGTAGAAAACCATCCTGAAACAGGAAGGCTTTCTTAGGGAGTTCTGTTAGCTTTAGATACTCCATGTTATGGCTGGAGGACACTCACTGCACTGAGGAATTGCTCCTCTCCCATCTTTCCAGCACTTTGTGCAGTCTCCTTCTCTGTGTCTCACTGTGGCGGGAAGAAGAGTTGGATGGAGGGTGCTGGGTCCTGATCTCTGCAATCTGTGAATAGATTCATTGCAAAGTTCAGGTTGCTAAGAAGCCTGCAGGTGAGGCCAGGAGTCATAGAAGTATTCCTTAGAAGTGAGTGAGAGGCAACAAAGAGGTGTTTGTGCTGATCTACAGTGAGAGAAAGTTCACTGAGTGTTTGCTGGCTTTGGAGATGGAGGAAGGGAGCCATAGAACAAGGAATGAGGACCACTTACAGAAGCTGGGTAAGGTGGATCAATAGGTTCTCTTCAGAGATTTCATCAAGTAAAGCAGCTCTATATGTATTTTGATTTTAGTCGACTGGTATACATGATGGACTTTTATTTATAAAACAATAAGATCAAAAGCCTATGTTATTTTTAAACTATAAAACATGTGGTTATTTGCCACAGAAACAGTGGAACACTACCAGAGACAACATTACATTAAAATTATTTGCTTGCTTCACCTTTTTGGAAAAGGAAACTTTCAAGTTCTACTCTGTCTTCAAACAGTTATCTCTCAACACAATTCCATCTGAAAGGAACCTAACCACCACCCCCCCCCAACAAATACTAGGCGGAACTACTGTTTACTGTGTTTGAGTGCAGAATGTCTGATACAACTAGAGATATCTTGCTTTGAAAATTTTTGTTGCCTTTTTGATAAGTGTATACATACTGATTCCTAATGTCCTTGCGTGTAAAACAATCTCACAGGCAAGATCAGGCTAGCAAGCTTTACTGTACATCCCAACAGTCACTGTATATAGGCTTTCAGGGAGGTGTGGTGTTCTTTCTACTTAGTTTTGACATTGGAACAAAAAAGTAGCCATATATAATAAGTAATTGAATGATTGTGGCCATGTTCCAATAAAGCTTTATTTGTAAAAGCAGAAAGTGGGCATTTGTCCAGTTAGAAATTGTTTACGAACCTTAGGCTTTTGAACCTTCTTATTCTATTCTAATTTCCTCTTAACCTGATTATTTCGTAGGTTTATAAAGTCATATATTGCCCATTAGGCCAAGGAAGTTTCCATAGGACTTAAACAGGGCCTCAACTGACAGGGTTGAATCTCTTTGTAAGAAGCCCTGTAATGACTTAAGTGCCAGGAAGGGAAATGCTACCATGCCCTTGGCAAATGGACCTGGAACAAATGCTCTCACAGCTGAGACAGAGGGAGACCCTTGCATGCCAAGGCTGAGCTCACTGAACTTGAGACTCCGAGAACTACAGCTACTGTTGGAAGAATACAAGGCTGCAATAAATCCACTGTTCTAAGGAATGATAGGCCTTCCGAGGCCACTGGCCAAATGAAGTAAAAGGAGGGAAGGAATTCCTCACTCAGCTAAATTATGTCTTTGGGCTGGTGGAACAAGTCTGCTAAAATAGCAAAGTACCTGAACTTCAGCCCAGAATACATCCTCAGACTATGCTATTTGTAATTGTCTTCCAGCACAGGACCTCCTAGTCTGAGTGACGAAGGTGAAGTAAATGAAATGCAAGGAGTGATTCCCTAAGGACAAAACTTGCTTTTTCCAGAGAATTTCTGAAGTATTGAAGTCTTTATTTGATTTGACAAATCTTGATTCTTAGGTGATAAACATCAATAGATTTTGGACTTTTTAAAATCCTTTTCCACTGGATGCATCCATGTTTGGATGCCGGAATGTGGTTGGTTTATAGCGCAGCTTGGGGAGAAAGAGCCAGTTATTGGGTTCTGTCTTTGTTTGATCACCAGATTGTGGCTGTTGTTTTGATTTGGCCAATTTATTTGATTTTGAGGCAGAACTGTTCTCTTCTATGTATCTGTAACATTTTCTTGCTATATCTTGCATATTATTTAGGAACAGTTTGTCCATTAAGGAAGTTACCTAGTAATACTTAACCAAGCCCAGGGGAATCTGGAGTTAATTGTTATATAAGAATTTTCTGGTGGACATTCTAAGGAGAACCAACCATACCTTGGATTTCATCTGGCCCTCTCTAGTCATACTTTTTTTCTTTCCTTATCTTTGCCTTTGCCCTTGAGTCTTTAGTAGACTAAGGGCCATATTGAGCTTACATATTTAATTACATTTTTATTTTTGACTTTATAAATATTTGTGAACAAAGGAAGGATCATTAAGTTACAAAAAAATCATTTCATAGTAAAAAGTAATGGATATTTATATAGGACATGAGGTTTTAAAAGCATTTTAAAATTTATCTGCTGTGGTTGGTACAACCCTAGGCAGTATCTAAGACATGTGTTGCTTGCATTTCACTTGGCAAAAGACTATAGACTTTGAACTTCATGGTTTCAAGTTCCTGCAGCTAGTACGTACTTTGCATTTGGCCTTCTCTACTATTGCGGGACTGTGGCTGTTCTGTGTCTTAAGTCCTCCCACACTGGACAGGTTAAGGGAACTCTCATTTGTTTGCCATCCCCTGGGGTCTTCCCTTCAGTCTACTCTCTAGTTTCCAAATTCTCTCTCCCTTTCCCAATCTTCCCACCTTCTCCTTCTCCCTTGGGATAGAATATCCAGTTGCATTCTTATTAGAAAACAACAAATGAGGAAGCTAAGTCAGGTCTGGTTTTGAATTTTTGTATGGAGAAATGATGGGTGTGTGAACATAACATCAGGAAAGGTCCATGGCTGCTCAGTCTTCTGTAGCAGTTCTGAATTCTTAGATGAGGCTTTGCCTAGAGTGACACTACAACACCCTCCCCAACATCTTACCCTCTGCCCTTTTCTCCTGTCCTATCTGTCTTCCCCCCACACTCTCACATATTTTGAGATCTCTGGCCATGAATTTTTTTTTTTCAAATTGTATGCTTACGGACCAATTTAGGTGGCAGAGATTGAACATCCAAAATAATCAATGCATGTACACACTCAATGAATATTTTACATCTCTTCTTGAGTTCACTTGTATGAGCCTTTGGAGGACATTCTGCTGGAATGGAATACAAAGTTTATATGCTAACTGCCATCAAAGATGGCACAGTGCAGTGAGGTAAATGCCTCATTGTTTTGCATACAGCGTGCATATTAAATGCTATAGATGTTATAGAAAGTTGGTAGGTGAAAGTCTGGGGGGAGCTAAGGATATCTCTTTAGGACTGTAGGTAGTCTGTGTGTTCAAGAGAGCCTTGGGCTTCTACATGAAAAAATGAAGAAGATAAGGTGGTCCTGACAGAACACATGAATGAGCAGGTCATTAGAGTCTGGAAACAAGAGGACACAATTGTGTAAATCACCAGAATGGCCCGTGACTGAGTAATGGAAGAAGCAATCCTACTCAATAATATTACAGCATTTTAAAACTTGTAGGGCAATATTTAAGCAAGAAAATGTACGACCTGTACAATGAAAATCATAAAACTTTAATGAAAGGAACTCACAAGGATTCATACAAATGGAAATAGTATAGGGTTATACATTGGAAAATTGATATTGTCCAAATGAGTGTGGCACCTCAGTGGTCTTCAAATTTAGGACAATTCCTGTCAAAATACAAATGTCAGTCTTAAAAAAGAAATTCTGTGTAACCACAAATATCCTAAATACCCAAAACATTCCTAAGGATAAAAATAAGTAGAAGGCATACAGTGCCTGGCTTCAAAAGATACTCCCAAGCATTGTGACCCAACAGCATGATGCCTCAAGCAGAAAAACTTATACATAGACCAATGGGATAGAAGGAGGAACCCAGCAGTTACTGTGTGTATATGTGGCCAACTGAGCCTTGCCAAATCATGAAGAACAACCATTGGAGAAAAGTCATTGTCTTCACCAAATGGTGCTGAGAAAAAACAGATACGTGTGTGCACAGGAAAGTAGATCTCTATTTCTCACTATATTAAAAAAAATAAAAATAAAAATCGGGTCAGAGGTTTAAATATGCAATTTAAAACTGTGAAAGTACTAGAGAGAACATATGGGAAATAATTCAACACATTAGTGTAAGCAAAGTTTTTTTTTTTCCTTTAATGAAAACCCCAAGGCAAAGACAACAAAAGCAAAACAGAAAAGATGAGATAATCTCAAAGTGGAAGGCTGCAGAAAAAGGAACAGTCAGTGAAGAGCTAGACAGCCAGCAGAATGAGTAAATATATTACAGCTCTTCCTCTGGGAAGACATTAATATCTAGAATCCACAAAAATTCAAGAAAAAGATAGCAATTACCCACTAAAAACCCAGCAAATGATGTAACCAAATATTTCTTAAAAGATGATGAGCAAATGGTCAACAAATATATGTAAGTCTCAACATCACTAGGGAAATACACATTAAAACAACAATGAGCTATCATGTCACCTGTTAAAATGGCTACAGCGGATGACCAGTGAGGATGGGGCAAAGTGAAAGTTTTCCATTGTGTTGCTGGCAATGCAACCTCATAAGCCAACAGAAGACTAACATGTTGTATTATCCTCAAACTAAAAAGCGACCCAAAGATCTCCTCAGTGAGTATTTAACCAAAGGTTATGAAATAGCTATGTCAAGGGGATAGCTGTACTCACATATTTATTATAGCATATTAACAGCTTTTAAGATTCAGACTCAGTGAGCATGTCTGTCAGTGGAATGGGGGGAAATGCTCCATGCATGAATAGTTGCGTAAGGAATAAAACCCTGTCATTTACAGAAGTATGACTGGTGGCTATTCTCTGCAAAGAGATACAGTAAGGCAACTTTTACTCATTTGTATTTTTTTCTTGATTTTTAATTTTTATTTCATGTGCATTGGTGTTTTTGCCTTCATGTATGTTGCGTGAGGGTGTCCGATCCCCGGAACAGTTACAGACAGTTGTGAGCTGCCATGTGGGGGCTGAGGATTGTATCTAGGACCTCTGGAAGAGCACTGACCTCTTGACCACTGAGCTATCTCTCTAGCCCCAGTTTTACACATGAAGACTGTGGAATGGGGTCACTAAGGAATAGAAACTGCCCTGATGAGAGGCTAAGGTGACAGATAACAGTTGTCAAAGGATAGCTAAGATGAGGACAGTTTTAGCAGTTTATAGCAATCACCTTAGGGTCTACAGTGACCTTTGATCTCTGATGTACTTTAAAATAATTAGGTCCAAGAGTTCTTAACATATAGGAAAGATTTAGGATTGAGGAGATAAAACTGATAATTTCCCTGATGTGGCCATTTTAAATTCATATACACACAGAATTATCATGTACCTCTAAGTATGCTCTAATGTGGATCAGTCAGAAATAGTTTGCATGGAATTTATCATTTCCAGAGGAACTGTTTGCATATAGAAGATGCAAACTGATCAACGTATTGGACCATAACCCACCAAGCTTGTCAGTTTTCTTGGTATTCTTAAAGAAGGTTCATCTAGCTATAGAATTTCTTCTGTTCAGAATGTGAACTCGTTAAATCCTGGAGAACCCCAAATAAAGCTTCTAACAAGCTTCCAATATTCCCCCAAACTCCAACCTGATTGCCATAGGATCTATTGGCTGCCAGTGTGAGGGCTTGTTTCTGCACTGTCTATTCATTCTATTCACAAGAGGATATGGTTTTCTTTTTCCAATAACACAGTGTTCTGATTACCATAGTTTTGTGCAAAGTTGTAAAATCAGGAAGTAGAGTCCTCCCACTTAGCCCCCATTTTTAGAGGATTATTTGGTTATGTTTAAGGGGTAGGGTGTCAGTGGAGGTTTTCAGTTTTGCACCTGAGGAGATAGTGCTTTGGACAGTACTAGCTTGGGAAGACTATAAGCCACTTAGATAATATCTTTAGTCTAAATATGGGATAGCTGCACATTATGTTTTGGTGGCAGTAGAGATGAAGAATAGTGAAGGAGTTTCTAAAGAATGAGGTCAATTTGATGTGGCTTTCTTGTATTCAGAGTAGACGGCTGGAAGAAAAAAAAAATAGGCCTTATCAGTCTTTGTTATGGAAGGAGATGGAAGTGAAATAAATAGAAAAATAGAGGTCATTGAATGAGGTCAACAGATCTATGGCTGCATTTCTAAAGTCCAGTTTTAGGTACCAGGCTATATAGATACATTGTTTCAGTGATGCTCAGCCGGTCAGAACTATGGAGTGTTATCAGAGAGCTCCGTGATAACAGTGAGACCGTGTTGCTTGTAAATGGCGTATTCATTTAGAGGTTCTTTTTTATGGTACCCAGTTATGGTTGCCATGGAGGCAGTGAGGCAGTCAGAGGAAAGTGGCTGGGGAGAGTGGCAAAAGTGACCTGGTTAAGGACAGTTTCGGGAACCTTCTGCCGCTTAGTGTGGCTTAGAGGAACGGAGGTACATGGTGGTTGACATGTGTTTGATTTTGAAGTGACTGTTCTTACTGGGGTTGGAAATTTTTTGCCTTCATCTCCTGTAGCCTAATGTTCCTGTTCTCCAGCTGAGAGAGACTAATTCACCATCTTGTGTTGTAAACACTCACTCATTTTAACTGATTACACCTCCAATGATTCTCAAATCACTAAAATTACTAATTGCTATTCCTTACACATCAAAGAGTGAATCCTGAATAATTAACCCCAAATAAAATTAGATGAATTGGCCCTTTTAATTAGAGTCCCTGCTGCTGTTTGTTCTGAGCTTCCTTTTCTTACTGTTAAGAGACTTTTAGAATGATTAAAACTGTTTAAGCCTTAAACAGCCAGTGACCTTTTAATACAATATAAATCCATGAAAGCAATATTTCAGCTAGCAGGTGGTGAAGTAAATTTTTAGAGCAAGTACCTGTCAGCTCCAGTATTCCTGTGGGGGGAAGTGCATGCCAAAAAAACAACCACCTTGAAATGAAATGAGTGTCTCTATTTGATTATTTTTATAGCATTTATGCATTTGCTAAGCTTGAGGCTTGATGAAATAAATGGCAGGGTTGAAGGAGAGTGAGTAATGGTTGGCATCATTTTATATAAATAGTAACAAGAATTTCTCAGCAAGAAGAACTTCAAGTGCATAAAAGATGAAGCCTGGAGAAATTGCAGAAGGCTCCTAGTCATGTAGCCATTTACGTCTGGATTTTTCTGAAGCAGAAGAAAGAACACCAACATGGAGAAATGGAGCTTTGTGGGATGTCTGTTCCTGTGGTTTTGAGCATGGATTCCTAGCCTATCTAGGCTGCATTCAGGATGCATTCAGTTGAAGATCTTTCTCATGCTCCTTTTATCTACAGGGGATCCCCAAATGGTCTTTTTCAGCCTTCAGGAGTTGTAGAGGGTTAGGTTCTTTATAATTCTCCAGACATCTCAGTTCCTCACCTCAAAGCTGCTATGGATCCTTTTAAATGTGACTTTAGCTTTGAGCTACAGGGATTTTGAGTCACAGTATATATTCTATACTATTTGGCTGCTTATCTCCCTGGCAGAAGAATTCTCCATCTACAACCTGAAGTGATTGGGTTAGTTCAATTACTTGTTTTTCTTTATAACTCAAAACATGAATTTTAACTTCTTAGTCTGAAACAATTGCACACTTTACAGAAATATTGAAAAGCTAGTGTCAAGGACTCTTTTTTTTTTTAACCTAGCTTACTCAAATATCTGTACCTTGTATTATCAGAGTAGACCAACCCAATACAAGGAATTAACATGTACAACTTAATAATGTAGAATTTATACAGACTTCATCAGGTGCCATCTTAATATGTATTTTTTGGTGACAGTTCTGTTGAGAATTGGCTGCCTTCAATATTTCCTTCCTATCTGTAACCACAGACAGACAGTTGTTCATGGTGATCAGTGATGTGTGACTAGGAATACTTGTCCGAGTCTCCCATGGTGCTTTGTGAAATACTCCTGTTTGCCTCGCCAGTGTAGAGATGCTGGTTTAAGAATTATAGCACAGTAGATGACAATCTGAGTGGGACTCCAATGCTTATTCCTCCTTAATATATTCCTGTTCTTAGAGCCAAACCAGCAACATACACGTGTGTATGAGCGCCTTGGGAATGAACAGGGGTGTTTCAAATTATACCCCAACATAGGGTCCATCGCTGAAGGAAGGCAAGGCAAAAGCTCAAGCAGGGAAGGAATCTGGAGGCAGAACTGATGCAGGTATCATGGAGGAGTGCTGCCTACTGGCTTGCTCCTCCTGGCTCCCTCAGTTTGCTTCCTTATATACTGCAGGACAACCTGCCCAGGGACACGATCTCACACAGTGTGCACAGCCACCCCTCCCCCATCAGTCATGAAACAAGACATTGCTTTACAGCCATGCCTACAGGCCAATCCTTATGATCACATGTTTCTCAACTGAAGATCTCTCTTCCCATGTAACTCTGGCATATGTCAAGCTGACAAAAAAAAAAAAAAAAAAAAAAAAAAAAAAAAAAAAAAAAAAAAAAAACCTAACCAGCACATGTAAACAAAGGTATATGTGGGCACAGTGGGACAAGTAGAAAAGAGAATAAGAGGAGCTAAATATTGGACGATGAGGAAGAACCAAATGCAGGCAAATAACAGGAGTTGCAAAGCACGGTGTAAAGCTGATTGTTTCTCTATTTCTAAGTCTGACGTAGAGTTTTCATTTTTGGTGGTGAAAGATCTATTCAGTAGTGAAAGTATAAAATCCAGTGTGAAGCTTCATGGCTTCTACTTTGAATGGCTACTCAAACTGCAAAGGACTTCATTGTAGTTTATATTCTTTGCGTCTGGTAAACCTTGATGTGTGGTGGTTTTTATTTGCTGCCTTTCAAACAATAAAGTTTAAAATTAAAAAAAAAATCAGTAATAAAATGCAAAAGTCAGATTGTTTCTACATCTGTAGCACTGGTGCTTTGGAATTCCATATCCCTTGTTTCCTGTTCCATTACCATCTCCACCTTATGGAATGAGACTCTGTTCTCTGAAATTCTTGGAGGATTGGTAGAACTTTCTGGATACCTACTGGTCATGGATTTTGTGAAAGTCTATTCTCAGATCTTTGATTACTAAAGAAAAATCAAGTGCAAGTACAGACAGTTGCAACCCTTCTATAGGATGAACTGCCCCCAGAGCAGATGGTAATTTAGGGTTCAGGACTCGGACTCAGGCATTCTACTTGGCAGCCAGACTGTCAGTAATTTAAGTTGTAAACAATCAGAAAGAAGTAAATCAACAACAGCAGCAGCAGCAGCAAAACAAAAACTGGCAGGTCTGGTAGGACTGAAGTCTTTCCCTACCTGACTACCAGGGCCACAGACCTCTGACCCGCTGATGTTAGTCTTCTAGGCAGAAGTTTCACTGTACCTTACATCAATAGTCAGAAAGGACAAAACTTGACTCTAGAAAAATACAATTCGTTAGAGTTTATATTTAATATATTTATTACCAATCTCTACCTCCAGCCTGGGGAGCACATACTCAGCAAATAACAGACTGATGATACATTGTTCACAAAACAGGAAGCCAGCCTTCAGTCACCTCCTACCTGGTGAAGAGAAAAACCGACAGACAGTAAATACTGGAGCAGAATCTGAGCTATGGTGGTTCTCAGCACATTATCATTCTTTTTAAAAACTAATTTATTTATTCACTTTGCGTCCGATCATAGGCCCCTCCCTCCTCTCCATCATCCTTCTTGATGAGGCTGGGCAAACACAGTCAGAATCATCAGGGTAAAAATGGGTTCAGTTACCCATTGTTGCATTGCATTGAGAATCCACGCTGCCCCAAGCTCATGGCAGTCTTTAAAGAGAAAGGAAGTTTCTGCCATGGATGTCACCACTGGGGATGTCTTATCTCGAAGCAGACGGGATAGTTTGGGTAGCTTCTTTCAGTACGCTAGTATTCACTTGCCAGCTTCTTTTCTGAGTTATAAATTAAAATATTTTCTCCCCCTCTTTTGATGTCGCATTGATCTTGGTCCATATCATGACTGTCAAATTTTTATTTCATCTTTTCATGCTGAGAATTTCACACTTTAGTATAGTGTCTCAATAACTGGTAGAAGACTAATACATCAAAAAAAAAAAAAAAAAAAAAAAAAAGAAGACTAATACATCAAGTTCAACCCATTGTCTTTTTATAATTTTTATTTCCCTTATTTGAAAGTTAAAATATGTGGATGTGGTTATTGTTTGGATAGCAGTTACTACGCTTTTGACAGGCAAGTAACACTTGGGAAATTCAAAAGTACATTTGCTTCTGGTCTATGTTTCAGAACCAAGTTCTCCTTAAGTTTTTGTATTATGTGAAATCCATTCCGCGTTTTCAACTGAGAAAAGGAATCTTTTACAGCAAAGTGAGACTGCTATGGGATAGAGCAGTTTAATATGTTCAGTGAGATATAGCACACCAGTGTTCACCTCTGTACACAGTATTTATCTGTAATTTAAACAAGAGGATCGTTGAAGTCGGTACAGTTCCAGAAATTCACTATTAAGCTAAATACGGAGTGAGACTGTCCAATTTCAAAGTGGGGAGACGTCATCCTCTTCAAAGATAATAAGTCGTCTTCTTGCTTTTAATCTGAGAATCTCAAAGAGCATTTCGAGCGAAGTTATTTAGAAAGATGACAGCACATTAAATTTTAGCTTGGGTAAATATAGTGATGCATTAAAATTAAACTCTGGGTTTGAGTAGATTCTGCGATTCATTTCAGAGTATCTTCCTCTGATTCTTAAAAAAATGCAAAGTTACAATTCATATTTATTGTATAGAATTAAGGGAAAAGAAAAGGGACTAGAAAACAGCATTTGTCATGCCATTAGCTCTGGGTAACCTCTATTAATGTACAGCCATGTGAAAAGCAGTGCCATGCCGGAAAGCCCTCTTCGGAGTCTGGCCCTCTTCTCTTCCACTTGTTAATATACTGGTTCTTCCTCTCCGGCCCCCAGATATTCTGTGACTCACTCCCTTATTCCACTTACGTTTTTGTCCAAATGCCACTTTGGTGAGGCATTTCTCAATCCTGTTCTTTAAAGTGGCAACATCCTGCCATCATCCTACCAAGTCCCCTTCCTTACTCCTCATTTCATCTCCATATTCATTGCTCCTTGACATTCAGCTCCCATTAGCTGTTTGTTTCTTAGTAATCCCTCTCTTCCTGACACAGTGTAAGTCCTCTGGGGACAACATTTCACATTTGTTTTGTGCATTTATTTGTTTGTAACCATATACTTCAGGGTCTAGAGTAATGCCTGGTGTACAGAGGACACTGAGTGAATAGCTGGATGACAGACAGAGATGAACCCATCAGTGTGATAGCTCTCCTGGCTTCCAGTGTGCGATCAGCTGTGGTTTCTTTGTAAGCAGTGCTGAACTGATGAGCATTGGGATGGTTTTTGCTATATTGCATCAAGTTGAAGATTCAAAGTGTGCTTTGTTGCATGCTTTTTTTGTCACTTTGTCTCAGGACAAACTATCAAATGTGGTTATCCCTTAATTAAAGCCTACACATATGATTGACGATTTGATACCCTTTGCTATGTTTCTTTTTTTCAGTGCTAGTAGGATCACACAGGGCTCTTTACACGTTTGTGAATATTGTGTTTCATCTATATTTTTTAAATTACATATATGATGTTCCCAGTTAATGGATAGAAGTCATAAAAATTCATATATTGATGCCTAATGTGAAATTTTGATATATTCATATGTGAGATAAGAGCAAAACAGGATAATTAGCATATCTGTTGCCTCAGACATTTTTTTCATTAGTGATTTTAACCTTAGTGTTTCCTTAAAAGTAACATGGTCTGCTAGAGTTATTAAGTACAGCCAGAAGTAGTAATTTGTTTAGTTAAGTAGAAGAAAATGAAGGTAAAAGAAGGATAGAAGATTCGTTTTTCTAGTATCTTGCCATGTATGTCTAAGAGTCTAAATGTAAGGAATTTCAGCCAGTGCCACGTATCTCCTTACTCACAGAAGGAGCTGGTTCACCGCAGAGGTATGGTTTTCTCTCCATGAGGGTGAAGACAGACAACCAGCTGTGCCGTGATTTGCCTTGAGAGTGAGCACCCCCCTTTACAGTTCTCAAAAGAGTTGTGTCCTGAGAGAACAGAAATCCCCACACGGCTTTTTCAGGACTCCGTGAGGGCTTCTTCCTTCTGGGGGTCAGTGGATGTGCTTAGCTGTTGTGCAGACTTCCCATTCCTCCCCTGTTCACGTAGCTGCATTTCAGGGGCCACGCCACCACACTTAATAAGCCTTGCAGGATCTGTTGTGTTCCGTGCTTGGAGTTGGGGAGAATGCTTCAAGCAACTAGTGTCCACTCTGACCTAGAAACGAGAGACTGTATTCAACAAGCGATTCCAGAAAGCACTGCCGAAGATACTTCTTTCTGGCACTGAGATCCATGAAGCACAGCGGTCCACACAGGGAGCTGAGGACAGAGGAGCACAAATTCAAGCCCAGATATGGATAGCATGTTACAAAGAAGGGTGTGGGAGTGGGGAAGACTGAGATACTCATTGGAATATCTGGATCTATGAGTTCGCAGCCTACCCTTGTCAGAGAAAAGACAAAGAAGAGCATGCAAAAGCTCTCCTGGAGAAAGCCACACCTTCATATTTGTAGTCTTAAACTACAAGAGGAGTCTGTAGGGTGAGAAGACGGATAGAGTGATTTCTTGAATGAGAAAGCTTGGCCTGTCATGTCTCTTGGCCTGTCATGTCTCAGCACTTTCCCGTGGCTTTAAAAGCACTGCTCAGCTAAACATTTGGTAGTGACCTGGGCTCTGCATCTCAGTTCACATGCTCACCAGTTCATGCTGCCCACGAGCTCTCTCCCTGCACTCTCTGATGTTGCGCCAGTGCCACTGTGGCATTCACAGGGGCTTCTTGTCTGCTTGAGGAGCATGGGAGACAAGCCGGAAATATAAACTCAGCAGTCCTCTGAGAGCAAAGGACAAGGAGCTAGGCGTTCCTTCTCCCAGTCTGAAGCAAAAGGAACAATATGCGTAACTGCAGCAGCGACGAATGGAAAGTTGGTCCTCTGTTTTCCTGCCACTATGCTCTTTAGTTGTACAGTTCAGCCTGTTAAAGGCAACTTATCATTTCTACTCTCTGAGAAAATCACCACCAAGTTTCTCTGGGACGATGCACAATTTTGTAGGTTTATCACACTGGTAGCGTTGAGTATGCTTGTCCATGGGGTGTTTGTCTATACATCAGAATTATGACATATAGATGATTCCAAAGCCTTGTCCAGGTTCTTCCTTCCAGTTACTGCAGCTAGTACCCCCCTCCCACCGGTGCTATTCTCCCCTCAGGAGCATTTCCCTGCCCAATACCCACCCCCCGCCCCTCAAAGTGCATTTCCATACTAGTATGACATTTACCCATTGTATATATAATTCTAAAATGCGAGTCCTAGTACAGAATGAAATAACCAAACTTTGATGGTTGGACTTCCCAAAGTGAGGCCCTGGTTGTAGTTAGTAGTTGATGGTTAAGAGGGTGGCAGCTGGGTTTTTAAAAACTGTCACAATCTTGCTTAGAATTAGTATCTTTGCTGTTTTCACATTATTTTGTTAAACAACGTAGTTTTTCTTGCCCGTTAATCCTCGTGGTGTTGCCGCCAGCCTATGCACCTCTATATTTATGTTCTTATAGAGAAACAGGGTAAAGGAGAATGTGCTTAGAAGAGACCTCAGAGACAGAGACTTGTACCTTGATTTTTAACATGAATTTTTGTGACGTTTTGGTTTATTCATATGCCTTTGTAGGCCTTTCATTCTCTCTTTATAATAGGGATTCCAGGAGCTCAGCCAGTTTTGATAATATCTGATGGTCTGATAACTCGGAATGCCACACAGCATCTGGTGAATTACATGGTGTGTACACATTCTGCTTTAAAGAAGTTGGAAGAAGACAGGCCCAGAGAGAAGGCTAGAACAGAAACTTAGCTTCGGAACAATAACCTAGTCCTGGCTTCTTTGCTTAAAACCTTGTGAATATTTTTCTCTTTCTTTCTGATTGAAGGTAGAAGAGGACTTTTTTGTCGTTCATTTTCCTTAACAGATAATCAAATCCATGTGAGATAGTTTGGGCATCCATAGGGTTAGGTGGCTTTCTTGGAGATTCCAGTATGTAGACCAAGGATGGTGGAGTTGCTAGAGCTTTTTTAGTTATAACTCTAAAATGCTTAGGATAGAGCATATTTGCATAATTGTTCATCCAAAGGGAGTGACAGAAGCAATCCTTTAAGTGGTGGGAGCTTTTGAACCTTTCTAATCCTGGGGTGCTTACACAGGAATAGAAGGTCCTTTGTAGCGTGCAGTGAAACTTGATGCATGATCCAAGACCTAATGCCACTTGGGTTACCTGAGTTCCTTAGAAACCCAAATCATTGGTCCTTGCACAGAGCTGCTCAGCTCAGTGTCTATGGGGGTGCTACCCAAAGCTTTGCGTTCTACATCACCTCTCAGAGATCTTGATGAACTGTGAAGTTTGAACAGCATTTTCAAAGAGCATTGTTTCATGACTGGGAGGGAGATCAGCTGCCGAAGGACAGCCTGGTAAACGGAATGGCTCCAGGGACAGTGTCCTTGGCTGCTGAGTGTGACAGGGATTAGGCGTGGCAGCTGGTAGTGATTCCTCCCAGTGTAGCAGTTAAAGGTAGTGGGCACCAGGTGTTTCCGAGCCAGTCAGCACACCCCCTTCAAAGGATGCCTCTTTCCATTCCTAGACTTTCTTTCCGCGCAGATACCCAAGTTGTATCAATTGTGATATTACCCCAAAGTGACTAATTTGATCATGGAGATTACTTCCTATAGCTAGCTCATTGCTGACAAGCTGAAATGCAAGGAGCAGCCACTCACATGTAAAGAGTATGTCTAAATGAAGCATCAAGGCTGCTTTTCTTTTAAAGGAAGAACAAAAATGCTTTTTAAAATACTGGGAAAATGTGCGGTTTTCTAATTAAATTTATTTTAAAATAATTTTAAATAAGTTATAGCGTAGCCATAGAGCCTTGGATGTTTGCCTTCGATATCAGCATACACATGCCATCATTGCACATGCGTTCTTGTTGGCTGAAGATGTTGGGAGCCTCTGCAGCCTAAGCCTTCATATTTCTTGACCATGTTGTACTCAAAGATCTGTATCATCTGTGTTCATTCAAGTGTTCTCTCATTTGTTCTGTTGTCATTAATTAGCACAATAAAAACTTAACTCCTCCCTGCATGTGGGTCACATTTACTTGTTTACCACCTAGCCAGTTTTTCTTCCCCCCAGTGTTATTCGAGGTCCTGTGCTGTTGCTGTGCTATAGTTGATTTTATTCAACGTGGCTTATATGTGGAGGCTCTCCTGCCTTGCTGCCTGGGGTGGGCTTGTTCTCTTAGTCATGCTGTTCAAGTTAACTTTCAAAAGTTTTTCCTCCTCATAAACTGAATTTTTTGTTACCCTTACATATATACAAGCCTTTTCTTCCTCTGCTCGATCAGGATCTTTTACATGCCAGTTATCAATTTAATTCAATTTAATTCACTATCCCTAATTCCTCTCCCAAAAAACCCCTTGTCTTTGCTTAGTGTACTTGGCCCCTCTAGACTGACTCTGAAATATGAAACCTAGCCTTTTATCTAATGAAAGCTAAGGCTATTAATTAAACCAAAGTTATCTACGTAAGGGACACTTTCTACATACGGCAAATAAACGGGTTTAAAATGATTACAATAAATTGCCAACAAATGTATCTTTTAAAGAGCACTGTAAACCCACATGCCTGTTAACTTTTCGTGTGTATTTCCTTTGTGTAGGTGATTTTCTTCCACCCCCACCTCCATCATTAGATGATCCTGGTACCATTCCTCCGGGCTCTGGACACTTCCCTCCTCCTCCACCACTAGATGATGGTGCTTTCAAGGTTCAGGTAAGAGCAATGATAGAATCCAGGTTTATAATCAGGCGGGGATGCCTGTGAGTGGTTTCTATGGTTTGCAAGCACTTACCCAGAGAACACAGCAAGCTTTGCAACCTGCAAAGACTCTACTTTAATGCAAACTGCCCAAGTCACCCTTGTCAGAGTTCTGCTGGTTTATACTCCGAAGCCCTGGAAAAAGCTTACATATCAATTTCACTTTAAAACCAAAGGTGATTTTTTTTCAGAAATATTGTTTGAGAAATCTACATTTTTTTTAGCATAAAGCCAACCCTTTTAAAAGTATCTTTTCTACCTACTCTTGAGGTTTATATTCTATATGAGTAATAGTAATATTTAAGGCTCTCTTTGTTCAGTGTGGGCCCTGAATGGAGAGCATCACTGTTTTCACTAAAGCAATAGTAAGGATGTTATTAATAGACATTTACTGAAGGTAACAGTCAGGGACTTGTAGAGAAACACTTATTTTCATATAAGATAGAAGAACA
This sequence comes from Psammomys obesus, assembly GCF_907164565.1. Taxonomy (NCBI): domain Eukaryota; kingdom Metazoa; phylum Chordata; class Mammalia; order Rodentia; family Muridae; genus Psammomys; species Psammomys obesus. The sequence goes on from NW_026596064.1 coordinate 4,753,600, forward strand.
TCTGATGTTTGCTTATCTTCAGTAAAGAGTCAGAAACTCGTGAAACTTGCATACAATTTTCAGTGTCCCATAAGGAATGTGATTGAGGAGAAGATGTTAGGAAGAACTATTAGGGTCTAACAGTTAGGGTCTTTTTTTTTTATATTTAGGTTGGGAGAACAGAGCAGAAATTATTCAGTTATTTCCCAAATAGTCCTTGTTCTGATATAGATACTATTTGAGTGCTGGAAATCCTATGACACAGAAGGCAATCATACTTTCATGCCAAGGAACTTCCAAGCATATAGAGCCCAATCATTGTGCATATGGCTGAGCTATGTGCCAGGAAGCAGGCGCAGGGTGGCTTTGAAGACTGACTTAGTGAGTGAAGCCTCGTCAGGACAGTCCACGAAACAAAGGTTCAAAGGAGAAAAGATGCTATGAGCCAGCTGGATTCTAGGGGCATATATTTTCATGAAGTTTGGTCATCTTTTAGTATTTTTTGTCTGCTTTTATATACCTTTTTTTTCTGTTGTGGTGCTCCATTATATATTGATTAATGGGCATGATTTTAAAATTCTCTTCTGTTTTCTTTCCTGGATTGCTATTAAACTTGTTGTGGTATATTTTAAATATTTGCTGCACCAAGGATTGGCAGAACGTCTGGAGCTTGAAAAGTAGTTGAGAAATATATTCTAAATTAGTGATTGTGAGCAGATCACACTGAATGCTGGTTGACCTCGAAATTAAAGAGAAAGTAACCACATGTCCTTAAAAACCTCATAAGGTACTGATGATATGTCTAAAGCTGCTAATTGAGATAGCTAGATGGTATGTTGATATTCCTGCTGATATCATGTAAGGAAAATAATAGCAATGATAATGATAAGATTATCATTGATACTATGTGAAGCTGAAAATGATAAAGTTATCATAGATACTATGTGCAGCTACTAATCACAATAACAATAGAGTTTTGTCTGTGGATTTCCTTTAAAAATCATCCAACCCCTGAACACAGTGTTTCAACACTAATTGCTGCTTGCTTTAGTTTGACGGATGTTGCACAGTTTTCATTGTGAGCATCTTTTGCATCATTTAAAAACTGTATTTTAATTTCTTTACGTTTCTGTAGCTACTATGAATGTGATTTCTTTCTGGATTGTTTTTTCAGAGAGTTGGTTTTTAACATAAATAAACCACTTACCTTTATATGTTAATTTCATATCATGCAATTTTACAGAATTTATGTATTAATTCAATAGCAGTTTCTACAGTTTTAGAGTCTTGTATGTGTGTGATTACTTTGTCTAAAACCAGGGACAATTCCTCTTTCTTCTTTCCAGTTTGGACCCCTTTTAAATCTTTGTCCTGCCTAATTACCCGGCTAGGACTTCCAGTACTGTGCTGAATAGAATCAGGGAAAGTGGCACCCTTGTCCTGTTCATGGGGCTTTCATGAAAATTACAAAAAAAAAAAAATCTCTTTCTCTGTGGACTTTGTTCTGATAAATGTACTCAAGCCATGGCTTTGTTTTTGAAGAGGAAGGAAATAAACAAGAAGCCTGTTGCCATGTTGGCTTATATTCTTTGTAAAACAGAAGGGAGGATGATAAAAAAAAATAAAATAAAGCGGTGTTTGCCAAATGGAAAAGGACAAATCTGGTAGGGAGAGAGTGTTGTTTTTGAAGCTCTTCAAATGACATTCTTGGTAACTTAAAAATGATGCTTTGTCCTTCTCTTGGGCATTGGTGAGTTTGGCGTGACAGTGACTGACCCTGCCCTGGCCCTGCAGCCACACATGTGGCTAGAGCTCAGTGTAGCAGGAACAGTGTTTTCTCCGGGGATGATTTTGCTCTTTTTCCTCTCAACTCCGGTAAAGCCGCATGTTGCCAATTCCAACTCCTAGCTGGTAACTGTGTGTTTTATGTAGAAGTCTGTTTATGTTTCCAGCCAGATTTTCAGCTCAGAGCCAGAAGACTGTCTACCAAGTGTGACTGCTGCAAGGCTGAAAGGGACCACCTCCATGGTCATCGAATCCACTCAGGCGCCTGATTTCTAGATATAGCACCTGCTGAAGGAATTAATTCCCATCCCTTTTTGGAAATGGGGAGACTGAGACCCAAAGAGGTGTCTGAGAACCACAGTGGTTCTGACAGAACTCTCATCAGGAAGTCTTCCCTCCTGGCTGAAAAGTCTTTTTTTTTTTTTTTTTTTTTTTTTTTTTGTCCCCACAGTTGATTGTTCTGTATCTCTGTCAGCTTGTTCTTAGCCCCCTGTCCTGCTGTGAGGCTCTAGGATACAGAGTAGGGGCATCTGTAGGATACAGAGTTGCATCTATTATGAACAGTTGCTCCTGGAGTTTTGCTCTGCTCTTTACATCTTTGATATATGCTACATAAATTTCCACACAAAAGCAAATAAATATTTAGTGCAAAGGATTATTCTTGTGTTGAGATTTTCTCTTTTTATGGGAAAGATGAATTTGAACACGAATGGGAGATTTGGTTTGATACATTTTTTTTTTCCAGAATCAGTTTAACTTTTATGCCTGTAAACTTCGTACTGGCCCCTTGACATTCCCTTTATTCATTTGTTCTTTACTCGTTATGAATGAAATGAATATCCTCAGTAAGTAGACACATTGTGCTACAGGGACTTAGCCTTAGGACTTGGCTTTCTCAGTCTGGCCATCTGAGTATCAAACCTTGGAACCATCACATCACTTTGCTCTGATTCGATGTCACAGTTTGTAATTTGTCTTTTCAGTCAACCATGATCAGTCACACAGCATTGGTTATCACTTTTAGATATCACAGAATATCTTTTTTAAGGTCTTTTGAAATATAATTTAAAAGGCTTTATTTTCCAGGGAACTGGACATCATACTTTATAGGGCTTTCTCAATAGGGCTTATTTCATTCATCATTCATTCATTCATTCATTCATTCATTCATTCATTCATTTTTATATTCATTCATTTGTTTTTACATCTTAACTGCAGTTTCCTCTTCCTCCTCTCCTCCCAGTGCCTTCCTCCCACTTCCCCTCCCCTACCTTCCACTCCTCCGCAGTTTCTCTTTAAAAATGGCAGGCCTCCCATGGACATCAACCAGCCATGGCATATCAAGTTGTAGTGAGTCAAGGCACCTCCTCTCGTAATAAGCCTGGGTGAGGCAACCCAGTAAGGGTCCTATAAACAAGCAACAGAGTCAGAGACAGCCCCTGATCTCACTGTTAGCAGTCCCACACGAAGACTAAGCTACACAACAGTAGCATGTGCAGAGGGCCTAGGGCAGTCCCGTGCGGGCTCACTAGTTGGTGGTTCAGTCTCTGGTAGACCCAGTGAGCCCAGGTTGTTCATTCTGGGAGTTTTCTTGTGGTGTCCTTGAGCCCTCTGGCTCCTCCAGTCCTTCCTTGCCTTCTTCCACAGTGTTTTTGCTTTCCTAATGTAAGAAAAAGCTTATAGATATAGTGAGGCAATGATAAAGGAAAAGGAGATAGATGAGATGTAAAACACACACACATGCATGCACACATTCAAGAGCACATACACACACACATAAAACAACAACAACACACACACACACAGGAGCACATACCACAAGGAGGGTACAAACCACATGCAGATTGTTGATTGACAGGCCTCCCAAGCTCCTTGGGGACTTACCTGTCCCTCTGTATGACACTGTGGCTTGATCTTTTCATGACCTCCGGTAGGCCACCTTTGACTAAGCCTGGTTTGTGGTCTGACCCTGCAACCTGCTTTCCTTGTCCGCTGTGCAGCCTGCCTTCCTTGCCCACTGTGCAGCCTTGGCAACCCCCTGGTTGTATTTTGTCTGATTGTATTTACTCAGGCCTGTTGGTTTCATGTGCTTGAGAGGTCGTCTTCCTGCCTCAAAATATGCTTTGGTCCAGAACTGTTTCATTGCTTAAAATTTTCATATTCAAGTACGGTGTTTCCTTTTAACATTTATTATTAGTGCCTTTCTTCCTGTACTTCTGAATAATAGTACACGAAGGAACAATTGGGGCTGGAGAGAGAGAGAGAGTTGCAGTGTCCCACAAAGAGCTGATCAGCCAGGCTGTGGAAAGAGTCTGGCATTTCTAAGGATAAATCGCAGCATCATGAACTATGCTCAGAATTAGCCAAAAGGAAGTCCCCTGCCCAATTCATGCCTTAAAGTCAGATTACAACACCTTTAAACTCACTTCTTTTTATAAGGAATTTAAAGCCAGTGTAGGTGTATGATGGCTGATAATCACTTTTCTATCTCCCCTTTTTACCTGATTTTGGACCTCAGGTCCACAACCAAGCCCACTTTCATTGGTCAATAGAAATTGACCTCTGGTTTGGGTCACAGTTTGAATAGATCTTATCACAGAGGTTGCCTTTGCCTATGCCCGTGTGTATGATGAGGGAAGAGGACAGTGTTGTAGAAGCAGATCTAGGCTACTGAGCCTGAGACAGTGATAGTGGGAATCTTTTTTTTTTTTTTAATTTTATGTGCATTAGCGTGAGGGTGTCAGATCCCTTGGAATTGGCGTTATAGACAGTTGTGAGCTGCCATGTGGGTGCTGGGAATTGAACCTGGATCCTTTGGAAGAGCAGACAGTGCTCTTAACCACTAGGCCATCTCTCCAGCCCCCGATAGTGGGAATCTTTACAAGCTCATGAATGAATTGATTCCAGGAGCCCACTCTAAACCATGTGCCATTTCCTTAGGGTGTGGTTACGAAGACATTTGATCCATGAAAATACATGAGAAGGCTTCGGATGCTCTTCGGATGCTCTTCAGCCTCCCCCTTTTAGGTCAATGGGTCCTAATTGATTTGTAGATAGTGGTCCTAGCTGCAGAGAGCAGTAAGGAGGTGGCTGGCTTCGAGATTTTTCTCCTTGATTGTTTGCTTTTGTAGGCTTGAGACAGGTGGGGGCAGAGGCCAGACTGGTGAGTTCTTTGCAGCCTAGAACCCCTGCACAGATGTAACACATGGCAGTTCAGTGTCCAAGTGGGTTACATAGTAATGGGAAGAGGGACTGCCTCTGAAATAATCTGATTGGCCTGCTCTTTGATTACCTTCCCCTGAGGTAATTAATTATTAAAATAAAATTAAATTAAATTAAATTTTAAAAAATTCTCAAGTTAAATACTATTGAAAACAGTCTACTGGATTTTCTTTTCTGAATAAATATATATTTTAAAGGTGTTATAAGAAAGCAATCTACTCCTTGTATATTGTAAGAGTCTTTCCAAAGCAGATGGAATATATGTGCAACCTCAGACTACTTCTTCTATAATATTGCCTAGGATCCTCACAAAAACCTGTCTTCCATATTCTTGATGGGTAATACTTCCGTATGTTTGACTGGCCAGTGCTTTTTTCTATTAAGAGAAAAAAAATAAAAAAATGCTTAATTTTCTACTCTCTTCCTTATGTATTCCTGGCACCCCTGGCTCCTCCTCATCCGTCTCTGTATCTGTCTTGACACACCTGATGTTCCATGGCTCAGTGATTTAAAAAAAATCTATGTGATCCTTACCACCACATTTCTGCTTCACATGCAAAATGACAATTTCAGTAATATTTCCCTAGAAAATTCTTCTGTCTAGCAATGTCTGCCTCATTGAAAAGGCTACTGTGAAATAAGTCAGGCTACTGTAATAATGGTTACTTCTACTTAATGTTCCTATCATCCAAAGTATGCCTCATTGTTGAGTGATGCAATTAGTTCATGTACATTAATCCTGATTCTCGGCTATATTTCATAAAGCCAGAGTTACATGACAGTATGGAGAACTCCCATAGCAGTAATTTAATATCATAAATCAAAAACTGTTAGATTTGACTCATCCTATTTCAGCTGATGATTCTTGTGATGAGGAAATGGAAGGCCCACGTCTCTTGCCTAGCCTACTTGTTGTTACTAGGAGAGCTGAACGCTCGCTCGCTGAGAAGCTTCTGTGTTCCTCAGTATGGATTTTTCCCATTATCCTCCTTTTCATTTCCATCTTAGTACTCACATAAAGTGTAATGATTTAGTTCCTATATTACCCATCGTCCTCGCTTTGTTGGGAGAATATAGATTAGGAACTTAGTTGGTATTTGTGGATTAGGTGTTTGACTGTTGGAACTGACAGTAGAGTACAGACCACACACATCCTTTCGATGCTAGTGTGAGCTTGCAAAGTATTCACAGGTACTACATCTGTTGGCTTGGGCGGTAGGGAAAGCAGGTGGGAGAGGAAGTTATCCTGTGCAAATCGAGGCTTTTTAAAATGTTTAGTCTTTTGCTGCTGTTCGGAAAGCACAGCCTCCATTCATGGCAGCCTCACATGTGTCTCCTTGGTGCCATTTCAGAAGGGGGGAAATAAATATGGGATTTTTTTTTTCATAGTGAATATAGTAAAATCGCTTAGATTACCCCTTTTTCTGTTGGTGAAACCTCATCCCCGCTAGGCACAGGTTCCTCAACTTCAGCTACGCATGCCAAAGCAGAGCACACAGAGCAGGAGGCTGAGGCCATAAAACCCAGTATAACAAGATAGGCAACAGAACGCTGAGGGCACCCTGCAGCAGGGAGAATGAGGGGGTGGTGTTGCCAGTGCTGCTCCTCATTCAGGGGCCTCCTGGCCCAGCTAGGGAGTTCCTTTTGGAGGAAGGGGGCTCAGAACTGGTTACACAGGGACACCAGGCTATATTTCTTTGCTAAAGCTATTCCTTCCACATAATTCTCCATGCTCAAACTTACTCAGGTGTCTTCACCTCCACTTTCGGTGCTAATAAATGGATTGTTCTCTTTAGCAGTTAGAGTTGCATTTGAGGACTTTTTTTTTTTTAAATCTAAAGCTGTATGCATTACTAGAACAATAAAAAGCTGCCTCCTCATGCCTGTTATGATCTGCTATGCAGTCCAGAGGGTGGAGAGCAACTAAAAAAAGTGACGGTAATAGAGCTTGCAGTCCGTTGAGGCAGGCTTTAGCTGCAAGTATAGAAGAGGCCCTGATAGCGACTCCCTGACGGAGGGAGAGCTCTTCGTGAAGGAGGAGCTGTGTGAAGGTGGGTAGGGGGCAGGGTGTGTGCAAGATTCTCACTCTCTTCAGGGTGGGTGGTGCAGCTTCCTTGTGTGTTTGTGGAAGGGCAGTGTCCTCTGAGGCACATGTAAGTGTGAATTACTAGAAGAAACAATAATTATCCCTCATTAATGAGAGGCTCTATGCAGGCTCCAGATACTGTTGTGGCAGTAGGGTGAAAGTAATGCCTTGCTAATTTGTGGATTTTGCTGTATTGTTATTATTCCTTAATTGAATATGTATTGAGCTCCAACAGGGTGTTACAAATAATGTCAACTTACAGACGATTTTTTAGAACACTCAGAAGAGTTCTAAACACTAATAATGGAAAGTCACAGCAGCCCTTGGAGGTGGTAAACATATTTGCCCTTCGTACAAATGAGAAGTGAAATAGGCTGTGCTCAACCCTACCAGGGCTGTGGGTGAGAACTGAGAAGTTGAGTAGAGAAGAATGTTTTCCATCACTAGGAATTGGATTAGAATGCACTATTAAGGAATTATGGTCAAATGCACTCAGGGTTGTGAGGTTTTAATTAAATTGTTCTGCTTACTGTTAGCTCTCGGGTTAGTAACAGGCTGCCGAGCTATGCTGCTGTATTTCAAATGGAGTGCGGAAAAGAACTGAGAAAGAGACTGAATGCTTAGTACTCACACACGTAGATTTGCTTAGCTGAGGGAGGTGCTAGCACTTTTCGGTAGATGTTGCCCAACACATCTACGATCAAAGATGGCCTACCTTCCCTTTGCCACCCATTCCTTGCCATTCTTTGTCAGCACAGCCTTTCCCTGGAACCAGGACTTTCTCCTTTATACATTAACAGTCTCCTAGACCTTACCAAGTTGGTGCCTTCTACACAGTTAGCATTTACAGAAGGCCTGCCAGGTGCTCAGCTTTCTGACAGGTGTGTCTCCCCCATCACGTGGTCTGCATTGTCCTCATGTAAGTGGCAACCAAGATGAAGGGTGCATGAGCCTGTTAAGGAGTACGTGTCTTTCAGTTCTTTCCATTTAAAGGCAGTGGGACTTAGATTTCACTTTACATTTGAACTGCATGCAGGAGACTTTGTCACTGAGAACGTTTGAAGTCAGTGATACACTTTTAAACTTGGTTGCAGTGAAATATGTCTTACAAATAAAACTCATGTCTGAAAAAGGGGAGAGGCATAAAGGCAGAATGACCAGCTCAGGTTTTCATTATTCCTTGGTTTGGTGTCGTTCTTTATTCACACAGACTCAGCACTGAGCTATTTGCTGAGGTCACAAGTCACTCTTTGATTGTCATTGTCTCTGCACAAGGAAGCATTTGTTAGGAAGGAGTTCAGGCAATATTCTGGACAAGAGGAAGAATTTATAAGTTGAGATGAGAATAGTGAGTCTTGAAAAGGCATCATCCCTTGTCATATTCAGAATTTCTTCATCCTCCGGGACGCTGAAGTCGCTTGTCGTGGCTGTCTGTTAATTTGTAACTGCACCAGCTAGGTATGTGCTGGAACCATGATTGTTACATTGCAGAATCACACTCATTCCGGTCTAAGGCAAGATCGGGTCAGTGGTTTTCTGATTTGGCCTCATACTCACTTTTTATCAAAGGTAACCTTGGGCATAAAAATAGGAATTCCTGTTGGGAGTGTTAATGTAAACTCACCGAGCACTTCCTGAAATATATGTGATTCATACCATGTGTTTGTTCCCACATCAGCACTGAGTCCCAAGATGCAATTACCCGTGCCCACTCTCTGCTTCGTCATGGGGCTGTGTTTATCCTTTAGCTATCTGCCTCTGGGAGCAAGGCCAAGCTCTCTGTAAGATCTATCCATGTGCACGGTGTGATCAGAGATGACCCTTAGAGTCTGACCTCACCCTCTTCTTTCCCTCAGCAGAGTCTTGTTGCCATGAATTCTAGCAGCAGGTTGTACTGTTCCTCCAGAATCCCCCTGCTCCATAGCTGAGCACATTAAGCAGTGCCTTCTGTCCAAGGTCTTCTCAGTTGTTCTTTTGTCCACACAGCTCGGTCTGTTTTACTCTTTGTCTGATCTCTCTATGTTTGATTTGTTTTCTCTCATGTCTTTTGTCTTATACACTTAGCCACATATACTCTGCCTTCCAATGAGATAAATCCGTACCAGGAGGACCAAGCCTCTCTTCTTCCATGTTCCTCCTCTATGACTCTTCTCCATCCCTTCTCTTTCCTTTACTCCCCCCCCCCTTCTCCCTTGCCATCTACTTTCTTGGCCATCATGCCAATACATTCTGAATATTTGATAACATAGGAAAGTGAATGAATACTATCCTACATAGGGAATTGGATGTCAGTGGAGACTGGTACCAGAGCTTGGGTTTCTTTTTAAATTTGAAAGTGTGTGTCTGTGTGTGTGTGCGCACACATGTACACATGTGCTGGTACATACCCACATATGGGTGCATGTGTCTACATAGAGGCCAAAGCTGAGTGACTCAACTAGGCAGATAAGTGACTAGACATGAACCACCATCCTCAGGTGTGCTATAGGCACTGGGGATCTAAACTCGAGTCCCCATTCTTCTGAGATGTGCTGGCTAGTCTCATGTCAACTTGACACACAAGCGAGAACTATCTGAAAGGAGGTAACCTGAATTGAGGAAATGGCTCTATAAGAACCAGTTGTAAGGCATTTATTAAAAAGAATTTATTCATGGGAGAGGGCCAGCCCCCTGTGGGTGGTTCCACCTCTGGGCTAGTGGTTGTGGGTTCTGTAAAGAAAACAAAATGAGCAAGCTGTGGAAAGCAAGCCAGTAAGCAGCAGTCCTCCATGGCTCCTGCCTCTAGGATCCTGCCCTGTTTGAGTTCCTGTTTTAGATCAGAATATGCTTAAAAGTTACACCTGCGATTGAGTTGTTACAAGCCAAAACATTTCTTGTTTTGTGGTCAAAGTATTATTATGCAGATATTTACAGGATAGCATTTAGTAAGTGTGAATTTATTAATCTCTATAGCTTTATGGTGTGAGTGGGGATCTAAGTTCAATATTTTAAACTTACAAAGCTAGCAAATATTAGATCTACGTATCAAATCCTTATGGTCTGAGTCTAGAATCTTTACCAGTTTTTGTGTTTGTGTTTAAAAATCTTTGGGGGAAGTACTTTGATTAAAAAGAAAGAGAGCATGTATTGATCAAATCCTCAGATTAATATACATCATGATAGTGTATAGTATATGATTGGTCACTAAATTATATATATATATATATATATATATATATATATATATATATATATAT
>NW_026596064.1:4763917-4846105 GCF_907164565.1 Psammomys obesus
ATATATATATATATATATATATATATATATATATATATATATATATACCAAGTTTTGTTAATCATAAAGAATATGCCTTTTAGTTTGTTTTTTTGATATGGCCACCTTTTTGACCTACTGGATACATACATGTATATAACAATTATAGTTATATAACTATTATGATATATATTAATGTATTATAATTATATCACATATAATATAATAAACACTCTATTATCACATATTATATATGTAAGAAGAGATTAATATCAAAGCTTGGGTTTAATCTTTTAACATATTTAATGTATTACATTAATATTATATGTATTATACATTATTTCAAAGATGTAAAAGTCACCACAGTCCCAAGGTAACTTTTAAATATTTCTAATTTAAAAAATTATAAAATAATTTTTCTTCCTTTTCTTCCCTCCATTCTATCCTTCCCATGCATTCTCTTTTACTTTCTTTCAAATTTAAGGGTTCTTTTTCTGTAATTGTTGATATGTATATGTAGTGAGAATTCTAAAGTATTGGTTTCTTTAAAAGACACAGAAATATTATAAGAGTATGTTCTCATTTTAATCTCTGGTGTGGGGATGTGGGGCTGCTTCAGATTGCCCACAGCAGCTGACTGTGATTTGCCTCGTGCTCTGGCAGAGGCGTGATGTTACCAGCTGCAGATACTGTGATTTTGTGACATTTGGAGTTCTGAGGACTTTTCAGAGGGTATATGAATGCTGGGGCCCAGAGAGGCATGGTGGGTTGTTGGTTGTTGGTGTGGTCTGAGTTGGTTAAGTAGTTGTGTGCAAAGAAGATGCAATAATGAGAAGCAATTATATATCCTGACTGTGACGATCAAACTTCCCCAAGAAACTCAATGTGCCGAATTAGCAGGAAGTAGTCACGTTTCTGACCCATACATATATTTTTTTCCTATTGTAAATATATATTTTTTCCTATTGTAAATATATGTATTATAAATATATAATATATTTCCTATTATAAATATATGATATATAATATATATTTCCTATTGTAAACAGGAAGTAATATAGTTGCATTCATGATGATTAAATGACATAGACAACAATGACATGTATAACCATGTTTTGTTTGTGTTACTAAGTTTTTGGATTCCCTAAGGTAAATTGTCTTCTATTCTGAAGTTGTCTGGGAAGGTGTTCTCTTTTTCGTGTTGAGCACCGGAAGTGAAATTCAGGTTGTCACATGTCAGAAACCATTTGGCATTCCACCTGACTTGCCTAAGGAGTTTCCTGAGATATCTCAAGTATGATTTACATTTTACCACATAGCACATTTCACCGTACTTTCATTGAGAAGGTTTTGGTTTGTTTCACTTCTGTTATTGAGCAGTTACATTCATACCTAGGTTGTTTAAGTCTCTCTATTGTGTTGTGCAGGCATGCTTAGTCAGATTCTGGGGCTTCTGAATGTCTGTGACTTTCATATCCTGGGTGTGATGTCTTATGTTGGGTAATATTCTAGGTGTCCAGTTTCCCACATGACCTTTTTTTTTTTTCAAATAATATTTAAAATTTTTGGAAATTAGGCTCCCAGTGTGACTTTCAAATAACGTTTTTAATTTTTAAAATTACAAAATAATTACTTCATTTTTTCCCTCTTTTTTTTTCTACATTTGACTTCTGCCACATGTCACCTTTTTATTTCTCTTAAATTCAGGGGCTCTTTTTCTGTAATTGTTTATACACACACACACACAGAGAAAGAGAGAGAGAGAGAGAGAGAGAGAGAGAGATTCTGTTCTCTCTTGTTTTCATTAGCACAGAAAGAGACCTCCAACAATATGATTTAATCACTAATCCTCCTGTTCTTACACTTCCCACTGAAATGAATGCCTACAACTTTATGCTATGCAAAACAAGATCAGTTCATTTCCATTGATAAATAATAAATGGCCTGACTGGTACAAAGCCAGTGATCTCGGCATCAGTTCAGGCAAGGCCCGAGCATAGATGCTATAACCCTTGAATGGGAGGCCTTTAGTGGGAAGATTGTTGGCAGAGCTTCAAAATATTGCCTCTCTCAGATATTAACTTGTAAATAATTAGTATACTTTTACAGTAGTAAAGGCTGTGTGGAAACTGCCTGAATTAAGTCAACCATTGAGGTTGGAATCAAAAAATGTAATTTTTTTTTTTTTTGTCAGCTGACAAGCTTCGTGGTGTGATACAGTTAGAAAGTCATGTGTCGTGACTGTAATTTCTATCCAGCTTGTGTGATCTTAATCTAAGAATCAGGTAAATCCATTTGATTGAGTTTTTATAAGATAGCCTGTTCTGACAAACAAAACAGGTCTGGGCTAGAAGGAAAGGGGAATAAACAGATTCTTCACTGTAGTGAGAGGCCTTTGAAAGGAATGCTAGGATAGACCAGTGCTAAAACATGAAAACAGTGTAAATATGCGTGTATGTGTTACTGCCAACATTCTGAATTTCCCCAGTATGATACTAATTGGGGCATTTGAAGATCATGTAGGCTGAGGTGGTATCAGTTAGGGGGCAACATTTTATCAAGAGTTTAGTTGCAGCAGCAAGTGGAATTTATAGAAACGTACTGCGAAGGTAATGAAGTATTGACTCTTGGGGATAGATATATTAGTAGAATTTCTGTTGCTTTAATTAGTTTCTGTTAGGATGGACCAGTTGTCCACATTGCTGATGATCTCAGCTCAACTCTGGAATTGGCTGTCACTCTTTCTGTTCCCTCAGCACTAGTTTTGGGGATTGATTCCCCAAATAACATGCATGCAGGTCTTCTGTCACAGGCATGGTTTCTCAGGGAAGCCAGACTTACACAATGGGATCTTTCTAGTTATTACTGGAGAGTGTGAAAACTGTTATTACAGTGGCTACTTTGAATGCCTTAGTTATTTAGAGCAAACATTAGGCAAAGTATCAGGAGAGTTTTCCTAGTTGTTATTTGGCCTCTGGTAAGCTTTTTAACCATTAAATGACTGGCAGAACCATAGTGAGAATGTCGGTAAGAATGTAGGATTCTTTCTGCTGCATTTAGGACTGTTTTATGAAGAGCAAGAGAGGACATTAATCTGAGGTACTGGGAGTAGTGTAGAGACAAGGCTTTGTGTGGGAACTTGGGCAGAACTCCAGGATGGAGCCAAGATACAAAAGAGGTACCTGGGAGGGAGAAAGCATCTGTACCTTGTTCATAATGAGGATCAAAATACAGACACAAAGCTATTCTATGAGGTCAGGTCGGGCAGCTGGGGATTGTTCCTGTAAAAGGCACTAGAATGAGGCCAGGGCTTGTTAGTACAATTGCATCATCCTATTCTGAGAAAGGGAAACGGGGATCAGTCCCAACTCTCAGAAGCACAGAGGAGACCGGAGCCAGTAGAGGTCTACAAGCTTGGGCTGGTTGCACACTTCATAATTAGTCCTTTTACTGTATAGCTCAGGATAATCCTGTGACTTGGGTCTTTGTGGTTAGAATCCTGTGACTCAGGCCATAGGCAGTTGGTGTGTTTTGTGCTACAGTAGAGTACAGGAGTTGAAGGACTGATTATGTCCTGTCTCTTTGCTGGTACCCCTAGGGAACACTTAGTGAGTGATGCCTACCTCAAGACGAAGAATTAACAATAGCTATATTATGCCTATTAATTTATAGTTACTGGTTGCTATAATTAACACTGTTTATGAAAATCATCATAATTACAGCACTTTACAATTTACAAAGTATGTTCCCATCCACTTTCTTATCCGAGTCTTTAACAGCTCTCTGACTGAAGCAGGCCAGGTGACAGTCTCTTCACTTTGCAAATGAATAAACTGTGACTCCGGAAAGCATTTAACCAGACTCCAATCCCGTGTTCCTTGCTGATTTACTGTGCTGGAGATCTGTCTGCATGGATGCCCTTATCAAATGTCTGCTTATGATAATTTTGGATTGCACATACAGAAAAGTAATTTCACTTGATTATCCATAGCCACCCTGTGGAGTGGTGTGCCCAGCTTTCCTCTCTCGTGCCAGCTATGCAGAACATTGCCCTGTGTTTCAAGAGTTAAAGAGATCTTTTCTTTTCACAATTCAGAATGTTCATACTCTTGCACTGTGTGTAGAGATACACCCTCTGATAGAGACATTAATATTTCCCTAGCAAAACCTTGTCAACCTTGACCATTTAGGGCTGGTGAGATGGATCAGTGGGTAAGAATATTGCTATACAAGCCTGATGAAGTGGGTCTTTTCCCACAATGCACCTAAACATCGGAGGAGGGAATCAACTCTACAGAGTTATTTTCTGACCTCCAATGCCAGCTCTGGCATGTGGCTATATACATATGTGCCCACAGGAGAGCACACACATACCTCTCACCCTAATAATAAATAAAATAATATGAAATAAAAAGTTGAGTAAGGCTGAAACTCAGATTCTGACCAAAAGCACCACCTACCCATTGTATCACTATTTTTCCAGTGTGGCCTTGGGTGAGAGCTCCGGGGCAATCTTTCAGTTCCCCAAATCCAGCCTTTGAAATGTGTGCTATCCCACCTGGCACTCACTTGGATGAATGTGCACACAGGCACACATACTCTGAACCATTTGATTTCATTTTTAGATCATATATTACAATACTTACTGCTTCCTACTATACCTCATGTTCTTTATCCAAAAGATGTTAATGCAAATAAGTTTACTAAATGGAAATCCTTGGAGTATTGACCATGTTATTATTTATCAACTTTTTTTTATGCCTATTGAACATTTGCACATTTCAGGCCCTGAGCAAGACCGAGGAAATAGTGCCATGAAAACAAGTTACATCTTTACTTTCGTCGATCTTACATTTCTATAGGGATGAGAAGAGACATACCCAAATGGTTATAAGAGACAATGTGTAGATGGCGACTAATAAGATTAGAAGAGTAAACAGAGTGGATTGAGAGAATTGAGAGGCTAGTCTCACAGAATATTCCAAGGGACAAAATAATGAGATGGATCCTTAGGATAATTTGCTACCTGGTGCCCGTATTTAAAGAGGGTTCATATGCAATGAGGTGCTAATCAAGGTTAGGATCTAAGGAGCTGATCCTCAACTTTTCATAAGCATGTAGCCAATCTTCCCAGTTGGGTTGGCCTGATGTAGACCTTGGTGTGTTGTGTTGGGGCTTAGCTTGTCCTGACTGCCTAGGGACAACCATATTAGACTCTCTTCCTGTTGCCTTACCATGTTTAAATAACTTCTAAAGCTCAGGTAGAGTGTTCCTGATGCCATTTATTCTATGAAAATGTATATTTGCTTCAAAGCTTGTCAATGTAATGCCTAACCCTTCTTCCAAACCCCAGGGCCACCGCCTTGTATATCTCTTTGCTTGGAGCTGTAGGCAGACCGTTTGCTTGTTTTTCCCAGCTCTGCCCACAGTTGCTGAAAGGGGCCTGTAGCAGTACAGCTGCTCCCCCTTCTCTTACTAGTTTGAGAGGTGGTAACATGGGCCATGAGTGGATGAGTGCTGTTGCTCCTGGCTCCCTCCCTCAAACTCGCTACACCTGCTTCCTGTGCTCCTTAATGGCCAGGGTCCTAAGTTACCTCTTCCTGCTCCATGACTTACTTACAAGCTGTGCTCAACCTCCCTTCCCATGTATATGCCCCTACTACCACTGACCAGAGACGAAGAGATTCATGCTTCATGGTGCCAAGTATTGATGTTTCTAATGTAACACAGTCTCCCCTCCTTAACCATCGCTTCTCCAAGTAAAGCACTATGAATGATTTCTCAGTGCAGATGGCCTCACTTATTCCTATCCTAAAGTGCAGGCGTTGGGGCATTAATTTCTTTTCCCTAAATCTTCATCAAAATGTCTAAGTATACTTACTTTAGAGAAAAACATTTCAAGATTTTTTTCTGTTTGCTTATCTGTCAAAAAGTGGTAATTTTCTTCCTGCACACCTTATTAAGATTTGATAAGAACTTAAAAAAAAAAAGACATGCAGAAAAAAGGAGAAAAGAGAAAATTATAGCATAAAAATTTGAAATCATGATGTTTCCTGTGGAGGTTTATTGAATTTGAATGTGCATGTTTTTAGCAGGGAAATCCTGGAGGCAAGACCCTGGAGGAAAGGCGATCCAGCCTGGATGCAGAGATCGATTCTTTGACCAGCATCTTGGCTGATCTGGAGTGCAGCTCTCCCTACAAGCCTCGGCCCTCCCAGGTTGGTGCTCCCCACAGCCTCACTCCTGCCATGATCCCCACTCTATCTGGAAAATGAAGTCGTTTCTTAGAGCCTTTCATTCTTTTCTGCACCTTCTTAAAGCCAGTGTAGAAAGGCTCCACCTCCTAATCTGACATGCCCCATTAATGAAGCACCAGCCCCCGTTACCCTGTTCCAAGTGCATCCTTATAGACATACCCCACCAGTCTAAGAATAGGAAACTATCAGCTCGTGCTAGTGAACTAGTGGTCACTCCTTAAACTTCAAAATGACACCATGGTGCTTTGCTGGGGTGTTATAGGACAGGGCAGCTTATTTCATTGCCATGCCCTTTTTCGGAACCCTCTCTTTGTGGATATCTGGTGACGAACTGTTGCAATCTATACATACATGATTTAGCATGCATACCTGTATAAAGCTCTGGGGAGGAGCTCTCTTTTGTAATGGAGTTTCTTATGCTACATGTTGAGGAAGCTTCTTTATATGTTGTTGCCGTTAGTAGCCATCACAAGTGCTACAAAGGACACGAGACTGTTAACAGTGGGATTTCCACACTAAAGAGAAAGATCGCTTTTTTAAAATTTTTCTGTCATCTCTCCCTCCCGCCTTTTCTCCCTCTTTTTGAGACTAGGTCTTGGCTAGCCCTGGCACCCACTATATAAGCGAGGCTGCCTTTGAACTCATAGGGCAGTCTCTCAAGATCAGGGATTAAAGGCCTTTGCCACCACACCCTACCCTTTGAAATTTGTAAATGGGTTACAGGCACCAGAATCCTGACTGTGTTAGTTTATCCTGTTCCTAATTTGGCTTACCTTAGAGCTTGGATATGTTTCTGCATTTTCATTTATCAGTCTTTGTTTCTGAAGCTGGTATTTTATCACTACAAAGTATCCCCGACCTGGCTAAGTACTGAAAGGGTCAAATCTATAGCAGGAGTTCTGTGGCCTCGGAAAACAATTAATAGGATTCTTGATGTCAACGTTAGGCAGATCCTTTTGTCACTGTTTGACCCTAATCTGCTTTTTCTTTTCTAATTGACACTGCATACATCAACATGTAGCTCACTCGTATTGGTGAACAGGAGCCGTATTGTCAGTGTTCCTGCTCCTGTGCTGTCAATCATTCGTTGCTATCTTCATCTAAGATTGATGTGTCTTTTTTTGACACATCCCTATTACCTTTCCTACACATATGAGATTGGGAGTTGGGTTGGGGACAAAGGCAAAACAGAAAAAAGACAAACTCATGTGTATCTGTGTTGGCTCCATCACTTGCCGCAGTGCACATGTACTTCATTCCTTATTCATTGGCTGAGCTTTGGATGTAGAGCAGGTATAGAGTCTTTTGTGGGGACCCCAGAGGAAAAGGAAAGTGTGTTGTTAGAAGCAGAGTCAAAAGCCTCTGTAGAAGTTGGGCAGTAGATCCTGTCATGGTATGAGACAAACTGTAGCTGCTATGACAGTGACACAGGAAGAGAACGATAGTTTTTTAGACTGGCAGAATCTGAACAGTCTTACACCAAGGCTTGTGAATCCAGTGGGAGGCTGGATGGTATTTTGACACTGGAAGAAATGGAGAGAGAGCCTGAGTTCCAGGCCTGGGGGGGACCTGCAAGCAACTGAGGAGGTGGGAAACCACTCCACCAAGGATGTGTAGTGGCTAAGCGGCCGTGGATGAGTTTTGCTGCTAAACTGACATCTTAGCTTGTCAGTTAGAGAAAGTAGAAAGTCCTTGAAGGGTCTCCAACAGGGGAAATCTAAAATTCATTCTGAACAGAAACTGAGGAAACAAGACCAACTCTGAAAAGATTCTTAGAAATAATACTTACATTATCATACGACCTTAATTAATTTTATAATTCTAGCCAATCAAATAATCAAAGAGAAACTATACCTAGTTTCTCAGGATAGCAAGTCTATTTCTTCCCACTAGACTCGGCCACATTCTGCAAAATGCTTCTGTGCTCGCTTTTAAGCAGAGTTTTTGGTTAGTCTTTGTTTTTCACTCCTGAGGGCTTCTTTCTATCCCCTCTATTTTTCTTCTATTGAAAAATATTTTTCTTTTAATATTTTGATTATAATTTTCCCTCTTCTAACTTGAGATCCTCCCCACCTCTCCTCCCATCTGAATCTATACCCTTCCCCCTCCCTTAGAGAGCAGACAGATACCTAAAGAATAATATTAAAATGTTGTATGATAAAACATAAGGAGACAAGCCAGAATAGGACAAAATAAACAAACAAATAGAAGAAAAAGCTCAAGAAACACATAGACGCAGAGACACACATTACACACACAGGAATCCCATAAACCCATAAAAACACAACACTAAAAGTCCTAATATATATGCAAAGTATGTAGTTAAAAGGAGGAAGAAAGAGAGAGAGCAGAAGGGGTTGGGACAGAGATAGACAGACAGGGAGAGCACAAAGCCCCAGCAGAGCATAATGAGAGAACCTCCAAAGATGCATTGCATAGAAAGACCCTGCTGGAAGGTTTCTCCTTGATGTGGCCTGTCTTCTTTAGGTCTCTGTCTACACATGCTTCCCATTAAATCGTGCATTTTGATTGGTTTATTCAGCAGTGGTCTTACTATTCAAACAGTCTTACTGTACAAACAAACTCATAATCACTGACAGTGTGGACAGCAGCTTACGGATCACGAAGCACGTACAAACAGCTTCTCACTTGAACAAGGTGTAGGCAACTTACTTCTGAGACACAGATAGTGCACTTTCTTCGTGGACAGAGCAATCAAGGCTTAGCCAGTAATGACATATGTTTTTGACAACTGTGTGAATACAGCTGGACCCAAGGCTTACACTTTTGCTTGACTGTATGTTCTAAACCCAAATGAAAGACTTTGTTCTTTATTTTTAATTGTTTTACTGTTGAAAAAATCATGAAATCAGTCATATACGTGACATTGTTCCTTAAGAATCGTTTTCCTATAAAAAGCAAATCGTTCATGATTAAAATAATAGCTAGGATGACCTCTAACTTAAATAATTTCGTAATTAGGTTGAAGTCTACGTTTAGTGTGGCTGCTCCATTATCAAGTCAAAGCTTGGTCTAGCCTGTTCCTTTCAATTATTCTAATTTAGGAAAGCAGGAGCTAATTAGGAGCCCCAGCTCATCCTTCTGAATTTTCTTCACTCCGTGAAACTGAGGTAGATATGTCAGTATTTATTGACTAACATAATTATATGCTGTGAGAACAATAATCACACACTTAAATATGTAAATATGTGCCAAGAGCAGATAATGTTGTGCTGTGGTTAAAAGGCACCTGAAGTGTCCTGGAAGAACAGACTTTTCTATCTAACTTTGGTATTTTCTATTTTCGAGGCAAACAAAATTTCAAATTCAAATCCTGCTGAGTCAGCTGACCGCCTCAAGTAGGGCTACTAGGTCTATAGTCCCGTGCTCTCCAGATTCATTGTGTTTTCCCAGTCTGTCTCTGAATCACTATTCTGTGGCTGCTCTGAATTATGCTGTGCATAAAATGCTGCACACACTGTGTAATGTTTGTGCAGGGAGAAGTCACAGGGAGCCTATTCACATAACAACTTGGAAAGTGCTTCTGCTCTTGGCGAATTTTGTCAAAGTATTAATTACCCTTTTTTTCAAAACAGTATCTCCCATCTTCAGTGTTAGTTCTTACATTTTTATCCTTTTAAAATATTATATTTTATTTTTATATATAAATTTATTTCTAATAATTTATTCACTTTATATCCCAATTGTAGCTCCCTCCCTGTCTCTTTCTGGTCCCACCCTCCCTCCTGCTTCCCCTCATCCACCTTTCTTAGACTTCAGAAGGAGGACCCCCTCCTCCCCTTTTGTCTTACTCTTGCCTATCAAGGCTCATTAGGACTGCCTACATGCTCTTTCTCTGTGGCCTGGGAAGGCCATGCCACCAGGGAGAAGTGATCAAAGAGCAGGCAACAGAGTCAATGTCAGAGACAGCCCCTGCTCCCCTTACTAGGGTACCCACATGGACACTGAGCTGCCATGGGCTATATCTGTGCAGGAGGTCTAGGTCCTCTCTGTGCATGGTGCTTGGTTGGTACATCAGTTTCTGCATGACCCCCTGCCCACATTTGTTGGCTTTGTTGGTCTCCTTATAGGGCTCCTGATCCCTCTGGGTCCTTCTATGTCCCCTCTTTTCCATAAGACTCCCTGCACTATGCCTGGAGTTTGAATGTGAGTCTTAACATCTTCTTTGATCCCCTGCTGGGAGGAATCCTTCAGAGGATACTATTGTTAGGCTCCTGTCCTGTTCCTTTTCTTCCACTGCTTCTGGTGTCTATTCTATTTGCTCTTCTGAATGAGAATTAAGCATCCTCCCTAGGGTCCTCCTTGTTATTTAGCATCTCTGGGTCTGTGGATTTTAGTATGGTTATCCTGTATTATATGACTAATATATGGCTTAACTCTGTATATTATAAATATAAAGGCAAGTGTCACTATGCCCTTGCTCTATAGAATTTGTAAACTTTTATATCAGAGAGATGGAAAAGTAATCAAGAGTAACGCAGAAAAGAACCTTGCTGTGGTCTTTATGGGCCAAGTGCCTCACTATGTGAATAAACTCTTCAGAGACATTTTGTGAAAATATCAAACAGGATGTTAACATTGGCCTTTCAGAGTCAGGGAGGACCCTGGTGACAGACCACCATGTATGCTCTTGACTGCATCTGTTCTTGGAAGAACAGTGGATTTTAGAAATTACAATAGTGATGGAAGTGAACGTCTTGTTTGAATCATAGGTTATTTCTAACAGCAATATAAAGTATATGGGGTATGAAGGAGACTGCCAGATTAAAAACAAATCAAATGAGATTAGGACCTAGTAGCACTCTTATTGTTGAAGGCTCTACCCTTAAAGAGGAAAATTGTAGTAGGGAAAGGAACAGTGTTTCTGGCTGAGGTGGGTTTAGATGTAATCCTTTAGTAAAGGTATTATTACATTAGCTACATGAATGATTTAATGTGTATACACACAGATACATGACACTGCATGAAAGTATACAATTAAACATCTTAAAGTTCAGAACTAAAACTTGCAAACATTTCATAATGTATACTAGAGAATAGTTGTAGAAGAATAGACTCGAGAAATTGGAAGGGATTCTAGATGAACTGCAGGCCCAAGATGATAATAGAGTATCAGGGCTTATGTGGCCCATAGCTCATACAGCTAAATTTGCAACTTCTTAGGTAAAGAGGTTTTGTCCACAAATGGAAAGACCATGGCTATAGAAGGCATACTGAGTAGCTGGTTGAGTAACGATTCTTTTTTCTGACCCATAACAGAGCACTTCCTTGTAATGGCAGCCACCAAGCATAGCTCCCGTTAATATCTTCATTGTATTTCCAAAATTCTATTTTTATGGCACCTTTCTTTCAGTGTCCTGGTAATTTATCAAAGGATTAGGTGTAGCAACAAGATATTGCAAAGGTAAGCAGAAAACATAAATTAGTATGCTATCCTTCCATTGCCCAATCCTATCTGTTAGATGTCCTTGGCCAAGACAGTTGCAACTTGGACTCTAGCTTCATGCTGATGTGTGTCTTCCAGAAGATGAGTGTCAGTTGTGTATTTATGATTATTTTTTCATTCTCTTGACAGAATCAGTGCTAACTTTCACCTCTTAAGTTTTATTATGAGTCTGTCTTTTCTTCCCACACAGTTTGTTAGGGTTGGAGATGACATTTAGATTACAAGGATACATTTTTTGCTGGATTATATTAATATTCTACTGTAACTGAACATTTGGTGACTTTTTTCAATCACAATGCATTTGAAAAGACACAAAGGGATTCCAATATTGTCATTTAGATGAGTGTAATATTGCAAAATTATAAAATGACTTATTTGTCATTGAGGAAGAAGGACAAGATGGAAAGGAAAGAGAGACCGGAAAGGAGTTGATGGAGAGCACAAACACTCCCAGTTCTCCTCATGTCCTGTAAACTAAAAAGTGACGAAGACTGTAAGACAGAGGAACGGTATTTGTTTTAATGCCATTTTCTCTCCACTCTGATGCATAGTTCCTACTCTGGAGCTCACATCATCCGTGGTAGGACTATTTCTCATTATGAGGTAACTCCTGGTGAATGCTTGGTGGGGCTCACAGAAAAGACAGGGCTGTAATTTAAAGTCTGCAGTTTTCAGCTCCATGTCCCATCTTCTTAGGTAAGGAGAGGAGCTGAGGACTAGATCATGCCTTTGATGAAGACTATGATAATCTCCAAAGACTGCATTCAGGGACCTTCCTGCTCAGTGAAGGTATTCGTGTGCCCGGGAGATGGCTGTCCTTAGCTGTGCAGGGACAGAAGCTTCTGAACTTAGGGGCTTTTTAGACCTAGCTCAGAACACCTCTGCATGTATATTTTCATCTGTCTCCTTTATCATGGCCTCTGTAATTCATTGCCCAGTGCAAGGAGATGTTTCCCTGATTTCCTTGAGCCACTCTAGCAAATGATCCAACTCAATAATTTGCTAGGACCAACAAGTTGGAGCCACATCATGCAAAAGTACAAACAAGCTGGTGTTCAGGACTTGTAATTGACATGTGATTGTGCACAGTCTATGGGACTGTAGGGTCTGTAGTGGTTGAAGTTACACAGTGTCAGAATTTAATTGAATTGTTGACTATTCATCTGGTGTCAGAGAATTGATAGATAAATGGTGGAAGATGGATATCAAAGTGAATAATTATGTGAGGCATCCATTTAGAGAACACAAGTACATTTTCCCTTGTCAACTAACAGGAAACAGTTAGAGATCATTTATAGGCCAAAGTTATAATATGTCTACCATTGGCTGCTTTGTCTCCAAGTCGGCAAAGCAAGAACAGTGCCTTTCACTGCCATGGGTTACACACCCTGAGAGAACTTCCCTGAAATGAACTGGCCTCTAGCACCAGTCTGGGATTGCTTTCTTTGCTGTATTTAAAGGTTTTTAGCACATCCCTAGGGTTTGCTTTCAAAGGCAGGGTTTTGAAGCTTGGACTGACTCTTTCTGAAGACTGCTTCTCCTGAAAATTATCATCTCATCCTTTCAAGGACAGGAAGCTGCTGAAACTTAAGTCTCTTTGGCAGTTGTATACATACATGCTGTGTGTTTATAGGGATACAGTTTTAACTGCAACCTCAACACTCCCACACCGGGTTCATTTCATAGAACAGCAGCCTATGATGCAACCTGAGAAATCCTTTCAGGGGTGTCCATGTTGCCCTGGATGTTTATTGGCAATTCATGTGGCCGAGGTGTTAGGTGTTGTAACCAGGTGGAGCATTGTGGTGTCATGGGTAGTCTCTTCTCTTGGACTCCCATGTTCTAGCATGCAAAATCCAGGAGCAGCTGTAGGAGCAATTTATTAGCAATTAAAAGCTTAATATTTCATATTTTCATTGCAACCTACACATGCTGTCTACATGGTAGCTGAAAGCTGCAGTGTGCTTATACGGTATGAGGAGGCACACTGTCCTTTGTAGACAAAGGATTTTACTTTTGGGAGGAGGGGGATTTGTTCCTTCTTGAGAATTGGGATATAATTGGGGTATTCTCTGTTGAAGCAGGGATTGTGATAGTACCATATCCCTATACTTCTTCCTTCATTTTCTTGTGAAGCATATAGGCGTGTACCTTCATTTCTTAAGAGTGGATATGTCTGAATATTGACAGAGGCTTTTTACTATAGCTGCCTTTGAGAATGCAGTGAAAGATGAAATACTTTAGAAGATATTAACTGGAATAAAATTTAAAAAAAAGATGTGGAAAATCTATATAACATATCTGTAGAATCAAACAGATATACGTTTTGTAGTGCCCATGTTTGGAGGATCTGGATTATTTTTAACTAGTCTGTACCTGTCAACAGACCTAAAATTAAATATCAATGCAGTGGGGGCGGACAAGCGGTTAGCTGACTCATGGTTGCATGCTATGGGTTTGATGATGGGTAATTAATTTTTAGACTGTATATAATTGCACCTCTATAAGACTTCTTTCTTTTTAAAAAAAGATTTTCATGTTTATCTCCTATTTGATCAACATAGCCACACTTAGCTGTTAGAACTCATTGTGAATGCTATGAAATGTAGCGATTCAATGGTATGGAAATTTAGCCTCCCCACCCCACTACCTTGCATCGCACCCCTGCAGACACAAATGTTAGGTTAAAGTATTCAGTGTAAGCCTCTCCTCTGACAGTGAGGGGGTGGGGCTCAGCAGAGAGCACCCACTCACCTGAAGCCCAGGAGGTGCTGTTTCCGCTGCGAACCCTCAGCTGTGGTCCCAGCTGATTTGCTTGCTGGACCTTGTTAGTCCTTGGCCCAGAACAAGTGTTCCATTACACTGAATCGCTCAATCCAGCCATTGGTTTAAAAGGAAATATACAAAGCTACCTCTTTCCTGAGTGTTTCTATTTCACAACAGCATTCTTAGCGGAAATAATTAGCCCTATGTCCATGCAGAAGCACACAGCACATTTGCAAAATTAAAGAGCGCTCTTGTCAGGATGGGTTTCTGTACTTCTTTCTTCCTCTCCCACTGTTTAAATGTCTATTTTGGTAGTAACCTTGCTCAGAATCATCATAATCCTTTTCTTTGCCTCTTTTTTTCCCCTTTCTTTTTAAAACAACAAATAAGCAAATCCAATTGTGCCTTTTCATGTAAGAGTATTAGACATAACCATGGAAAGTAAGTAACATTTTTGTGTTTTAAAAGAAAAGGCATCTCTGGTATCTCTGTATCTATGGTCATTGTTGTGTCCATTTTGACACCCTTCTCTTTATTTGGTATAAAGCCAAAGTAAAGTATAATGATGGCTTGTAGTCTGATGATTAGAGATGTTCAATCATCAGCCTTACATATCATTATTGAACATAGTGAATAACTGGTTAGCTCACCATACAAAATAACCCATTAGGGTTTAACTGCTAAAGTCCTTTTCATGCTGTAGGAAATTTACCAGGAAAAATAAACATTTCATTCAGTCGATGCACCCATTTCTAATATGAAATTTGAGTTAGCTATGTTTTGTCACTTGAACATACTTATTTTCTCATAGAACTAATGAGCTGATTTTGCGTTGAAATAAAAGATCAAATTAGACACATACTGTTGTTGCCTCATTATACGTTGTGCTTTTCGTTTCTGTTTTTATATGTGAATGGAGGAGAAGCTTTCTGCACATTGGTGTAAACTGTTCAGGTTTAGTACCATAGAAGGAAAGTTGAGTTGGGCTTTGTTATATTGAATCACAAATTACTCAAATAAAAAGTAAAAGCTCCAAAATTTTACCTCACAGAGTATGCATGACTGTGTCAATAGAGATGATAAAAATCCCGTAAGTTTGAATAAAAAAAAAAAAAAAAAAAAAGGATTGTGATAAATTCCAAAAGACCTCAAGGCAAGATCAAGATTATCATTTGTCTCAACACAAAAGAAACATTCAAACTCATCTTTGTTCAATAAACAAATTGAAGTTGTCATCTAATCTAGGCAGCTGCCCTTTAGAAATATGCTAAAAATCCTGTCTCAGGTTGAAGTGGAATTAGTGAGTCACAGTCGCATCTGTTTGGGACTTTTCTATAATGAACATGTAATTGCAGTATAAAAATATACCCCAGGTGAATGGAGGTTTTACAAGGGCAACTGAACGGCAACCACTGATTGATACGGACTTTCCAGTTTTCCTTAACATTAACTTTTGTCATTTGAAAGTGCTGGACATTTTGAGAAGACACTCTACCATGATCTATAATTAAATATTATACCTAGTCTCTTATTGTTGGAATGAAAAGAGAAATAAATGTAAAATTGTGTGTGTGTGTGTGTGTGTGTGTGTGTGTATGTGTGTATGTATGTGTGTCCCCTTGTTGCCTTTACAAGAGACCACTGCATTGCAATTCCAAAACAGCTACTAACGTGCTGGATTTCTTGGAATCATTGACAGGAGACTGATACTTAATTGGCAGATAACCTGCTGAGGTCTTTCGTTGCCAGAAACGTATAAACTACATATGAATTGTGTTTCTGCAGCACCATACAGTTGTAGGAATATCTGCTTTTGGTCTCCTTCCATTATTGAATTTTATTTCTGATACTTTGACCTAGTTTTGGCAGTATGTTGTGTGTGGGGACAGGGTATGTTTATGCCATTACAAAGTACTTTACTTACCTACATTTCTTGTCATGCTTTTTATTAGTTCTGTGAGAATTTCATGTGTGTCGATCATATTCACATCCCTCCTCAAGTGTTCCCAGATTTCTCCTTCTCCTTCCCACTGAACATTTTGTCTTCTTCCCTCCTTCAAGACTGCTTTATGCTGTCTAACTTCTCTTGTCTACGGATACATGGTAGACTTATCAATGGCTACACTCTCAGAGAAAACTGATCCTTATTCTCCAGCTGCTAATAGTTACCAATAGCTCCTCAGCTAGGGGAGGAGCTTCGTGGCTAGCTCTCCTCTCCCTGATGGGATTTGATCTGACTCCAGCTTGCACAAGTCTTGTGTGTGCTGGCACAACTCCTGTGAACTCATGTTTTCAGCTTCTCTGCAGTGTCTAAAAGACATTTACCCTGTGGCCACCTACTGCCTCTGGTTCTTATACCCTTCCCGCTCCTTCCTCTTTGATGATTGCTGAGCCTTTCGAGGAATGGGTGATATGTCTTTCATTTGTGGAGGACATTCTACAGTCTTATTCTCTGCATTTTCTACCTGTTCTAGGATCTGTTCTGATTATTATCTAATAAATGGAAGCTTCTCTGAGAAGGGTTGAAAGATGCATTAATCTACAGATATAATGAGAAGTCATTAGGAGCTGCTTTAGTACTGTGTCTGTTTATCAGAATAATCATTATAGGTTCTCTCCTAGAGGCAGTGATCCGTCTAGCTATGGTGTGTCTTAACCCAGTGGTGGTGCCATGTTTGGGTTTCATCTTGTGGACTGGCATT
The DNA here is from genome assembly GCF_907164565.1 of Psammomys obesus. NCBI lineage: Eukaryota > Metazoa > Chordata > Mammalia > Rodentia > Muridae > Psammomys > Psammomys obesus. The sequence goes on from NW_026596064.1 coordinate 4,781,089, forward strand.
TAAATCCAACCGGAACGTGACTAATAACTTCCATACTCCTTATGCCACTTTTGTGCCCTTCAAGTAGAAGTAAACCTTATTTACATATGTGATGAGCCTATGAATATTTTTATAGGTACATCCTCTAGGTTTCATGTACAAAAAAAAAAAAGAAAAAGAATTGCAACCTGGCTGGATTTTTGCATATGTAGATAGTGGGCAGTAAGTTCAATAACATCATACAAGTGAAAATAAGACATGGTTTAAAATGGGTAGAAGGATGGACTGTTTCTATTATTTGAAGAATACAGTATTTTATATTCCTTAGATTTCTCAAAGTTACACTGTGAGCCATTTACATGGTGACAGGAACCTTTTCTAATTCCATTTTGATGTGTGCTGCACATGGGAAAATAATAAAGATATTACATGTTAGTTGCTGTTTGGGATGCTAGGCGCCTTCCTGACACAGATTGCCCATCTTTGCCTCTTCAGCTACTTAGCACATATAATCACCATCTTTTCTGGACTGTCAGAACCAGGAAATAGGGTTGCTGTTATTGTTGTTTCCAAAAGGATCCAGGATGATTTCGTATTTCATGGGGTCCTAATTTTAGAGCTCACTCTCTCATCAACTGGGCTATATTAAACAGGATTCTGAGTTTTAGCTTTATGTAAGAGGAAGTGAATTTCACTATCATTTGTGGATCTGATTTCATAGGAAGACTCATGGTGGTCTGTTTGCAGCAGTATTAAAACAAGTTCCTTGGAGTATAGTCAGAAGGAAGGGTATGGAATGAGGTGAATTTTTTATGGCCATCACTTTTCTACCATTTTTGACCTTATGAAGTGGGTGAAGGGGGGAGATAGAACAGAGTTCATATTTGAAAATATTTTCTAAAAGACACCTTGAAAGGAATAACCATCAGAGAGGACCTGGGATTTAAGACTGTGGACATTGTTCATTTACTTATACTATTGATGGCATAATTTATTCTTTAACTCTTTTCTTTCATCATTAATTAAGCATAAATTAGATATTCAATTGCTGACGTAAAATACATGGAAATATATCCAACCTTCATTGTTTGGGTGATATAACATTTTCCATGTGCTGTAAAATATAACACAGGAGTCTTCCCAGAGACTCATACTCCAACCAAGTACCAGGCATGGAGATAGCCTAGAACCCCTGCACAGATGTAGTCCATGGGAGTGTAGTGTCCAAGTGGGTTCCATAGTAATGGGAAGAGGGACTGCCTCTGACATAATCTGATTGGCCTGCTCGTTGATCACCTCCCCCTGAGGGGAGAGCCTTACCAGGCCACAGAAGATGACAATGCAGCCATTCCTGATGTGATCTGATAGACTAAGATCAGAAGGAAGGAGAGGAGGATCTCCCCTATCAGTGGACTTGGGGAGGGGCATGCGCGAAAATATAACTTTTAATTGAATTAATAGTTAAAAAAAATACTTTCAGAATCTCAGATGGCTTCTTTTAGGATTTGATAAGTTCATCTTGAAATTCAGTTGCATTTTCAAGGGACGTGGAAATGTAAAGCAGTTTAGATAAAAGTGGGAAAATATAGAATACTAACACCATGTAATTCTAAATTTTATTACAAATCTAGAGGAGCCAGGCAATGTGGTACTGGCCTAAGGTAAGCGTATGTATTAGTACCACAGATTTGAGGGTCTAGAAATAATCCATTATGTTATTGTTGGATGATTCTAACACAGTTTGAGATATTTAAAGGTATAAAGGATACTTTTTCAGTAAATTATGCTGGGATGACTAGAGATTCATATGTAAAAGACTTAATATCCCATATAAAATTCAATACAAAGTAGACAACTGACAAGGGTAAGCTTGAAACTATAAAATTCTTAAAAGAAAACATAGGAATGCCTCACCTGAGGTCTGAGGAATAAATAGCTTCTTACATACAGCTAGGAGCACAAAAATAAAAGTAATAAAAACTGTGGTACATTTACCCAATGGAATACTACTCAGCTACAATAAAAAACTATAATACTGCAATCCACAGACCTAAAGAAGCTAAATAACAAGGAGGACCCTAGGGAGGTTGCTTAATTCTCATTCAGAGGGGCAAATAGAATAGATATTGGAGGCAGTTGAAGAGAGGGAACAGGATGGGAACCTACCATAAATGTCTTCTGAAAGATTACACCTAGCGGGGGCTCAAAGCAGATGCTGAGACTCACAGCCAAACTTTGGGCAGAACTCAGGGAGTCATAGGAGAGTGGGGGACCGAAGGACCCAGAGCAGACAGGAGCTCCGTAAGAAGACCAACAGAGCCAACAAATCTGGGACCATTGGGCCTGCAGAGAATGACAGTAATGGGCCTTGGAATTCAGTGTAGCCCATCTTAGAGTGTGGCAAAATGATGTTCCATGGTGATATTTTTAAAGAGTTATTTAAGATCTTTAACACACACACACGTACACACACACACACACACACACACACACACTCACACACTCACACACACACACACACACACATACACACACACACACACACACACGCTCTTGGTGGTTGGTCTGAGTTAGTAACTCTGAGGAACGTGTGGGCTAATGGGCATTTGTTTAATGAGTATATATAATCTCATATAATCTATGATGTTCCTATTGTTGTCACCATGATTATCAAATGAATCTGGTATCAGTGTAAGGGCATGAATTCAGACAGCAGATGGGAGCACTGACGTGAAGAATACTGAGGCTTTAGGTTTTTCTCATATCTAACTACATAGCTTTAAGAATGCTCATTTTTAGAATTTTTTGTTTCCTACTGTAAAAGTTTAGAAGGATAAAGATCTTTGATTCTGTTCCAGGACTCTGGGTGACTAATTTTGGCTGAAGGCAAAGTACCCCTTACCTTAATTGTGGCCTTACAGCTTGCTCCAATGTTGCTGTACATTTATTGCTTATTGGAGTTACTATAGACAAAAGCCTCCAATGATCTCAGAAGATAGTTCTAATGAACAGCAGTGATTGATAAACACATATACAAGGTTTCAGATGAAACATGAAGGGTCACACAAGAAACAGTTTTTCATTTCTTTAAAGCTTTTGGATTGATTCAGCATCTGAAAACCATTGTTTAAGACAGTGGTCCTCAACCTTCCTAATGCCATAACCCTTTAATACAGTTCCTCCTAGTGTGGTGATCCCAGCCATAAAACTATCATTCTTGCTAACTTCTTAACTGTAATTTTGCTAGTATTATGAACCACAATATAAATATCTGTGTTTTCCCTTGTTCTTAGGTGACCCCATGTGAAAGGCTTGCTCAACACCCCAAGGGGTTATGACCCACATGTTGAGAATCAATAATTTAATGTTTTCAGGACTGCGAAGAGAGTATAGTGGCTAATTACTAACCCTCACTCGATTTCAGTATTGTTAATTGCACAATTGTCAATGAAATACTGTAGACAGTCTTTCATACCTGTGATGGCTTTGAGTGGGTATCTCTTTTGTCCAGTATTAAAAAACCGATACGTGCATTCTTTCTGTGCTTTTGTTATTTCATTAAGGTGATACCGTTGAAGGTCGTATTGTAGTTGATGGGATTCATTATAGCATGAGACAGATACCCTAAAATTTACAAGCTAGTCATGCTCTTCAAGATTATTTGAACCCAAATTCATTATTTTTAGGATGAGGTGTGTGTGTGTGTGTGTGTGTGTGTGTGTGTGTGTGTGTGTGTGTGTTTCCCAAGCTGGTTTAGAACTCATTTTGTAGACCAGACTCTCCCTGAACTTACAGAGATCTGCTTGCCTCTTCCTTTTCAATGTTGGGGTTAAAGGCATATGATGAACTGAATCTAAGCTTATGCAGTTATTGAAATATATCAAAATGATTAAAATGATAGCGTACTTTTCTTCTAAGCTTACCTCTGTCACTTTTTAGATGTTACTTGGATAAATTACTTAAAGCTTTTGTGCTTCAGCTTTCTCCCTTCTGTGAAGGGATAGTCCCATCTCCTAGGATGGCAATGAGGACAATATTAGTCAAAATAGTAGTTTATAACGAGTTACAATGTGTAAAGCACTTAAAACAGTGTTTGGCATATAGTTAGCACTATATACATTAGCAAATCTTATTGGGAACTTGATGCCTATTTTTAAATTGCTATTGCTTTTCTGTAAAGATATTGATATATAAATTTAGTCTGTGGCATCCTCTCCAACTCTCTGAAATGTTTTATCTCACTCATTTGAGCTGGGCATCATTCTTAGTTCTTTTTTCAAGGACAATCCAGCTGTCTGTAGGCTTTGCCCAAGCCCTTTGGCTATGTTGGTGGTTTCTAATGCATGGTTTCAAAAGCCGGAGCTTGTACCATCTTCTGACAAATGAGTCACCCCATCTGTTTTCGTGGATTACAAAGTAATTTTTCTGTTGAGTGAACAAAGTTCACTTACAGACTAAAGTCATGACTCATAGATTTTGAAGTTGCCATAAGTTAGTACTCACTGGCCTACTGTCAAAAATTATGTTTTCTGTACCCCACCTTTCCCGAGACCACACCACAAAAAACAATGATTATTCTGTTTACCAGAGTTCCTTATCAGGCTTATTAAGCAGGGATTGCTAGCCTTTACTCCCTTTCTGATTCAGTAGGTCCAGAGTAGGGTTTTATATGAGATATTTATTGCTACGCATACTTTGGAAGCACTGCTATTGTGTATGCCAGGTTTTTGAGAGCCCTTCAAAACTGCTTATAACTCATGACCTGTCTCCCATTTCTCCATAAGCAGTCAATAGCAGACTTATGTCTTCATCTTATATGGGAGAAAGCTAACTCAGGGAAGCATCTTTTCCTGGGCACGTGGAACCTTAACTGTATATTTTAAAAAACATAAAATAAACATTGTAAATGTCCAGTGTTTTGGTCAAGGTGCTACCAGCTGAAGAGTGACAGGGTTTCAATTTGAACACAGATCTTTCATCTTGAGCCCATGTTTTTAACTCCTCCCAGATCACTGCCGGTTTCTCTCTTTCAGTATCTCAGTTCCTATCCATGCTGGTTGCTTAGCCTTCTTCTGCTCCCGTTCCTCTTTCTGTCTTGCCAGGAGTACAGAACAGCAGAATTATTTTCAACAGTTCTGTTACTTCAGGGAGTGAAGGCTCTGAGCCTGTCCATAGATGATTGAAGACAAATGCCCGGAGGCTTCAGCGAAAAGAAGTAGTTAACATTTCACTGATTTCGTGCAAATTCATGGGACATAATGATTCTGCCTTAATGTAAAATGCTTAAAATAATCTAGGGACACTTATAGAAGTCAGCTAAGTAATTAAAGTTGGGTGAAACCAAAGAGAATGGGAAATAACGGATTATATTAAAAAACTAATAAAATTGCGAAAATGTCTGTTCTTATTCCCAATTGCCTAACTGTTCTGTATTCCAGTTGATGATATCTTCAACCAATTATCCTTTTGATCCTGCTTTTTTCTTCCTTTCTTTCTTTCTTTCTTTCTTTCTTTCTTTCTTTCTTTCTCTCTCTCTCTCTCTCTCTCTCTCTCTCTCTCTCTCTCAGTAAAGTCCAGTTCATAAGTAGGGAAAATCCACAGTTAACTGAGTGCTTACTTCAGTCCATTTTATTTTTTATTTATTTATTTATTTATTTATTTATTTTTTTACTTCAGTCCATTTTAAAACATATTTTTCTTTTAATGATATCATTCTTCAGCAATCTCACAGGTGATAATCTTTTAGAGGATTCAAACTAAAATCAAAGGAAGAGAGTTAAAAATTAGCCCTTCCCAGTGTTGTAATGTGTTTCTACTATAAGAAGTTATATAGAGAGCTAAACAGAGAATTCTCAATAGAGGAATATCGAATGGCAGAGAAACACTTAAAGAAATGCTCAACATGAGGAAAATGCAAATCAAAACTACCCTGAGATTTCACCTTACAACCTTCAGAATGTCTAAGATCAAAAAGTCAAGTGACAACACATGCTGGAGAGGTTGTGGAGAAAGGAGAACACTCCTGTATTTCTGGTGGGAATGTAAACTTGTACAACCGCTTTAGAAATCAATCTAGCGCTTTCTCAGAGAATTAGGAACAGTGCCTCCTCAAGATCCAGTTATACCACTCCTAGGCATATATCCAAAATATGTGCAAGTACACAACAAGGACATTTGATCAACCATGTTCATAGCAGCTTTATTCATGATAGCCAGAAGCTGGAAACAACGCAGATTTCCCTCAACTGATGAATGGATACAGAAATTGTGGTACACTTACACAACGGAATACTATTCAGCAATTAAAAACAAGGAAATGATGAAAATTGCAGGCAAATGGTAGGAACTAGAAAAGATCATCCAGAGTGAAGTATCCCAGAAGCAGAAAGACATACATGGTATATACTCATTTATAAGTGGATGTTAGACATATAATAAAGGATAAACATGCTAAAAATCTGTACACCTAAAGAAGCTAAGCAATAAGGAGGACCCTGGATAAGATGATTTATCATCACTCAGAGAGACAAACAGGACAGACATTGGAAGAGAAAGATAACAAGGAACAGGACAGGAGCCTACCACAGAGGGACTCTGAAAGACTCTACCCAGCAGTGTATCAAAGCAGATTCTGAGACTCATAGCCAAACTTTGGGCAGAGTTCAGGGAATCTTATGAAAGAAGGGGGAGATAGAAAGACCTGGAGAAGACAGGAGCTCCACAAGGAGAGCAACAAAACCAAAATATCTGGGCCCAGGGGTCTTTTCTAAGACTGATACTCCAACCAAGGACCATGCCTGGAGATAACCTAGAACCCGTGCATAGATGTAGCCCATGGCAGCTCAGTGTCCAAGTGGGTTCCCTAGTAAGTGGAACAGGGATTGTCTCTGACATGAACTCAGTGTCTGGACCTTTGATCACCTTCCCCTGAGGGGGGAGCAGGCTTACCAGGCCACAGAGGAAGACAAGGCAGCCAGTCCTGATGAGACCTGATAGGCTAGGGTCAGATGGAAGGAGATAATGACCTCCCCTTTCAGTGGACTTGGACAGGATCACGGGAAGAGATGAGGTAGCAAGGGTGGGATTGGGAGAGAATGGGAGAAGGGGTTACAGCTTGGAAACAAAGTGAATAAATAAAAAGGAAAAAAAGAAGTTATGTATAAATTATGGGACTTATGAGAATCATGGAAGCAGGATTCATATGCAAGGCAACTGAGGATGACACTGGACTACATTTCTGGAGCCATTATCTGTTAACATCTAAGTAAATGGTTTATGAGCACTGGAAATGGTTTAGGTTAAGCTTAGGCAGTGTAGGGCAAATGTCATGAGACTGGTCTGAAAAGATGGTTGCTACAAACTCATTCCCTCCTCTGCCTTCCTGTCTGTCTTCTATACAGTGATGACTCAATACCGAGAATCTCAGGAAACATAATATGTGTACAGTATTAAATTACTCTGCAGTCTTCTATCTGTCCACAATGCAAATACCTCAGTGCCTGTAACTCTTCAAGGCAGGTACTTAACAAAGTTATGCACAGAAAAATCACACCAACCAAAAGTCACAAGGTCCCACAGATTGCCTTTTCTCCTGGCATTTCTGGTTTGTGAAGCTGCTAGGCTTTTTCATAATGATGTTATATAATATCATATGACTTGAAAGTGCTTCCGTGCACACAAAGGCCACTGAGATTATAGGATCTCCTTACTTTCTTTAGCTCTGCTGAGTTCGTTCTTGGATAATCTGATATATACTGATAATATCTAAGAAATGTAAAGCAACTCACTTGCTTTCTCTAAAAAGTACATTATAGATCCAGCACTTGAATCCCTTTCTTTCAGTTTTGTTTCTAGTCTGAGAGGTCCTCCATAGCTGGCATCTCTATTCGGATTAACTCACTATTGGAAGAAAGTCAGCCTATAAACTGGCTCATGTGGAGCAGATATGGCTGAAATGTAGAGTTAGGATTCCAGATTACAGTTGAGCATTGCTTTACACTGGTGCTTTGAGAGCTACCTAGTTGTACTATTTGAAATTTTTATTATCATTGGACCCTTAGGAATGACCCAACAATCCTTTTCCCAGTAGGAAACTACAAAAGTCAGTTTTCCTCATTGATATAGATTACCTGAAAGGAAAAAAATCTCAGGAGGGAGAAAATTTTGCTTTGACTCATGGTTCAAGTTTGTCCATTGTGTGCTGGCTCTGTTGTGCTTATGTCAGCAGCTCTGTCATGCTTAGACCAGCGACAGGGTAGACACACTGTAGTGGGAGGGCTGGTAAAAGAAAGCTCCATACCTCATGTCAACCAAGAGGCAGGGAGAGAGAGACTGAAAAATGACTGAAATAAGATGAAGACTTGAATGCCCGTCTGTACCCAGCAACTTCCTTCCTCACACAGGCCCCATCCTTTTACTAGCTCCTTTTGTTCTTTCTACTGTGAACTCATCAATTATCCATCTATGAAGTTAGCATCCTTGTGACTGAAGTAGTGATACCTTCTAGGCGCTGTAAGCCAACAAGACCATTTATAATCAAACACTGTTCATATTGGAGTCAGCTATAGCATTCCCACTAAGCCTATTCCATATGGGTTTCTGTAGGTCAACAATGCCCAGCACTCTAGAAAAGAGGAAAGAGAATAAATGAAGCAGAATATGATAAAGGTAGTATATAGTAGCAAACAAAACTGAATTCCTAATATAATCCTCCTAAGTCATCATATTTTTTAAGCAAGCAAAGTTACCACTTTGTGACACTGTTTCTCCATTGTCAAAATTAGGACCTAGACTCCCAGGTTCCTTAAGGTCTTAAACACAGCATTCTATGAAGACTTTACTTTGTGGGAAAGAAAAACAGCCTGCCCTCTCTCCAACGCCAAAGGCAGTGTGAGCAGGAGGGTTTCACACACCTTCTCATGGGCTCTTGTAGACATCTGGAAGGTGTTCTTGATGTTTTATTGATAGAGTTTTACCCACTGAGTAGGTCATGTTATTACATAGGAATTCAAGTGCTCAACTTTTTAATCCATGAACTGGTCCGTTGAGCTTTTCGTTATACTTCCTATTTTATTTTGCTGCTTTGATTAGCGATAATAGTTAGGCTCTTGTAATGAAGAAGACTAAATATAGAAAAGAATCATTAATATTGAAATCATTAGCCATGATATGTCTTATCGTAGAATATTCAGAACAGATTTGATTTGGATTTAAATAGTGGGATAGGGAAGAGAAAAAAAGAAGCTGACAATGGTAGAGAGTGTGTATGGCTGGTTATGTTTCACAACCATCTATCTAGCACCACTGAAGCTGGGAAAGCACTTTTGGAGGTATTATGAATCCACTCTCTTACCAAGGGATGCATTGGGATATGTATTTCACCAAAATACTTCAAAGATAATTTCTCTTTATTGGACAGAGCACCACCACCACATACGCCAATTTTCTTAACAAAACTCACCTGTTAGAAATAGCTATTCTTGCAAATTTTCAAAAGCAGATTTCAATATAAGGCAGTTGGTAGCAATGCCGTGATGGTTTTTGCAAAACCTAACACATCATTGGAAAGTACTCCAATTGCAGAGGTCTTAACACTTGTTATTTAGTAGTTGGAGTCTTAGTAAAGCAAGACTTTACTAGTTTGTTAGCCCACATGGCCTCCAGGCTATTAGAGAGTTGACTGGAAAATTTACTGATTAGTGGTAGCCCACTAATTCCTTAGGGAGAAGGACTACTCCTTTCACTCCAGGAAGGAGACAGGGTTTCTTTGCTGCCAAACACCCAATGCTGTGTCTTCAAGGAGCTGAAATACATGACAAAGGTGCTTTATTACAGCCCCAAATGTTAGCTGCTACCAATGTACTTTTTTTGTCTAAGTGTGCCCTTGTGGTCCTTAGAGAAATGTTTTGTTTTGTTTTGTTTTTTTTTTTTTTTTGGAATTGACTGAAGGTAACTGGGTTGTCAGGCATTTCAAAGTGACTGTACAAACCTCTATATGGAAAAGTATTCAAAGTATAAACTAATGGTGAGAGACCAAGTAGTCTTTAAAAAAAAACAAAGCCTAATAAGCTGGGTTCATTATAAACTACCCCATGTATACAAATATTGTTAATGTTTTGACCCAGCTTCCAACTAAAGATATATTTGAAACAAATGCTCTAATAGGTAGCAGGCTGTTTTAAATTAACCTTCTTTTTAAAGTCCTTAGGTCTTAGAATGGAGTATAACATACACCAATAAAGAGTATTTGTTTGTATGTGTGTTAGTTGCTTTTCTATTATTCTGATAAAACGGCATGACTAATCCAACTTGTAAAAGAAAGTGTTTGATTTGGCTTAGGTTTTCAGAGAGTTAGGGTCCATGAAGGAGGAGCAAAGCCATGGTCATGGGAATGATTGTGAGCTCACAGCTTGATTCACAAGCAGGAGACAGAGAAAGCAAAGAAAGCAAACTGGGAATGTCAAAGAGTCTTTTGCAATCTTGAAACCTACCCTCAATGACATATCTCCTCTTACAAACCTACACCTTCTTAAACCTTCCTAAACAGTTCTGATACCCGAGAACCAAGTATTCAAACAAATGAGCCTGTGGAGGCCATTCTCATTCAAACCACCACAGTATGTTTGGGGAGCTGAGGTAGAAGGTGTTGACTTGGAAGAACTATTTTTAGTCAAGGGGATAATTTTTACACAAGCCTTACCTTTATTATTCATTCAAGCATAGCACTCGGTTATACTGGTTAGAGGGACCTGGGGCAGAGGTGGTTAGCATAAGCCATTTCTAACTATGAGCATTTAGCTATGGATCAGAAGCAGTGTGTGAGAACTGAACAATGATAAATGTGCAAACTTGAAACCTGTGCTAGCATCTTGCAGGTCCTTGCAAGTGACTTGGATGAATTTGTGCTCATAGTTTGAATATTATCCAGTAAAGCAAAAGATTATTATGTTGTTGTACATAAGGATTTTCTGTCACAGGTTTTAGTGGCTCCCATCTTTCAAAAAAGGGGGAGGGGGACTTATGCAATACTTTTGAATCTTTTTATCTCTTTTCCTTTACATCTTTACTTTTTACTTTGCTTTCTATCTCTGAATTACTGTATCTTCTGCTACTAAGAAGCTTTGTGCAACATGTTTGTAGTAGAGCTGGCTGATTTCCGCCCTAGAGCTGTTCCTACATGGCATGGCTCTGTCACCACCATGGGATACTCTCAGGCATTGAGAATTCCCTGTGCATATTGACATTGGAATATCATGTATGTTGCTGGTTTAAAATGGCATCTGCTTGACCTATGGGCAGCACATATGGAATTCTACAAGGATCATTAGATGCTCTTGATCCAGGAGAAAAGCTTGGCCAGTAGGGTGAGATTTACTAATACATTAGTAGGTGAATTACCTGTAATACACCAGTAGCATGATTGTTTAAAAGAATATTTTTTAACCTTTAATTTTTATATAGTTCTGGGTTTACAAGTTTAGTCCCAGTCTCAAAGGGCTAAAATGAGTTTGTAAATAGAGCTGTATTCTTCTCTGGAAGTGGAGTTTTTGCCTTTATCTTTTCCTGCTTCTAGGGGCTGCCTACTCTCCTTGACTCGTAGCCTCTCCCTCTGACTGGAAAGCCTGCAATAAAGCAACTTTTTGACTATGCTTCCTTCGCTGAGGCTCCTTCTGACCATAATGGGGAGTATTTCTGCTTTGGGGGCCAATAGAGATTAGATTAGCTCCAGCTGGGTAATCCAGGTCTCCGTCCTCATCTCAGAGTCTTTACGCTAATCAGGTCTTCAGTTCTTTCTGACGAAGAACTGTGTCCACAAGATCTAGGGATTAGAAGTTGGCTGTCACTAAGTTGATACTCTACCCATCACAGGCCTGGCCAGGGAGCTTTAGAGTCTTCTAAAATGGTAGATTTCAAAGAGAGATGTGTTCAGATAGGAAGTATGCTTTCTGCTTTAGGTAAAGCGCTCTGAGATTATGCTGATAGTAACAGGGAGTTAATTCTTTTAGTACAGGAATGTGTAATCTGCCACGTAATATTTCATTGAGGTGGGTAGCAGCTCCCTGGTAGCCAAGAAAGATTTGCATCAGTTTCCATGGGAAAAGGAAATACACTGACTACCTGTTCTTGGAGCACACTTCAATGTCATGTATGTCATAAATATTTGCATCACTGTTTTAATTCTTTCTCCTTAGTTGGGTTTTGTTGGCCCTGAGGGAATACTATTCACTATCCAAAGCTTGTCTGGTAGGTTGACATTCAAACCTCATGGCTCTGCTAACAGCACAGTCAAACTTTTCTCCCCACTACTTTGTGGCAAATGGCATCACAGGGCAGGCACTTTGAAGAGAGAAATCCACATGAATATTGGAAGACAGAATTTGATTCCATGAACACTTGTTTAATGATCTCATTCTTCACAAATATCCACCTTCTGAAGATTCACCCCACCTCAATCCATTGACCACCCTTCCAGTTTATGGACCATGGAGGTACTCACTAAGCCATATGCAAACCATATTGTTGATGCTGTAAAAAGTTGCCCTAGCTTTTGGAAGCTGCCTGTAGCCAGGACCAGGACACCATGCTTAGGTGCCTATCTTACCATGCAGCACAGTGTGCCATGTTTCCTGGAGCTGGTATACACTGCCTGAGGAGGCATATGATTCTCTTGGATTCAACCCAGGAGCAATACCCAGTTTCCCTGGGATTGTGAACGGATTTAGGAAGTCTAACAATCACCTCTGTTTCCTGGTGCTTTTAACGTAAGAGTAGGTGTTTCCCTTGTACAGTTGTCTAAGAATGGCTTCTAATACACATGAGCTGGAGAACAGAAATAAATTAAAAGATTCTCCTAATAGATTGGGGAAGAAAAGATTTATTGTTCAGTCAGTTCCAATTACACTGTTGTGTTGCGGAGCAAAGCAGCTAAACAGGATGTTCGCTTGTAGCTCTGCCGAGGTGGGATCAACCTCAAAAGCCAGGGTGTCGGTGTGGTGTGCCCTTCCTGAGCCTCTGCCGGGTGAGTCACTTGTGTGAAAATGTCTTGACACAGATAGAATCGTGGAGCCCACACTGTATCTGATCACAGAAATGTTACTGCATAATAGCAAGCTGGCTTTGATCTCCACGGGATTGCAGGCCGGGGGATGAGGAGGGGGAAGCCTATTGAAAGGTCATCTTACTACTCAGGAGAAAACAGTATCACGTCCTCTACATCTGTGAGCTTATGCATCAGGCATCGGAAATGAGGGCATTAAAGGAAAACTTCAAGTTATTCTTGCGTGAATGGGATGCTTTTTTTTTTTTTTTTCTGGAAGAGTTTAGCATCCTGAATCCTTTCCCTTCTATGTTGTAGTTGACGGTATCTCACACCCACTGGTGTGTGAAGAGGAAGAACTTCTATCCCGACTTTCTGTGTTAGTGCTGTGCATAATGTTTTCTGGAAATGCCACACAATTTCAAATGTGACTCCTTTCTTAACTTGCGAAAAGAGTTGACAACAGTGAAACGTGTCCTGTACACAAACCTCAAGAGACTATCTTTTGAATGAGTGATAGTTGAATTCATACCAAATCACAGAAGTAGGAAGTCCTATGAGGATGGCGTTCTTTCTGCTGCCTGCAGCTCATGAGTGGCTCTGCGAGGGCTCAATCCTTCATCACCTAGTCACCCTTGCTGTGGTCCAGCACAGCTGAGCCCAGATTTTATGTTCTGTGACTCACGATCCAAATGTATGATAACATGTAATATCTTGCTTTTATTGTATAAGTTGCAACCTACTTTCAAAAGTGATTGCATTGCTATGTGACTTTGTATGCTGTTTAATTCTCCCAGTCACATCTCAGTTTTGGAACTCCAATAGAAGTCACCAAAGGAATTGTTTATCTCTTTTTATGATGTACTTATTGAACATTGTTGGATGCCAAGCTCTTCTCTGGATGGTGAGAGCACAACCACAAATAAAGCAAAGTATATGTCCTTAAAGAGTTCATTTTCCTGTGGGAAAGGATTAAAAAGCTGACAATTAAATATTAAAGTCTAATTAAATGCTAGAGGGAAAATTGAAGATAAAACATAGAGGGAAAGGGATAGTGTGATAGTTGCTGTTTTTCTTGGGTTGTTTGGGGGGATTGACTTAGGATGAGGTGTTGGAGCAGAGCCATCTAGGATGGGAGGAAGCAAGCGATCAGACACATGTCAGAGCATGTTCCAGACAGGCAGTACTGGCATGGGTCAGAAAATAAAGCAGCCTGGATCGCCTGCTGCAGCCTGTGGTTCAAGAGGCTCAAGAACAGAAACAGTTGGGGGGGGGAACTGATTGTTACATGAGGCTCTGGACCCTGCATCTTACCTTTAGTAATCTGGGGAACATATATAGGCTTTGATCAGATATGTTAGAGTCATCGTGGCCACCAACTAGAGAACATGCAGCAGGCATTGATAACCCAAACTAACTAGAAGTGAAAGCTGACAGGGCTCTAGCAGTGGGACAAGTTGCAGAAAGAAAGATGCAAAAGCTTGGAATTCTAGCATTGGCATAATCAACAAAATTGTGGGCAGATGAGATATGGGTAATGAACAGACTAGACAGGCCACTTTCTGAGGTGTCAGGAGATACCAAGAGCAGTAATTTTGTTTTCATTTTTGTTATGTTTTAAGTTTGAAATTTATTTTAAACTTTAAGTTACCTTTAAGATGTGCATGTCTGTGGTCTGTGTTTGCAAACATGCATGTGGACGTCACAGGAGTATACTCTGTATCTTTCCCCACAGTCTTCCACATTGTTTCAGTTTATGCATGTGAGGATTTGGCTTTCTTGCTTTCACTTAATGTCTGTGAACCATATGGATGGCTGGTGACTGCACAGTTCGGAACTGTGCATCGCATCTTCTGGGGCTGAAGTTACAGTTGTGAGCCACTGTGTGGGTGCTGCGAAGTGAGCCTAGGTCCTCAGCAAGAGCAGCACATGCTCTTAACCTCTGAGCCATTTCTTTAGCCCTTCTGAGCATTAGTTTTTGAGAAAGGCTGTGTCACTGCAACTTGAAGTTCACCTTCAGCTAGGGTAGCAGGCTCAAGAACCCCTGCAGGCCACTTGTCTCTGTTCCCTAATGCTGTGACCTTGCTCAACTTTTACATGGTGCTATGTCTCTTCTTGCTTTTAAAAGCAAGCTCCCTTAATCAGTTAGCTCCCATTTCAGTTTTCTGTTATTGGGTGGGGGGGATGATGAAAAACTTGGTTTTGTGTGTATTATATTTTAGCTGTTAGAATCCCAGTGTTGACTAAATGGATTACTATATATGTGAGGCTCAAAGTCAATGTCTCCTCATATTATCTGGTTAGCAGTCAGCAAAAATAACTTTAAAACTTTGCCACTTAATGACTAAGAAAGGTCTGGGACCAGTATTTTGACGCAATGGAGGGGAACAGAGGAAATGATGTCTGGGGCACTGAGATGGCCTGTGGGATGAGGCCCCAAGCACAGTCAATTCTAGAAGTGAGGAAGAACATACTTGGAGAGGGCCTGACCTAGTCACTGGACTATATGATCAAATGCATAAAGATTAAAAACTGAAGCACACAGTTCAGGTCTGTGATGGAGTTTATCATGAAGAGACGTTCTCTGTGTTCTGTGCTGTTTATTCACAGTTACACTGTTGTCTTTCTTTTTTCCTTTACTTTGTTTAGATGAGTCTGTCCATAGTCTCAGTGTCCAGGGGGGAGGACTGCTTGAACATTTGCTGTTATCTGAACTTCTACAATTTAATTAACTTTTCTCTATTTTACTAGACTATCAGGCCATAGCTAGTTGTCCATTTTTACCTGTTTTTTGTTTTGGGTTTTGCTTCGTTTGTTTTACTGTTTCATATAACAGGTGTGTGTTTCCTAAAGATCGAAAGCTGGCTCTGAAGGCTGAGGGCTCTGAAAATTGTATTTGAGTGTATTCTGTCCACTGTGTGTATGACTACCTTTATACAAACAACAATGGCTCTTGCAAATACAGGGGGAGAAGTCCTGGCTTTGATTTTAAAGGAATATTAAATATTGATCTCATATGATGAATTGGCAGATATTATGGAGACAATGAAACAAAATATCTAAAGTCTGTATCTGTTGTTACACCTACATCTACTTATAAGGCCTTAGACATGTATTTCCCTTTCTCTGTGCCTTCGACTTCCCACATGTAACACTGGGAGCTGAAGTAGTTAATTGCCAGCACCTCTGGGCTCCCAATACAGTAGAGGGGAATTCTGGGTTGAGACACAGGAGTGGTTTCTTCTGATGGCATGTAGCCAGTCTCCGTGACCTGACTGGCCTCCGTCATGTTCACACAGTTAGAATGTGCAAGTTTCATAAGGTTGGTCAGTGATGGTGGAAACTGAGTCCAGAACATGTCATCAGCTGTGTATGTAGCGAGGCCTCTCCATGATGTCATTACAGTGTAGAAGAATGAGATATGTACAAATTGAGAAAGATTTTGTACTGAGGAGCAGTGATACAGTTGAATTTTTATGACTCACAGACTGTGATAAAGCCTGAAGCTCAAGCATGCAGCATACATTCAATAAGACAAGCCTCTGAGAGGTTTGTTTCTCATTTTTATATTTTCAAGATCACAGAGTTGACTGTTTCACCCAAAACTGAGTAACAAGGCCTCGATTTATTCCCTCCATCGAAACCGCTCCAGTTACGTTTGCCAATGGTTGGTTATTCTTTTTCTGTCAGTGCCAGGAAGAGCAGTATTTTTACTTAAAAAAAAGGTACCAACCATCCTCAAGCTTCTCATTAGAGGAAAAGAAAAACATCTCTCACATAAACCCACTTTAGAACATATGAATGTAGCACTGTTCCGCAAACCATTTTCTCCTTTGCAATGCGGGCTGTCCACAGCACTTTTCCTGACCTCCTCCTCTTCCCAAGCCCTGAGACCCTTCCATCTGCTGGGCTGTAGTATAGACTAGCACCTACTGGTGGCAAACAGAAAGAGCCCTTGTTCTTTCTCTTGTACTTAGAGCCTGGTTCTACCATGCAGAAGCAGTTGGAGTTGAGGGAGAGAGTGTCATATCTCTAGACACTAGTTTTCCCTATAAGCAAATGGAAATGAGAACATGTGCTTTTTCCTGAGACCAGAACAAGGAGTGAAGATGCATGGAGGGAGTCTCATACACAGTGTGACCATAGTCAATGCACTTTTTCTTCTCTCTGTGAGGTCCAAGGACTCTGGCCAATCTCTGATAATTCACTGGCATCTTTGTGGCCTATGGTATCCCTTAAGTGCCTTCCACTTCATTAATAAGACAGCAAACGGCATCTGCAGTAATCGCTGGGGATTGTTTCCAATTTTATGTGGCATCAGGTCTTTTGGTAGTCTCTGCCACATTGTGTTTTAGTTGGTTTGTAGGTTTCTCTTACTTCTCATGGTCCTTTCAACGTAGTGCAGAAGTAGGCATCTAAAATGCGATCCTGCGGACCTGCCTTTAAACCCTGTCTCTCACGTAAACCTAGTTTGGTGTATGCCAGCCTCTTTACATTGAAATGGCATTCCTGTGCCGTAGGTCTCTGCAGAGCTGTGTAGGTTACTCAGGACCATTCACTTCGGCTTGAGTTACTAGCTGTACCAAATAGGAAGTCCATTCCTTTTTCTGTTTTCTTCCTTTCCAAGAATAAGAAGTTATATGTTCTGTACCGGAGTACATAACTCCCACATAATGTTAGGTGTCTGGCTGACATAGGACTCCTACCTCTAAGGACTGGGTTTTTTGCTTGACAAACATAATTCAATGCATTTAAATAATAACTGCAATTTGTAAATTGTCATTTACCTGATGGCACCAAAGTTTTCCTTGAAGATATAGCATTTATACTCACATTTAGACATAAAGAAACCAGCTGAGAGTTGAAATAATTTGTCCATATATCAAAATTGTTGCTGTGCAGCCTGGATTTCAAGCAGGTCACTTTCTCAGACCAAAGCCCTGTTGGAACTGAAAGATAATGCCCAGTCTAGGTTCAGGTTCATCAGTTCTTAAGTAAACGTCCATTTTCTCACCTGAAAATTAAGTAGAGGCTTCCACATTTCGTTAAGCCTGAGGGAAAGTCTGTTTTTCTCTCATTCTCTAATACCAAGGTTGTTTCTGTGGATTCTTTATCTGTTGATTGAGCCACATGGGCCTGCAGATATTTGCTGCTGGCTTTTGCAGAGCTTGGTGTAAACCTTTTATTATGATCAGTAATCAAAGCCCACAGAGGCTTGCCTGCCTTCTCTATTAGGCACTGTTCTGCTACACAGACACTATAAAAGGTGTGTATGTATTAGTAAGCAGCCTGTATCTCTCTTTCATGATATTCCAAACCATAGGTAGTAATTCAGTGACTTTGTCAATATATGTCCTATCATTCCTCAAAAATATAATGAAACCTCATGTGTGGGATGAGACCAGAATTAAGATACAGGAGGGTTTTCTTAACTACCCTCTCTCACCCACTTCATTTTAGCAGGAGCTGTTCCTTCTGTTTTCCTTGTATAAGGCACTTCTAAGGTTCTTTTAAAATTTGCTGCATTTTCCCAACATGTTATAATTTTCATTTCATTGAATTTGTTTTCCTTTTTAAATTTTTCCCCTGTTGAATACCTGTACTATACAGTATTAGGAAGCATTCTTTACACCACACGTCTTTATAAAGCTGTGTCTGTTTGAAGTCATTAAAGCATGGCAATATCCAGAAGAGGGAAATGTTCTAGATGAGGAAACTGTTGGGCGGTAGATGTGATGACTGGAAGATACTGGTCTGGTGAGAACACAAAGTCCTAGAGTGTGCGCTGTGTGGACGTGAGAGCAGTCGGAGGGGAGGGCCATGTGGTCTGAGTGGCCTAACTACCTGCTGCTCCTGCCACTTGACTTCATAGAATATAGACTGCCAAGGTTAAGTAGATTTGCACATTTGAGAACGATGAAGATAGCTGAGAGGATTCAGTCATTTCAGCATCCTTGATTCTTCTGAGTTTCATCCGTGGTCCTGAGGGCCTATTCTTCCTTGGCATTGAAGTTGTCTGTGAGCTGGTACTTTGTGTTCCTTCTTGAACTTCCATGCTGCAGAGTCCCTGTGGATAGAAGTCACTGATCAGTACGTAGAGGAACCTCTGCTTTCCATCATCAGTGCCATGGAGTTAGGGAAACAGTTTTCTCATATAGAATAACAGGCAGGGTTTTGTAAGTGTTTCTAATGAGCTACCAATAACAAAATAAAACTTCAGTGGAAGAATTGACAGCCTGGATCTGTAATCTGCCTGACCTGACAATTATAAGAACTTATTACCACGTCAGCCTGCCAGATGGATCTCCTTGCAATGTAACGTGCTGCACTTGTGAATTTAACGTGCTCTTCCTTTCTCCCCCCTTCGTGTTTGTTGAGTTTGGGAGAGAAGCAGTTTTACTTGAACTAAACCCACTCATTTCAAGTGTGTTTAATGACAGCAATATGTGGCAGATAAAATAAAATCCTACGGCCTTGTTTGCTGTTTGTTTTCATTTCAGACCCTAGTGAAAGAATACAGAGAAGATTAAACAGCATGGCTCAAATGGAGGAGCTGAAAACAAATGATCGATTACCATGATTTAGCAGTTCCTCTCTGGGAGCATTTGGGAAGTCAGAAGATCTGAGCAGTAGCTATAAAAGTTGTTGAGGTTTATGTGGTAGTGGGCAAAGTAGGTTTCTGTTTCATGGCTGGCTGCAGCTCTATGCTGGCTGGCCAGAAAGGCTCATCCTACGCACACACAAGAGAACTCAGCCATGTCAAGCCCTAATTCTGAGTGGCAGAGCTCTCTTCACCCCTGTTCCAATCAGTTTAGTGATTCCTCACGTGTGTTTTCAGGCCCACTCAGCAGACCCGTATGTGATCTATTGAGGCACTTTGTGGGATCCTGTTTTTTTAGCTTTATTAAAACATTTGTATGAAATACTCAATTCTCTTTACATTAGAACATTTGAGAATAAATGGAGAAAAAAAACAATCTTTCCCTTGCAACCCACTGTTCCGACAAATTCTAACTGCCCAAGTAGTAATTAGTGGCCTTTTGTAATGCATTATATGTTCATAATATACATAATACATACTGTAAGTATGTACATGTGACATCATAAAGTGTTGATGTTATCAACACGTTCTCTGATTCACTCTTTCCCCTCCTGGCTTCCTCAATTAGAAGGAATCTGAATATGTGTTTTCATGCTTACACAGAACCTCATAATACAAAACATAATATTATTTAATGGATTGCATTGTTGGGCTTCAGCTTTTCCTGTCTATTCAGAATTGTGAAGAGGTGCTTCCTTGCTCGTCTGTTTCTGTGTAGATGTGAATTTGGAGTTGAATTCTACCATAACTAATGATACAGTCCCTGTGTTAGCTCATGTTATCTATCCTGGCTTCCACTCGGCTGCTTGCTTGGGATGTGTTGTTCAGACCAATCCATGTACTTCTCTAAACAGATGGTTGTAGCAAAGAAAAAAAAGTGGGAATAGGTTATCTTCCAAAGCCATGTGGTTAGGGTAGAGGCACTGGTTGTGGAAGAGGGGTAGAGTGTTCCTGTAGGAGTTTTGTTCATTTAAGAGTGGTAGAGTGTTCCTGTAGGAGTTTTGTTCATTTAAGAGTCACCACCCTTCAGGTAGAACATGATGGGTGCTTAATTCAATAGGAATATTTACCCTAAATAAAAATGGTAATCTAACACCACATTGAAAAGTGTGCTTAGCTTATTCTTTGGTAAGGAAGGAGTGTTTAATATCATCAGACTTTAAAAATATACACTTGAATTCTCAGTGCTCAGTATGGGGTATGGAAGTCACTTTCTTGACTTCCATAGCCCAAGCCACCTTGCTTCCTTCACATTTTTAAGTGTTCTATTGGAGCTACTTATGAGGGACTGAGTTCATTTGAATTGCCTTGGGAACACTCCTCAGGCATTTCCAAAATCATAGATGATCTGCTGTACTTTACAGTCATAGAGACACAAAGTAAGCTATCATAACATCCAGCTATTTCATGTTTTATTAACTATATTCATAAATTTATTTATTTTTAAAAACCATCATATACCATATGATCCAGAATCTTGGTTGTCTACATCCTGTTAGAATAAAGAAATGTTCATCAGGTTTGTTTTAATTAAGCCCTGCCAGGGTGCAGTGGGTCAAGATGACATTGGGTGGTAAACATTTAGAGTAGATTTTCTTTCTGTTTAAAGGGGGAAAGTATTAGAACACCTCATGGAGACTTGGTATATAATTGAAGACCCTACGTAGCTAATTTTGACATCTCAGATAAACTTCCAGTGTTTCCATGTTGAATGGTCCCTAGTGGACAAAAAACTTACTTAGCTTTTCTCAGTCTTTCCTTCGTACTCTTGGTGGTTCTCTTTATTTTTCTTGTGGACATGGGGAGAATGTTTCTCTGTGGCCTGTGGCTTCTTTGTACTATCTCTGGCTTACCCCAATTTTTACATCTCTGGATGCTTGCACTCAAATGCCTGGAGCAGTAAGGCCATTATTTTAGCTGGTCCTTCTCCAGTACAAATTGGGAAGGGATTCATCCTCCAACATAGGTCATGGGTATCTGATCTGGTTTTGGTGTAGTCTCCAATCCAATTAGTTGTGGCCAGAGTTCAGAATTACCTGTTACTCCTTTGTGGTAATGCATTTATTAAAATAAACAAACAGCTTCCAGAGACTCTTTGCTTAGGGAGAATTGTGGGTATGGGAGAAACTCATACCCATACCCGTGGGTATGGGAGCATCTTACCTGCTCCTGTGTCATAGTGAGCCTCTAAATGTAGGTAAATTTTGAAGATATAAGATTCAAGAAAACAAACTACCTTCAGAAATCCTCCAGTCAATGTCTTTCAATTATATACCAATATTTAATAATAGAAACTTCTGCAAATTTAGTTTTTTCAGTTTCTGTTTTTCTATAATTAAAAAACGGGGTGGAGACAGCAAAGGTCACTGTCCACTGCCTTTGTTTTCTTGAAAAAGCAAGACTTCTAGAAGAGAAGGCCCCAGCAGAGGGGGTAGAAAGACAGCGAGGAAGAAGGCTTAGAGCAGGCATTAAAGACAGGACTGGACAGATTTTCTTCAGCAGTATTAGGACCAGTGTTCCTGGAGAGAGGAGGGGTGCATCTATCGACCCTGATAGGTCACTATCAGTGACTAACCAAAGGAAAAGAAAATTCTGCTATATCGCTTCACTTTTATCCAGAGTGTGGAGCAGTGATTTATGCGGATCAGGCAGATGAATGAGACGCCGCGGCAGTGCAGATGGCCTCTGAAATAAAGAATGCACATGTCCACTAAACGATGAGGTTGTTGCTCTGAGACCCATATAAGATGTCATTATCAGATCTGTGCTGGATTTCTTGTCTTTCTAAGCACAATTGTCACTATCTCTTAATTTAAGGTTAACAGAAAAACATAGTAACAAATTTTAGCAGAGCTTTGATTGGGTGACTTCAGAAAACAGAATATATAGGTCTCCACTTAAGAGACTTCAGAGAGATGTCATCAATATTTGAGTATATCATTATTGGAAACATGGATTTGACCTTGAGCCCAAGGGAAAGACTGCTGCTCTATTTCTACATAGATAGCCTTGTTTTTCTGGTCACAGCCAACACTAGTGATCTGATCTGAAGTTCTCTCCTGGCATGAGATTGCCTCTTGCACAGTTTAGAACTTAGAGAAGCAGAGAAAGTATGAAGTTGCTGGATGGAGCCAAAGCCTACCAGAAAGGGCTGAGCCCCATCTCCCCTGGCTCTTCTCTTAGATCCGCTAACAAGGTAAATCTCACTTCTCAGAACAATGAATGGAAGCATGGACAGGTAACACCTGCTTCTCCCTGGATGACTCTTTCTTGTGAAAAATCCAAGAAGAATTTCCCTTCTGTAATTTAATCACAGTACTATTTGAGATGTCCATGTACATACCTAACCTTCTTCCTCGGAGAAGAGAGTTGTGTGGGCTAGAGAAAAGTAAAGTTATTTAATTTCTCCATAAGGTCTGAAACATGTCTTGGGATGTAGATGCTCTTATGAGGATGTGAGGCTGGTGAGGTGGTGGGCATCGTTGAGTGGCTCTCAGTGGTCAGAGGGCCAGGGGAATGGGGATGGAGGCTTAGGAAGTCAGGGTGAAGCAGATCTTAGACTTGATTTCTCGTGGTGGTGCAACTTAACTAGTTCTATAATGCAGAGAATGGACCTTCCCAGTCTCCTACTGGCTGTCCTCTTGGCCTATAGAGCTCCATTTTCCATTAGCATTTCATTTCGCATTCAGATTGAATTTTGCATTTATATACTCTCAACTGGTGGGACACTATTGTTAGCTAATCTTCTGGTTAATACAAAAGTCACCAGGCCTGGAGGACAGTGTCATTCCCAGCCTTGTCCCTTCGTCTGCAGTATTATGTACCCATGCTCATCAGTCTTAAGGTGAGTCATTAGCTAGTGTTTTGGGTAACCTATGTTTTTTTGACAAAAACAATAGCTTCTAAAAATGAGACTCTTCTCACAGGATTACGATTTTAAAAGATCATGTCTTTCCAATAAAATCCACATCTTAATGGCTCCTGTAAGGAATAACAGAATGTTTGTATGTTCCTCATTTCACTGGTGATAAAACCACTATTCAGAGAAGCGTAATAGAAGTTCATGTGTAGAAACTATAACAATAAAGTCTTGCTCTCTTGTTGTTTCATCATTGTTTATTCTCTCATGTTAACTGTGAGTTCCATATGGGTAGAATAGACCCTTCTAGACACATGCATATCTGGATATATATGACAAGAAACCTTCTATGTACCTTCCCTCAAAGTAACAACATACTTTAAAAAAATATGAATTCTCATTTATATACATTACCTATCAAGTTTTTGAAAAATGGGATTACCACAGAAATGAACACATTAGACAACTGTGAAATATTAGTGTTTCGATTCCTTTTAAGACGCTCTCATATATCATTTTTATTTAATTAAAATATAATTATGTTTTTCCTCTCCTCCTCCCATCAAGCATCCCCAATATTACCCTTCTCCAAGTCCACTGCGTCCTCTTTTTTTAAACCATTGTTGTTACGTAGATATGTACATGAATGTAGTATAAATACAACCTGCTGAGTCCATTCAGTTTGCCTGCATGTACATGTTCCTAGGACTGACCATTGCTATTATAGAATCAAGAAAGGTGCTCATCCCTGGAGAAGCCTCATTGTCCCACTCAGAAGTTGTTATATTGCTTGTTGCTGTTTGCCTAGTGGTAGGGCCCTATGACTTCTCCACCTTCCTTGGGATCAAGGGTTGCCTTTAAGCAGCCATGCGGCTGAGATTTCATGGGTGCAGCTCTGCCATTGTCCGCTGTTTTAAAAATTCTCAGAAGTCATTCTTACTGTTTTTCTTTTATGAGACATAGCAAATGCATAATGTATCTAACTATAGTTAAGGAATTTAAATAACAAACAATAATATATCAGATGTAAAACAACGAAACATTCAATCCTTGATGTCTCAAAAGGAACATTTTACCACAGTCAAGGTTGTTGTTTTTCAAACATTTACCTTCAGAAAACACATAGAAATCCCTTTATTGATAAACATTCAGACTCTTTGTCAATGTGGAACAATTTACTTGTCAAGAAATGCAACTTAGATTTATGCCCTAGGAAGAGACAGTACACACAGTGGTTGCAGAGTGTCATCTAGGGCTTTCAAAAGACTCTCTGTGTGAGAAGTATTGTTATATGATAGGACTGACTTTTTTTTTTTCCATTTAGTAGGAAAATGTGTAAACCACCTTTCGCTTTATAGTCTTACTATCTCAGCCATCTAATGTTTTGATAAGGAGATACTGGAACTTTGCAGCCTGCTGTTGCTTCTCAGCTGGTCGCATGTGTCTTTCCACGGCAAGGTGAAAGGCGCTCGTCCCAGCTGCTTCTTCTGGTGTGTATGTTAGATTTTTCCCGTGTGGTTTAGAATGTCATATATCTTGATCTTCAAACGTGTGGGAACAGGCCTCAGTAGACAGTTTTGATGAATTTGAGGTGATTTTTCTGATACAGAATATTTTACAAAAAGTACATCTTTTAAAACTGCCATTAAAACAAAACAAAACAGAACAGAACTTATTTTCCTAGTGCTTTGCTGTGTGAATTGTAGGAACTCTGAGCGCTGAACAGTTCAGTGAGGAAAACTTTGCTACTTAAATTATATCATGAATAGAACCAAACCTGACTCCTGGTACCACTTTAATTTTCCGAGTTTAATTGATTGTAAATGTATTTATTTTGTACTCACATGTGTATATGGAGGGGCATTTACACCTTGGCATTCATGGAGGTAGGAGGACAACTTGTGAGGGATGGGTCTCTTCTCCCACCATCTAGGTGGCAAAAATCACATTCAGGTTGTCAGGCTTAGACTCAAACACATTTTCTTGCTGATTGGTCTTGCCAGCTCCATTCTTGGTACCTTTATGGGCTTCCCAAAGTTATAGCTTCAATCTGTATGAGTCTCTTACATTTTGTAAAGCATTATAACTATGATCCCATACAAGTTAACACATCTTAAGCATGGAGCTAATCATAGATGTTAAACATGTTAAACATCATGATCATAGATGTTATCTCATAAGGCTGCTGGGAATATTAGATATGCAATATTATATCCTTTTCTTTGAAGTATCTACTTTTTATTTATAAATTAATTCTATTAACTCTTTATATGTTTGAGTGTTTCAGATATATATATATATATATATATATATATATATATATATATATATATCTGAACACTGCATGGGCTCATGGTATCTATAGAAGCTAGAAGAGGGCATCAGATCTCCTGGAACTAGAGTTGCATATGGTCTGTGAGCAGCTATATGGGTTCTGGGAACCAACCCCGGGTCTCCTAGAAGAGCAGCAAGTGCTCTTAAGTAGATCCTGGGGGCTCGGTAGATATCTACCGAGCCCCCAGGATCTACTTTTTAATGTAAGTTTCTTAGAGATAGAAACCTAGTAGGAAAACTGGTACCACAATTCCTTTCTTCATGTTAAGAAAAACAGATGTGTTCACGTAATCTCAAGCATCTGTTCTGTGTTCCTGCTTTTTATCACAGAGTCCACAATATTGGAACCTACTGCTATCATTGCTGAAAACACGTGGTGCCATATTTGTATCTGGAGAACACCTACACCTGTTCTGTTTGATTGCTGTACTGTCAAGCAGATATTCTTATAGTTCCTCATCTTTATTTGAGATAATAGAACCTAGAGGACTTTCCACAGAGCACACAAGTAAAATACCTAGGTTTTAGTGTCTTATTTTGTCAGTATTTCCCTGTTTTCTGAGTTGTATAAACCCTAATTCACCTCAGGCTTTCCTGTTTTTTTTTTTTTCAACATCACATGGTCTTACCTGATATAGAGTTGAGTCTCATACCTACTTAGATGTCAGTTTTGGAGGACTTTTTAAAAGTTTCAGATCGTCCAATTATAAATTCCTAGTGCTACCAATCCTTAAATAAATATTCTCTATGCCTTATGGAATTATTCCATTAGTGAAATCATTGTGATTTTTTTCAACTCATAATTCTTTACATTACTTCTTTTGACACTTGTTCTTTAGAAATTTCATGTCTGCTTTGAAATAGGACACCTCAAATCAAATCAAAACATTTCTGTTTCTCTTCTAATGAATATCACTCATTGGGGCTGGAGAGGAGACTCAAAGGTTAAGAAAATGGCTGCTCTTTCTGAAGGGCCAGGTTGTATATCAATAGTCACATTATGTTTCTCAGCTGCCATTAACTCCAGAAGAGGATCTGATATCCTCTCCTGGCCTCCACTGGCACCAAACATGTACACGCTACACAGACATAACACATAAAATTAGAAGAGTAAAAACAAACGACCAGCTATGTTTTTCACATGGTTTTTAGCACCTTACCCAGAACCTAGTCTTTGCTCATAACCTTAGTCCTGGTTTCAAAGACGGCAGGGGTCTATGTTAGGAGGGATTGACGGTATATAGGAGAAGGCAAGCCTGTGAGATCCTATTGGTATTAGTTCAGGGTTCTTCAGGAAGCGGCGCCTCTGAGTAACTAACTGTAGGAATAAATCTTAGAGTCATAGGTATCCATGATATTATTACTGCTTTATCTGTTGACAAACTTTATATAAACTAGTCCTTTGCAGGAAACAGAATCTTACATTTTTTTTAAACACAATAGCTGGCATAACTGGATACCTTGGGGCAACTAGGCTCTACAGTAGACCTGAAACATATAATACCTTGTCAAAGTATATAAAATATTTGAGAGGTTAAGCTATTAGGAGCTGATTTGATGAATAAAGTTTTAAAAATATTTTAAGGATAGAATTCACTTCACTTTCACTTTTGTAGATCAAATTAGCTTTTTCTTAAGAAATTGATCAGTACAGTAACAAGTATTTATTGAGGACCTGCCAGGAACAAGAGACATTACATGGTCTGACTTAAAACCCAACTTGTAATAACATTTACACTAGCACTTTTCTGTGTCACATTAAATGCAAGTGCTGAGGGTCAATTTTGGTGACCCAGTGTTCATGTTGGAAGCACGGAAAAGTCAAATGTTTGGCAATTTGAGGTCTTTGAGAAGTCTTCGTTCCTGAAAGGTTATGCTGACATCTGTATTCTGGAACTCTGCACAATGGAGAAAGAAGCACTTTTCTGGGAGAAAATGTGCTGAGGCATAAAAGAATAAGGGACAGTAGCTATGTGGGTAGAGAGACTGTCCTGCAAGGTATGTGTGACTATGTCCTCTGTGAGGTCACAAAGAAGGTGGAGGCCAGCCTGAGGGTATGTCATGGTGGTTTGGCCACAGAGTTAGTCACAGTTAAGCTAGGCACAAACAGAAGGTCCTGCACTTCTAAGAGTAAGATGTGTGGAAAAGATTGGCACTTTCAGCTTTTTGAAGAATTTGATGGGCTTAGAAAATGGAGTAAGTGAAACAGAGAAAGAACATATGTGAAAGAATGTGTTGGGGATGGTGGGGAGCCAGCGCAGTGCAGTGACCTTGTGTCTTGTGCACCCTGTTCTGTAGGCTGCTGGGCAAAGTAGGGGCGTGCCTGAAGAAGAACAGTGGAACACTGAAGGTTTGTGATAACAGCTCGGTGTGTGTTAGAGAGGTAACCTGTGAGGTGCTTAAATGAAGAGGCCTTGTGCTGTGAAGGAAAGCCAGGGTGGCATAAGGAATGTGTTCCTTACGGTCACGGGGCAGTGCTTACCCAAGCAGAATGGTGTATAAACCCTCTTGATGTAGCCTCTCTGCAGCTGTAGCCAATTATTAGTTCTTACGCTGAGACATTATACTTAAACAAGATATCAAATAGTAGCTGACATTTTTAAAGAATTTTCAATGTGACTTTCATTAGTTAAATCACTCGTAAGAGTATGGTAGACTATCATTTCTCAATATTTTACAATTGAGGAAATTGCAGCAGATAGATCTGACTCAGTGGGGTGATTATATGCACAGATGTGGTCTTTGAGCCACAATAGTAAGGCTCAGAAATTTAAACATGAGTTGGTAACCAACATATACTTAAAGTACTGATACCCTCTGTATGCTGGGGAAGAGTGATGCTGGGCAAAGAGGTTTGGGTTGTTGTTGTTTTTACTGTGCTTTTGGACAATTTGGAGATTATAATAAGATAATAGGCTCGTGCAATGCTTACCTCATACTAGCTGTAAAAACATTTAGAAATATTGTACTCATTTACTCCAATTCTTACACCAGCCCTAAATAACGTCATTTGTAGTAATAAGCTTTTAAATAAACAATTTCAGTTTCGTTTCGGTTATATTTTTGCATTGTTGCAATCTAATAGCCTTACTAATTCTGGACTTTTTTATAATGTGAATATCTAATTTTGCTCTGGATGAAATTAGTATGCCTGCTTTATAATTTTGTGTAAAGAAATATGAGGAATGTTAAGTCCTTTGATGGGTGATTAAAACTGAGTAATCATGCCCCATCCTCTCTTGAGTTCTCTGTATATCTTATAGGTAAGGAGGATACCCAACCCCCTTGTTCAAATCTGTGGTCTCCTCTTTAATCATTGTTGGAAGTGGTGATGATGGTGATGACGGTGGTGGCGATGGTGGTGGTGATGGAGGTGTGTGTTTGTGTGTATTCCTAAATACGTAACTGCAACTTTTTCTATATGTTACTTGCATATGTATGTTTTTAGGGTACCATGAAATCTTGGTATGCTTGTTAAAAAGGCTCATTTTTTCCCTTGTGTTTTTAGAAGCCCCTGTTATTTTTATATATTTAGTATTTATAAAACAATAAAATATTTGGGTTTTTTAGGATTCAATAAATTTAAAATAAAACTGCTTTTCATACATAGTAGAGAAGTGGTTGCCGGTATGAAGAGTGTGTGCTTTTGAGGGTCATGGTGGACAGTTGGTCTCAGGCAGGGGACATCAGATAGGACACTGAGAAGGCACCACACTGCCCAAATCGCTGAGCCTGCTTGGGAGCACGTAGCTCTGGGATGCCTTAAAATAAAAATTGCAAATGCCACAGATTTAATCAATCCTAGTATTTCTCTTATTCTCCCAGTCCCAAGTTAAAAATAAAATTTGCCTGCCTCATTTTCCTACGTGCTAGTTAGCAGGATTAGCTGGAGCTCTCAACAGGAGAGCAATAGATACAGTAGACGCCATTGTGTGGTGGGTGAAAGCCCGGCAGAGATAATTGCACAGTCACTCCCACTGTATTACCCTTCAAAGAAACCGAGCCTAATATTCTCCTCCTAAGCAATTTAACCAACTTCTAAAAAAAAAAGTATAGGATATTATTTAGAGAATGGAATAGCTACTGTATATAGTCAGGAGGGAGAATTATAGCAAATTATTACACTCATTTGATAAGTGTATAAAGAGCTAGACTCAAAGCTTTGTGTTGCGCCTCCTCGGGAATTGCTCATTTCTGCTAACTGACCTGCCCAAAGGTCAGTAAAAGAGCTGCTTTAAAAAAAAAAAAGAAAAAAGAAAAAAAGTCAACTGTTGCAACAGTTTCCTCCTTAGCACAAACTAGGTTTCATTTCATGCTCCAGGAGATCAAACTCATTTTGTTCTTCAGATGTAAGTGATGACTTTTCTTTCTCTTTTGCATCTCCAAAGAAGATGTTCACATCTAAACACATAAAACAATTTTTAAATGTGCAATAAAACTATGTTTTACTATCTATAGTGTGTGTGCTTATGTGCGTTGGTGTTTGTAGGCATGATTCTGGCAGCCTTGTATGTATAATGGCACACCAAAACACCAGTGTTTTCCAAGCATAGGACTTTATGCAGAACTTGTCAGGGTAAGAACATCCCCAAGTGCACCAACTCATCCACCCATTTTACCAATAAGATGGCAGTAATAATGGGGTTATTTTTCTTTTGATTTTCTTTAAACAGAATGAATGTGTGTGTGTAAACGTTGACACTTCAAATTGAGGAGGTGAGTTTGCATTTGCCATTATGTTTTCTTCACCAAGCCAAACAAAAACAAAACAAAAAGAATCAAAGTCGAACTAGTTTGCTGTTGATTGAAGTTACGCAACATGTTTCTAAGGCCAGGCAGCCCTTACAAGCATTTGTAAGGGCTGTACAATGCAAATGTACAAGCCGAGTTCAGCAAATCTCTTAATCTGTGGATGCCTCATGACAGTATAGGCTGTAAGTGTCCATCACCTGCCCAGACAGCTGTGGGAATGAATCTTGGCATACCTAGAAGTGTAGAGGACAGCATCTCTCGCAGGCCCATACTTCTGCAATTCTAAACCCTTTATCTCTAGAGTTACTTCCCATTTCCAACCGATTCCTCCAAGTCAGGTGGCAGTAATGACCTAGAAGTCACTGGTGGTGCCTGATCATCAAAACTGATCATGAAGGTCAGGGGCTTGGAAGAAGATAGACCTGGTGACAGTGGAAGATACTAGTGAAGATACTGCTATTGCCATTGTTCCTGCAGCCTTGATGCCACTATTACAAGACAAGATAGAATTACTGTGACTCTCAGTTGAAACTTGACTCAAGGACTGAACTCTCAGAGTATGGAATTCTTTAGAGCATGTAGAAAGCTACAGTTTGCCTTGTGTTTCCACAACTAGAAGGGAGTGACAGGATTTAATAAAACCGACATGGGTAAATAATTTCAAGCCGTGTCTTTTCAATAAGTACACGATAAAAATTTAATGAAGAAACAGCCATTATTTAAGTGGTAATGATTTTGTTTCTAGAACTGTAATAGCCAAGGGTATGCTTTATAGTAAGCAGTACCTTTGATTTGATGAGGCATCACAACAATCACTCCAAATACTATGTTCCTCCTTGGAGATTAACATTTCTAGCTACATTAGCAGGATGAAGGGGGCCCTGTGCCTGTGATTAAGTAGAATGCTACAGGAGGAGATTTGGGAGTTATCAGAAGTCTGTAAAACTTGAATTATGACTATATCAATATGACTTGTCCTAAATATATTCGAATTATATCACAATAGCTTGGGCTGAAATTCATATCTGCCAGCTGCATGTTTCTTTACCATTTTCCTGGATGCTGAAGATTAAGTTGAATGACAGAGGGAAGTCATGCTGTAAGCTGAAGTAGGGAGCCTTTAGTTTGAGGCCAGGTGACTGCAGTAAAAGCTGTCCATATCTGCCTATAGTGCTCTTCATCCATTGCTTTTGTAGCTTGCCCATCATAGACTGAGAAAGGGCTTTGGCCCGTTGTCTCAGTAGCCAGCAACTCAAAATCTATTGATGTCTGTCCCCAATCTGGCAATGGCTTGGCTACAAAAATATAGTGATTGCCCCTTCGGATCACAGCTCATTGGCTGCAAATATTTATGTGGCTCCACCTAGCCATATGAAATATTTAGGATGGAATATCTATGGCGTCTACAGAGTTAGTAATAGACTAACAGTGGCTAGCAGCCTGGAGCATTTCCTGTATACACACAGTGTCATAACACCAGAAGAACACGGCCCAAGGAATCAACTAAGCAGGGCTCATAGAGGCTCACAGAGACTGAAATGGCAAAATAAAATAAAATAAAATAAAATAAAATAAAATTAAATATAAAATAAAATAAAACAAAATAAAACAAAAAAATAAGACATGGACAGTAATAATAATAAAAATAAGTGATTTGCATAGATGGTGTCCTTCGGGCATCATAATGTTCTACACTACACAGACGAGAAACCTAGCCCTAACTTTCCCAGGAGTGGTGGGCAATGACTGTGCATCTAGTGCAGAGCTGGGTGCTTCAGGTTACAATGGACTAGAATGTTTATTTTCTCCTATCTCAGTGCTGGGGATCAGTCTAGAGACTTGGGGATCTTAGTAATGCTACTCATTCATATCATCAGTATATAGGCCGAGGTTCTTTCTTATTCTTTATCTGGCATTCATTTTAAACTATAAAAAGAAGAAACAAATACAGTTGAAAATTCTTTATGAAGAGTAAAAAAATGAACTTTGTAATTCCTATAGCCTTCTAAGAAGGTCTATTTATGCATCTTCATTTGCTCATAGCCTGAGGCCTAGAAGCATGAACCAGTTCTTTGTATCATCTTCTGGAGTTCTCCTTGAGCCAGGACAGCAGTCACTGGCATGGTTCCGTCATGGTAGATGAAGCTACCCTGGTTTCCATTTAAACGTTCAAATAGGGAAATTTCTAACAAAGGAAAGTATAACCCCTGCAGTGACAGTTGGGCAGTGATGAGTATGCTCACTGTTTATTGAATGTTGTGGGGTCATCTGGCCTCTCGTCAGGCGGAGCTTTGGATAGTGCCACATTCCTCGGCTTTAGGAGACAGCACTAACAGAGCTGGCCTCCAGGGATCATCTGGTCAAATGATGCTGAGAAAGCTCTGAGAGGAATGTGGAGGACAGTACTAAAAAGTGTCTCCTGGCTAAGATGGGAACATTTATCGATATTTTGTAGAAGCTTTTAACCTGAGATGAAACAGTGACTGTGTCATTTATGGACTGCTTTTCCATTGGAAAAGGGGAAGCCAGATATATGTGGGGTTGGTTGGTATTCAGAGCAGAGGCTGGAGTAGGGCCACTGTGTGCCTGCAGTTTCCACTCCTTCATGTCTAAGAGGGGCCTGCCTTGACAGCACCACCAGCTTCAGGGGCAAGAAGAGCAGTGGTTCCCCATGGAGGGAGTGAGAGCAGCCAGCTCCAGCAGCTCCAACTGCAAGCTTTCTGTAGGATCCACCTGGAACTGTGACTTTAGGTCAAGTTCAAGTGCAGACTTCCTTCTCATCACAGCTTTCGAGCCTTCTGTGGTGGGCAACCATTGTATGGGACAGCGGTGTTGTCTGTGATTGAGTTCGGTTCCAGAACCCCTTTGGTTAGTCCTTTAGGCCAGAGTGCTGGTACCCATGCCTTTCACTGCAACTCTGATGTGGGTCATTTCTGTTTCCTGTGACTTTTGCTGCTGTGCCTATGCCTGCTGTCTGTGCTGCAGTGCAGGTGCCCTTCTTGGTATTGTGAAAGCCTTCTGTGCCACAGGAGGCTTGGGCCAGAGACGTGTTAGCAGCAGAGACTACCTGGATATGTGTGTTGTTGTAGGTTGCTTTGATGTTTGCAATTGAGACCTCCTCAAATTTCATCCCTGCCCATTGCAAAGAGCTCTCCTGTCCTGGAGATGGAGGGTAGATGCTGAAGCAACTTGGAGCCACTTCTTTTTCGATTTTCTGCTTGGCAGCTGCATCTTCTCACCTGTAGGCTCTGGTGTGGATACTCTGAGCGCAGGAAAAGTCTATAAGCCTGGTCATCCCAGGTCCAGCACAGGACCTAGGAGCCACAATCCAGAGTTTCTTACAGCCTGCATTGACTGATATTGACCCTGGTCATCTCCAGTCCATGGTGCCTAGCCTAGCTGGAGCCAGCACCATAAGCATCTAGTAAATCCGCCACCTTGCCGGCCCCCAGATATGTGTTCTTAATATGTATTGAAACAGTTGTCCTCCCATCTAAAAGTTTAGTCTTTTCTTCTAGTGAATCAGTTAATAAACAGACATCTGAGGTTTGCATTAGGTCCACAGCAGCGAAAGAAGTCTTTCCAGACCCTAATGCCCAAAGAGATTCATCCCAGCTCTACCAGAAGTAAGCCTCTGGAGCAGCATCCACAGGTCCCTGGGTCACTTTACATCCCCAACTGGATTAAGAGGCGCAAATAGTAACTGTATGCCTTCCTCACGAATCTCTTGCAGCATTTAATTAACAAATGTTCCTCAAGTGCTTTGAGCTCCCTGTTTGGGTAGATGTGACTGAAATGCAAAGTACCTTTCGTGCCTTATTTATTGCTCCAGCGAGCACGCTATATGCTGGCAGCATTTATCTTCATTTTAATTTTATCTCCCACAAATATAGGCATTAATTTAAATCACATACAGAACATAACAGTTTTTATAGAGGCAAACTTATTCCAGCGTGCTGCATTTTAATATCGCACTTTACCATCTTTTCTCACTTGATGCAAGAATAGTATCTCTTCCTGCTTCAGCATTTAATCTCGGGACAACAGAAACTTTTACTGTGTATATTCTTGCTCTCAAACTTTATCTGCCTCACTGCCTGGTTGTTGCTGACTGCAAAGTTGTGTGTTGGGCACAGGTAGATGCTTCCTCCATTCTAATCCCCACTGCCTTCTTATTTCTTAACCTGGGGATAGGGCATGGAGGATGAAGAGTCTTAGAGCTGCAGGTGATCCAGACTTCACTTCAGGTACCTTTCCTAATAGTGGCAGAGAGAAGAGATTCCCCCCTCCCCATGCCGGGTTGTCAAAGATGCTCTTTATCATCTTCCATGTTCTCTCTGTCATTTTATTCAAAGGAGGGTTTTCTGTCTTAATCATCTCTACTCATGAAAGCTACTTGTACAGCCTGAGTCTATCCCCTGATAGAAAGTATGCTTAATGGGCCCCTGTATTTGACTATGAAACATTCTAGCTAGCTGACACACCCTCAGTGAGGATGGCTAACTCATGCTTAATTTGTGGCCTGCAAAGCTGCAACCTTCCTCAATTAAGTCTTACAGAACTGACCCTGTTAAGCAACCTGTTCCCAGAAGTCAGAAAGGCAGAAACAAGAGCCTCAGCAAAGAAGATATGGCTTTCAGAGCCACCCCAGGCTCTCTCCACAGGGGCCTTCCTGCCTGTAAAGATGTACTAAAGAGAAAGTATAACTGGTTTTTCTTTCTGCAGGCCACTGGATATCTAGACTTTCTTGGCTTTTGGATTGTTTGCTTATTTTTACATTTAGTCTGCTTTAAAAATGGACTGGCAAGCTCTTAAGGTCCCTGTTTTATTACCATCTCTTGTTCATTTTGTAGACGCAAACGTGGGGTCTCTAGAAGCTTGTTTTTCCCAATCACACAGCTAGCATGGCAAGCTGGGATTTGTGGACTCTGTCTACCCTAACTAATGTACTTTGGGGAAAGCTCTTTTCAACCTAAATTCTTGACCTCTTGTTTGTTGCTGACTCTTCCAAAGCCCTTCATTTTTGTGCTCTCAGGTGGATTTTATCTGTGGTAAGAACACGGTTACCCTGGAAACTCACTCGCTAGAACAGCAATCCAATTATAGCACCATCACCCAGGATTATTAAACTGGTGTTGCCAATGACGTAGACTTTTGATTGAAAGATGCTGAGAAATTGGATTCTCATTATGTCTCAAGCCATGTGAGGTCACGTTAATCTATACTCCCAATCCAAACAAACACATGCTTTTTAACTGATGGACTAGTTTAGGGGCTGAACAGGGAATATCCACTTGGCCCATCAGTTTCTACAGTGGCTGGAGCTGCCAGTTTAGGGAGAGGCTGAGGACAGTCTGTCTCTCCTCTGACTGCACCCATACCCAGTCCAAAGGCCTGCTGCCACTGGCCTTGCTTGGATCTGCTGAGGCTACAGCTGCTTGGGCAGTTCTTATTTCCCTTCATCCTATCAATTCAGGTTGTATTTGGTCCAGGAGTAGTCATAGCTCTCCTGTAGACTTTGGTCCTTCAGAGACCTGTGATGCACGAAGAATGTTCTTGGGTTCAGACTGATTGACAAGTTGCCTTTAAATTACACGAGCTAAACAAGTCTGTGTGACCAGAGTTTTGTCTGGTAGGACCAGCTTGATAGAAAGTGCTTGCTTGATTCTCGCCAGTGCTTTGTGAGCTCACTCCTTACGCACTCAGCAGGCCTGTAATAGGTCAAGCCATTTACATCTGTATAACACGTGCACGCCACCTGGTGAGGCCACCAGCCTCACCATTACTTATTCCTCAGAAAGTGTAAAGGTGAAGCTGGAAAGAGTCTTGCTAACCTACAGGGCTCTTCGGTGGTAAGTGTGGACACAGGGCAGCTAGTGCTCTTTTCAGAGTATTAGTGTTTCAACGTTTGGCTTTCGTGTGTCAGGAAAGGGTCAGAAACACTGCCTCTAAACCCTGGAAGCTGTTACCTTGTCTAGAACCATTATCATCCTGCAAACCACATCTTTATCAGTGCTTGCATAAGATGATAGGGACTGGGGAAGAGAGAGGCTAGGCTGTGTCTTTCTGTGGCCTGGAGCATGATGGTTCTGTGTTTATCTCTCATCACTGACCAGATTTCCAGACACAGTAGTTCAGGTTGGTAAAGAAGATCACACACCTTCAGAAATCATGTGCTTTCTTTGTTAACCTTCTGCTTTCAAGATAACCTAAGGTCTTTTTTCAGGGGCTAGGGATGTTGATCTGGAAAGTCCCTCTTCAATCCCCAGCGTTCCCTGCCAAACTGAATAAATGTAAGATAGCTAGCTGTTTCTCTCACATTCTCCTCTTTGCTTATATTTTCTATCTGTGTAAGATTTAGTCAGCTTCTACTTTTTGTTTCATACAGCTCTTCATTAATTGTCAAATCCTGAACTAAAGTAAATAAATTGTAACAAATAAAAAATATTTATGCAATATAAAAATCTCTGGCATCTGAGTTGTGTCCATGTTTTACACATGCACTACATATTTGTATTTTTAAAACAAGAGAAGGAAATACATTCTAATAGTTGCAAGATTTGGGGGCATAGAGTTCTTTCTCTAAGTCTGAACATATGTGTAACGATTCTGTACTGTGCATGTTTGGTTGCCATTCTGCATGTAGAATTTCTGCAGATTTTTTTTTTTTAATTTCTGCATGACATGTATTGTGCTAGTGGGCTTTCATCAATGTAACATTGTACCTGAGACAAACAGCCTATGAGGAGGAGAGGGTTTGGGTAGCTGATTGGTTCTATTGCTTGGGACCTGTTAGGATGGCATTCTTGCATCGTATGGAAAAAGAGCTGCTTGCATCATATGCCTGAGGTGAAAATTAAGATGGAGCCTGAGTCCAAGTATGTGCTACCAAGTGCATGCTTTCAAGGATATAACTTCATTCCATTATGCTCCACTTCCTAATTAACCAATCTCTAGCAGCACCCGCCTAAGCACCATGCTTAATATAGGCAATGTTTGGGGACATTCTAGAGCCAAATTATAGCATATTGTAGGTATATTTTAATATATAATTTAACATATTTAACAAATTTATATAAATATCGTTATGTATGTCATAATGTATATACATATATCTGTATATATTTAGATACATACAGTATATTTGACAATGTAGATCTCACAATATTTATAAAGCTATAAACTGTAATTTTCTTCCTCTCTTGGTCCTTTCCTTCATCTTTCCTTCCAGAGCCCCCCACCTACCTCGCTTCCGCTCTTTCTTCCTTTTTCTTCTTCTTTCTTTCCTTCCAGAAAATTATTACCTGGTACCTTTCACAGCTGAAACTGTGAAACCTAGATCTTAAATATAGTATGGTTGAAAAATAAGGTGAGATTTTTGGTTTAAAGGAAGTGGTTTGTCCTTGCATGTATAAATCCTTGACCCAGTATATTTAAAACAAGGTATAGTTATTATTTTAAATATCAATGTCAGCATTTTTAGAATAGTTCTTTCTCCTTCCCAGCTGCCCTGACTCAAGAAGAGTACCCTTTTCCTGCCCCCTTCCTGCCCCTTTCTCTTTCCCTTTCTCCTAGTCTCTCTCCTCCCTTTTCTTTTTCTCCCCTTCTCTTCACCTCCCTATCTTTTCCCTTTTCTTCTCTTTTCCTCTTCTTTTTCTATTCTATTTTCACTTTTCTTTGTTTGAAAGGTTTTGATTGGCTTGTGTCTTCTTGGTCAGGGATATTGGTAGCTAAAGCTAATAAATCTTTTCCTTCTCTCTTTCTAAATATCTCCTATGGTGTGAGTTAATTTCCTTCCTTCCTGGGATTCTCCCTGATAAATTTAAATGTGGAACAGATCCACCTGCCTCTGCCTCCCTGAGTACTGGGATTAAGGGTGTGTACTGCCATGCCCAGCTAGTGTTTTTAAGGGGGAAATAATTTCTCACTGTCAGGGACTTTAGCAGCCCATCCTTGCAGAGTTCTTGCCAGGTAAGACCTCTTTCTGCTGTATTAGTCTGAGCTAGCTCTGAAGCAGCCCAGTGGCCCACTGGTCACAGAGCGTTGGGGGTACTTTTAGGAAAAGGAGGAGGCTCTTTCAATGGCTCAGGGAAGCTGGCATTAATGTCATAAATTAATCCTCCCCCACCTCAATTCCAGCCTGGATGGAGTCTTGACTTTGCAGGAGCCATTCAGTGAAATAGACCTCATGTGGAAGGTGGTCATTCACTCACCAAAAGGGGAGAGGCGGTAAGAGTAGAAGTAATTCCATAATAATCCATATGCACTTGGTGTTTGCTGGAGGAGTGTTAGCAAAAGGCAGACAAGGCAGGCTTTGCTGTCAGGCATTCCTCCATGGATTCCTGTGGCCTGAGCAACCTCTAAGCTCTGCCGAAAGCATCCCGGGGGCATTTACCAAGAGGAGAGGGAAACCATGGACTATGGTAGTGTATGTGTGGATATTCTTTAAGCCTTTTGTGAAGAAACATGTAAAGGACAATAGGTGGGAAAAGGTAGGAAGCCTGTGTTTTAAACCTGGTTCTGATCAACCTCAACCCTATAAGGTTTATCTACCCACCTTGTAACCGCAGTTCCCGTGTCTAAGAGATGTCATGGTAAGATCTTAAATCCTTTTCACTCTTTTTTTTGCAGTGATTTCGATGCATATAAAAACATATATGTTTGTCATGTCTCTGTGATCAAGAAAAAATTTTTTGGACAACTAAAGCAATCAAATAAATATTGAAAAGTAATAATTTTAATTATCAAGATCTAATTTTATTGTTCATATCATAAAGTTTAAAAACAATAATAAGATAAGTATTTAGGTTCAAATATCGGTTTCTATAAAACATAGTACTACTGTGCATCTAACCATTGGCTAGAAGATGACAATTGTGTTTTAAAAAAATAACTGTCATGTTACACTATCAATGAGAATGATGCTATTGAAACCAAGTACTTCTTC
The DNA here is from genome assembly GCF_907164565.1 of Psammomys obesus. Classification (NCBI taxonomy): domain Eukaryota; kingdom Metazoa; phylum Chordata; class Mammalia; order Rodentia; family Muridae; genus Psammomys; species Psammomys obesus. The sequence continues at coordinate 4,820,597 of NW_026596064.1, forward strand.
TCAATAAATTTTTGGTTTGCCAGTTTAAAAACATATATAGAATCTAAATATCCTCATTATGTATATAGACCTTTGGGGAAGAATTTTGTTTTGTGAACTTACTCCCCCATTTTTGTGCCACTTGGGGATTCATGCCCCCTATCTTGTTGAAGGCCCTTGGGAGATGCCCTCTTGTTGTTTTCTGCTCCCAGGGAAGGAAGTTATGTTTCTTCAGAGGTAGCTGCTCGTTTTTACTGACACGGGGAAAAATGTTTATGTAGCAAAAAGCATATTAGTATTAGGACCTCAGTGGTATGTATTATGCTTTGTTTTCTACTGAAGTCCAAGATCAGTATACTTGGTAATATCTACAGAAAGTTTTGTCAAACTGAACCAGCAGGAGGTATATATTGAGATTAGCTGTCATTCTTTTTGTGCGCTGGCTATGAAATCACAAGTCCACAGTAGGTTGTTAAAGACAGCAGGCTGGCTCCCCTGGCCCCCAGGGACTGATCCTGCTACTCACAAGCAGAAATTCTTCTCTGTAAAAGGCTCCTCAGCTCTGCAATAGCCTTACAACCGATTGAATCAGCCCTCTTTCTTAAAGTCAGTTGATCAGAATTTTAAGCACATCTAGAAGTAGTGCCCATTACTGTTTGGTCCCTAGAACAATAAATGAAAATGGTGATCTACTTCCAACATGCTGGGACCTGAGATGAAAGAGAAGCATGACTTGTCAAAGAGTGTCTTCCTGTTCTTAAGTTGCAATCTGCAGTGTTGGCAGTTGCTTCTCCTGTATTCTATTTACTATTATTCTTACATTCTGCTTTTAGATCATAGCAATTGAACTAAAAGACTATCTTAATTTTTTAATAAATTTTTAATTTAAATAGAATTACCTCACTGTTTTCCTTCCCTCTCTTCCTCTTAGCTCTTTCTAGATATCCTCCCTCTGACCTTGTCCATGACCTCATTATTAAATTGATAACCCCTTTTTATTTGATTATTACTATTACACACACAAACACACATATGCATGTATGCACATAGATAGATGGATAGATAGATAGATAGATAGATAGATAGATAGATAGATAGATAGATAGGCAGACACACAGACAGATCCTGCTGAGTCCATTTTTTTGTTTTTGTGTATATGGTTTTATAGATAGCTGACCCCTTTATATTGGGGGCTCATTCCTGGAAGATGCTAATTCTCCCTCTCCCAGCAGTCATTGTCTGTGGATTTTGTCTTCGCGTAGGAACCTGTGAACATTTTCCCCTCCACGTTAGCATTATAGCCCACTTGCTGGTATCTTAGAGTCTTTCTATGCCCTATTCCTCCACATTCCTTGAATCATAGGTGCAGGAGCTGTGATGTAGTTATATTCATCTTCCACATTTTTATTGTTGTTATCCTGTAGGCAACAATGTTCCCTTTACTTCTCTGACCACAGGACAAACGGCTTGCTCTCCAGTCCTTTTAGAGCATTTCAGAGCCCTGTTTGATGGCCTCTTGACCTATTGTTCTCTCATTTCTGTGACTCCACCCAGCTACAGTCAACACAGCCTGAGTCTTGTAATTGCTGTTCCATATTTTAAATCTGTACTCATAAAATTAATATCAAATCTGCAGCACACTCCTGTATTTTTCCGGCTCCCTCTCTTAGGCAACTCCCAGCTTCTAGAGCAGCTTTACCACCGCTCACCTTTGGTTCTATCTCCCCTTCGTTCTTGTCCGACACAGACCCTGTGGCTCAGGTCTTCTTCTCACTCCCCTTTCAGTTGGCCTCTTTCAGAGTTTCCCAACATGCCTGTCCTGAAACAAACCCATGGCTTGTTCTGTTCTCAGCAGCCATTAAAGGTCATCGCATACCACACTCTTGATTTTCTTACCACCTTTCTGAACAGTCCCACTTTAGGAACCTTCTTGGCTTGTTCCCATTTTTCCTCTCAAATGTTGTTTTCCTTTGAGTGCTGGGCATCATTTGTGGCACTTGTTGATGGCCTCAGCAACCAAGGTTGTCATGGTGTTATAGGAATCTTTTCTACTCATTTTCTTGCACTTCAATCACTGATGAACTTTACCTGCTTCTTCAAAGAATATTTGTTAGGTTACATAAATCTCTTCCCACATGTGTCCAAAAGAGAGCCAGAATGTGTCCTTCTGTGGTCTTTAATGTAGTGTCACTGTCTAGCCAATTTCCTAAGCAAGCCATTTGTATAATCTTTCCAGGCTTCATTGTCCCTGACTGAGAAAATCCTCTTCTAAATATTTATATCTAGTTTATTTCTCTCTATTTTCAGATGACTGTAACCTCCCATGGACTGGGACTCTGGCTACATTAGTTACTTTTATTTTGCCACATCACTTTATATATTTTCCACCCACAATGCTATGTGACTGTGCTGGGTCAGAATATCATGACATGGCAGGTCAAAGCTTCTCAGAGGGAGGCTTGGGGATGGAGGCCAGTCCTCTCCATCACATATGACCTATGTCTCCATACTAGGCCCCACCTCCTAGTTGTCTGTCCATCCAACTGTGAATCAATGGATCAACCTGTGCATTTCACTAGCATTTATTGTGACCTAGTCACCTCTCCAAATCTGTAAACCAAGCTTTCAGCACAGGAGCTGTCTGAACGAATGGTACCTTTCTAAATGAATTCCTTGTAACCAATTGCCTACACCTTGCTCCATCCCAACTCATGTACCAAGCTGTTTTCCAACTGCAAAATTTCCTTTATTCCTCCTCTAGAACTCCGTTATCATAGCACAGTAGTGTACTACAAAAAAGCAGTGTCTGGAGTCAATAGAAATTGATTTGGAGTTCTCCTGTGTCCATATGAATAAGCACCTTCCTTCTTAGGCAGTATACCTCTGTAGGTTCTTCTCCTGCTCCTGTGCTGTTGGGCCGGCCACAGATACACCGAGCTGATGCTGTACATGGACATGCGCATCTCTGTGCAAGGAACCCTGTTTATGTCCCAGCCCTTCACTGATGTCATCAGAGATGTCCATTCCCTTGAGACTGTTCAGCAAATTCCTCTTGGCTAGTTCAATTTTCTCATTCTAGCTGTGTTCTTCAGAACTTTTCCCCTTAAACTTCTGAAGCCCACACTTTCCATCTTGTGGGTGGTTTTGTCTCCTGCTTTTAAGGATCATTCTCACTGCACCCATGGTAAGTTCTGTAAGACCCTTGGCCTCTTGACCCTGCCCATCTGGTTAGGCCTCCATCTTGCTGCCCAGTGTTTATGGCCATGTGTAGCAAAGATTAGGCACTTAGTGAATGTTTGAGAAATGCTTATAATGTGACTATCTCAAGTGTGCCTGGATCTCCCATAAACTTACCACAACATTCATTTTGAACAAGAAAACATAAAATACGTTTGTTTTTATGTTGTTTCTCTTGTTTCTTCGAGGGCTCTTTGAGAAGCTGTCTACTTCTGGAGGGCTATTTGTGCAATCAAATCAAGAGGCCTTTTACAAGGGAGGGAAAGCCCCAGGCCAGTTCCCTTCTCTCAGGGAACTCTTAAGTTACATGATTTGTCTTCCCTCTTCAAATCTTGATCTCAGTGAAACAAATCCCAGTCCCATCCCCTAACCTTCATATACTCTCTGTCAGTGATTTACAGGTAGTAGAGCTTGGGTAGGACAGACAAGCACCCTACCTTTAGTATAACTTGAAGAAGTTTCTGGGTGTATAAGTATGAGCATTCATGGAAAGCTGCTGTATTTTACTGTCAAGCTTTGGGGGAATTTTTTTTAACAGTTCTACGTGTTGAAAGTAAGTTGACAATTTTTAAAAGGAAGCATGCCCCCTTTTCATTAGCTCCTTTTACCTCATGCTGAGTCATGGATGAGAAAGAATTTGTAGGCGGCTGAGCTGCAGGAAGAATAATCCCGTCATTTACACTTGCAGGTTGTTATGCTTTCCAGAAAACTCTTTCAGTGAGTTGCAAAAGTGATTAATCTCCTGCTGAAACTGACGAAGAGGCTCCCTGATAATAGAGGAAATTGAATGGGTGGGATTTCTTTAAAAAGCAGGCTACTCTTTCCAGTTTTAGATGAAGAAAAAAAGTCTACGTGCCATTTTTGGATTAGAGTGGGTGTGTGTGTGTGTGTGTGTGCCTGAATCTGATCATGACCTGAAATGATTAAAAGAGATTTCTGTTGGGATTGGGCCTTTCCATGTATTGGTTGGGCTTATTCATCATGTTGCATTTAAACTATTAATTTCCTCATCCCATTCTCTTGCTTATCTTTTACTTTCTGTGTTTGAGTCTTGACTTCTCAGGCCCAGATCTCTTGAGCAGACTTCCTTTTTAAAATGAGAAGTGATAAAGAAGCTCACACTGCTGTCTGGATTAAAGTAAATGGGTCCCAAAACTAAGCAAAAAGATGTGAGTCTGGCAAAGAGTCTGCAGTGAGTGGGGAATGATAGCCAGGGGTGCGAGTGAGACTAGAAGGTATTTTATACAAGAATAGAAGTAGCAAGGAAAAATCTTATTTTTCCAAAGATGGTCCATGTTCCTTCTCTCATATAAATTGCCCCCTCGGTGAGAAGTTTTGTTTCTCGGTGTTTCTGCAACATGTAATTCGGACATAAGTTGTTAATATAATTGAAATGCAGTGTCTCTTCTTGGAGCATATAGAAATTTTCTTTATATTTTTGTTTTAAAAGTTACCTTTCTCCTTAGGATTAACAAATAAACAATGGTCTTTTACTGGATACTACATCATTTTACCTCAAATGTAAAAAGATAATAAAGGGGTCAGCTAGTATACTGTAACTCTTATAAAACCCAGCAGAGAGCCTTTGCCTTGAGCTATTTTCTTTGTTCTTAAGTGTGGCTTTGTTGCCCATGCTAAGAACACCTAGGCTTGGCCTATGTGTTCTCTTACTTCAGACTCTAGTAGTATAGACATAGGTCCCCATGCCTACAATTTGCTTTTACCTTTGATAAATGGTCTGATTTTTTAGACAGCTTCCTATGGATTCTTAAAATGCATTATTTTTTTTCTCTGCTCCTTTTGCATTTTCCACCCCTAAGCCATGATTTCAGTTGGAGCTGTGTCAGGTTGTTCTCCTTTCTTCTTGCACTCCTCCTTTTTTTTTTTTAAATTAATTACACTTTATTCATTCTGTATCCCCCCGCAAGCCCCTCCTTCCTCCCTCCTGACCCCACCCTCCCTCCCCCTTCTGCATGCATGCCACTCCCCAAGTCCACTGATAGGGGAGGCTCTCCTCTCCCTTCTGATCTTAGTCTATCAGTTCTCATCAGAAGTGGCTGCATTGTCCTCTACCTTGGCCTGGTAAGGCTGCTCCCCTCTCAGGGGGAGGTGATCAACGAGCAGGCCAATCAGATTATGTCAGAGGCAGTCCCTCTTCCCATTACTAGGGAACCCACTTGGACACTGAACTGCCATGGGCTACATCTGTGCAGGGGTTCCAGCTTATCTCCACGAATAGTCCTTGGTTGGAGTATGACTCTCTGGGAAGTTCCCTGTGCACTCCTCCTTTTGAAGGCTAATCCTAGCCATTCTCTTGGCAGCTGAATGCAGTCACTAAAGAGGGTGGGGAGGATTTTCTGTCACCTCTACCAGCATTGTCCTCTTTTCTCCAGTAAAGAGAGGAAGTGGAAATGTCCTGCAACAGAATGGACGTGCTTTGGGAATTTAGGGCTTCTTTTAGCCCTAAAGCTAACTTTCCATACCACTTTTACCCCGAGGCTTCATATCTAGGTTTTGAATTCTGAAAAAAACAAATGCCAAAACCATTTCCATTCAAAAAAACCTGCTAATAATTCTCAGTATATATCCCTATGGATAGAGCAGGGGGAAAAAACACTCAAATTTCCATGTTTTAGATATGAATTGCCAAGACCCCAAGACCGTTGTATTAACTGTTTTCTAAGTATTATATGTAATACAGACATTGATATGTATGCATCTGGATATTTATATAGGTATATTTCTAGCTGCAAGCAGCTTTTAAGTGATGTGACTGGACATTCTCTTTGCCCATCTTCTGGGAGTTTGTAAGGCTTAGGCTGTGGCACTGTCAGCAATAGAAGATCCAGTGTCTGGGAAAGGGACTATTTGGGGCAAGATTAAGTGTGAAGACATTTACTAATCTTATAAGTAGAACAAGGTGATTTCAACTGACAAGTATCTGCACACAGGTTTGTTTCAGTTTTTATAACCACACTGGAATAACTTTTATACCAGTGGCGAGTGGGGCCCACGTTGTTGCACTATTATTTATTATTGCCATGGAGATTAGCTGTCTTAATTTAAATCGCCTGCAGTGCTGTTAAATTGGAGACATCTTGATTTGATATTTTTAAGAGAGAAAGGTTCTATACATATTATGGAAGAGACTTTTTCATAGCTAAATGCCAACAGCAAAATTTAAACCAAAAAGTATTCATGAAGCAATGGTAATGAGATAGGGTTGTGGTTTAGTCAAGGAGAAAAATCCCTCAGGGAATGCTACATGTGCAGTGAATTACGGCTAGCTGCCAAGGATGTCTCATTAGTCCATCACGACTGTCTTCAATGACATTAGAAGGGCCCTGGAAAGCGTTGGGAATTACAGGGAAGACAACTTTGTGTTGACGCAACAAATGTCATAACAGTCTATGTTTTGAAAATTGAAACCGTTGTTGTGAAGGGTCTAGGAAGCAGCTCCCATTCCACTAACACCTACCTCTCAACTGCTCTCTAAGAGAATGAACCTCAGCATGCTGGGCAGGGTAATATGTGACATTCCCAGTTTACCCCCTCATCCTAGATGTTTTCAGCAAAGTAGAAGGAGCTATAAATATTGCAAGGAAAGTTAAATCAACGGAAGAGCAGAGAACAGGAGGACATCTCTAGTAATTGTTTATTTCCATTACTCTACACTGTCTGCAAACCAGAAGACCAGATGCTAAATTCTACCCGATAATGCATCTTTAATTAAATATTTTATTTGCAATACAATTAATAATGTGGTCTGTTTCTTTAACCTTATTAAGAAATTAACATAATTTTCATATAATGGGCTAATAAAAAGGCAGTATGCTTTGAAACAGCCTTTGCTAAAGTGCCTATTTGCTTTGTGCCTGTTGACTTTTGAATTTAGATTAATTGATTGTGGGCAGGAATTACCTGGTACAGTGGACTCATAACTGTAAATCAGAAAGAGATCTAGTATTAATGTTTTCTTTAGAATGAAATAGGTTTCTCATTTCTCAACGTGCTCACTCTTTCAGAGGCTCAGATAATAATTTCCAACTTGCTTTGTGCTTCTGCCCTCCTCTGACTCTTTGTAGAAACTCAGTGTAATACAAACAGTGTAATCCCAAGTACACAGTACATTGGGCTGTGATGGCTCTTAATGAATGGGAGGTCATGCTTCTGGTTCTGTGCTGTTTTTGATGTTGTTTTAATTTTCACAATGTGTTAACATGATAATTAAATTTTTCTAACTGTCCTGTGAACAAAGAATTTTAAATTGCCCAATATGTAGGGGAAAAAAGTTCAGTGTTTAAAAAAAATAATATTATCTGTTAAACTGAGATCATCTGTTGGTACAGAACAGTGTTTATAGCTATGACAATAGGGCGTTAATAAAATAACATTTATCAAGCTGTTCTTTTAAAGACTGTTTGAAATGTCACCCCCACCTTCAGCTGAACAGAAATAATTTGCACAAGAAGTGTGTGTGCCCTTAACTCTTAATGAATAAGGAGTTCCTCTCTTCAGAGGGTAATTGCTGTCCCTGTGAAGTGTTTTTATCTCAGCACTGTGTCTTACTTGCCCTTCTTTTACCCTGTGATGTGTTCCTTAATTGTATCAGATTAGTTATCAGGTAAAATTAAAGGCAGCTGTTACCCTTCACATCTCGCCCTGCTCTCATTGTGTAGTCTTCTTCCTGTACTATAGAGAGGAGGCTGACAGCACAGAGCTGGAGCCTCAAACTCTGCTTCATGAACTGACATCACCTGTGTCCTTGGACAACTTGCATCAACTCTCCAAACTTCATTTTCTATGTTGTTAGAGTAGAGACAAAAATAGGTTCTTCATCACCTATATATAAAGCATTTTAATAAGACTTGACATAATATGTATCAGTTGTTTTTTAAAGTTTATCATGTCTTTAATCCCAGCACTCCAGGGAGGCAGAAACAGGTTGATCTCTGAGTTCAAGGCCAGCCTGGTCTACAGAGCGAGTCCAGGACAGGCAAGGCTATACAGAGAAACCCTGTCTTGGTGGGAAAAAAACTTTATCACATTTCAATGTTCTCCAAACATACCTTCAGCCTTTCTCTGTGACTCTGACGGCAGTATGTTCTGAAAACAAGACTTCTTCCCTCACTTCCAAAGGGATAGAGGAAGGGAGGGAGGAAGGGAGGGAGCCTCTGTGTGTGTCTGTGTATGTGTATGCACAGACACAAAACCATCCAACTAGATCATTCCAAACAGATGGCGCTCAGAGAGTCCATCTTACCTTCTGGATTGAGAATAATCCAGCTGACACTTTAATCATGCACTTCTCTATGCTGCTTAGCATTCTGAGTTGTATATTGCAGGTATTTAGAAGTATTCTGTATTAATTTTGTTGCTATAAGACTCTCAAGGCCAGGGATATCTGTGCTGAATTTCACCCAACTCCAAAGATTCCCCATGGCATGGGATAAGGTTTCCCCTCTTTTATATGTGTGTCTGTTGGTGCTGTCATTTGTTCGGCTGGGCAGCCATATTGTTACAATATCATGGGTATAGCTTCCTTTTCAGTTCTAGGAGACAGTAGCATACTTCTTGGTTCTCTGGATCTTAGAATGTTTCTGAACTCTCTTCTGCAGTGTTCCTTGAGCCACAGTCTAACAGAAACACCACTACAAGTCAAGAGCTCAACCTCAGCTCAAGTTGTTGGTCTTGGTAGTCCAAGTGACTCCCAAAACAATGTAGGCTTTGTTGTTGGTTTTCGCTGCCTCTTATAGGTTGAAGGTAAGTCTGTATAACTGACATCACCCACTTCAGACACAGAACTTGAAAGACTCAGGCTGTCTCTAACATGAAAGCCTTCTTAGGATCTAGCTTTTATTGTACCAGAAGGTGCTATGCTCTCTGCCATGGAATGAAAGTAGTCAATACTATCCAGTTGTAATGCCTGGGAACCACAATGGCTGTCATGGCAAAATAAATAAAATAAAATTACATCTTTTTCTCCCTTCCCTCTCCCTTCCCCCTCCCTTCCCTCTCCCTTCCCCAAAGGTACAGTAGTGGTGCTTATATCATGGAGGTAGCCAGCAGCTGTCTAATTGGATATACACATCACTCCACAAGAGGGAAGTTACACCTAATATCAGACCATTAAGGTCATAGATCTTAGAGGAGAAACGACTACTCGACTACTGCCCCTTTATTACACCAGCATAATCCTTAACTGCATTGTGAAGCTTAACACTATACCCACAGAGAAGTCGAACTCTCCCTCTGCATCAAATAAGCTTCTCTTTCCAGCAGTCAGAAACCAGTACAGAAACCACCACTGGTTAAAATACAAAGATCACCTGATCACGGTGTACCCAGCCCCAAGCAATAGCATAGCTTTTGCACCTGAGTTTCTTGATATGATCGCTTATTTTTACATTATGACTTGACTTCTGAGTGTTTGGAGATATTCCTTAGTGGGTGGAGGGCTTCCTGACCAAGTGTGAAGACCTGAGATTGGATCCATAGAACCCATGTAGAAAGCCAGGTTTACACATGGGGTTACAAGCCATGCAGTAGAGACACATGGATCCTAGGGACTCTCTGGCCATGTAGTCTAGCTAAGATGGTGCATTGAGAGACTGTGTGGTTTCGCAATACACTAAGGTTCAGAATGGTAAAGGAAGATACACACACACACACACACACACACACATGCACACACTTGGCTGAGCACATACATGCAAACAGCCTTGGGTGATCATATTCACACATACATGTACAACTATAATATTTCCCCTTCCAAAACACACATACACACGAGACCATATTTTCTGGGAGTAGTCAGAACTATGGAAAATAGGAGGATACAAAATAAGAAATGTACATAGCTATAATTTAAGCAATAGGTAAGTTACTTTAGTTGTCTTTCCTCCTTAGCTTAGCTCTAAATTCTGTAAGAATATGACATATTCCTTGTTTAAAGGTAAATGAAAGCAGATTTGCTGCTTCGAACATATGTGTGGCCATCTTTATCGGAAGTGAGTTGATAGCTACGTTTATAGGCATTTGGTTTATGCACATGGATACTACATTTACAAACACCATGGAAGAAACCTCTCCTGAGTAATTCTGTTGGTAATGTTTAAATAAACATTACTTGTTAGTGAACAATGGCTATATTATAAAATTATAAAATTCAAAAATGTGTATGTCTATAAAAATGTTAAGCTCTAAAATGCAGTTTTAACTTACATACAGTGAAACTGTTCAGTTCAATGTAAAATAAATAAGTAAATAAAGAAACAAACAAATATGTAAATGATAGAATTTCATGAAATTTACTGGGTAATAATATCATGTGAATGTATACTGATTGAAAAGCATACTTTAATAAATTAAAGTCATACAAGAATGGCTTATATAACTGTTTTAAAGGAAAATTTTGTTCCTATTCTCAAAGCATCATCTGGCTTGATTTTGCTTTTGCTATTACAGTTGATATTTTAGGACTTTTTTTTCTTTTTGTGATGTTAGCATTGTCTCTGTTTTCTACATTACATAGCTCTGTTTCATATAGGCAGCCATAATTTCTGTGGGTCTTTAGTGCTAAACAACAGCTCCCTTAATTGTAATATCACATTTAGCTAAGCATTTTTTTTTAAACGGAACTGATAAATATATGACTTATATGTCGTATTGTAGGCTGTATTTCCCCTTACAGATGCCTTTTTATACCTATAAAGTTATAAACACTGTATACATCATTTGTGCTTTCCCGTAGTCTGTTAGTACATCAATAGTGTGGGACAAGAGCTGGCCACAGTTGGGAAATTCTAGGAAATGGCAGGAGTATGGCAAGCCTGAGGACCGCTTCATGCTCTGGCTTGAACTCAGCTTATGGTGCCTGTGTAACTCCTGTTACTAGATCCTTAGCACTGAATTCTGTTTCCTTGACCCGTAAATCCACGAACATCATGTGTGAAGCTCAACAGCACAGCATTCTCCTCTGCTTAGTCATTTAACAGCTACAAACCAATGGTGTTTTCCGCCCTAAGGTAACCCGTTCTACCAAGTCGAGTAAGTACTAAACAAGGGCAGTTTGGAACCTGTTGTTGATCTCCGATATTTCTCCTTCCTGCCTAAGTGCTCAGATAGGAATTCCCTCAAGCAGACAGGTCAGAGGCAAGATTGTCTCTCCATTTTTAACAGGAACGAAGTGTTCAGGTCACACAGACACCTCCGGGTTCCTTTGAGCAAATTGTCTAGCTACGGTGTTAAGACATCTGCATAGATACTGCGTTGCTTGGATTTTTCCCAGTGAAAGATACAAATCACTCCCCCAGACATCATGGACTACTAAGTGTGAATATTACTTAACTTGCCAATCTGAATTTAGACCTCCTGATCTCTCATAGAATTATTCCTGATTCCTTTCCTCCAATTTTTTTGATGTTCCAGTTTAATATTTTTTTAAATGAAGACTTTTAAATGTAAGTGTTCGACTTATGTCAGATCGGCCACATTAGTGGATCTCATTTACTACTCTGTACCTATTCATATGAGGAAATATTATTACATTATGTGAACGCAAGAAAGAATTTTGCTTCACAATTCTCAGCATTTTTGTTAATGCCCCAGTTGCTTTTCCTTTAGTGTATCTCCCTCTCTGGGTGGATTCCATCATCCCTTTCTGTATCTATCTTTCTTGGTGGATTCTGTCATCCTTTTCTGTATCTCCCTTTTTGGTGGGTTCCATCATCCCTTTCTGGTGTACATGATGGAGAGCTCCAGATGAACCTTTCTACATACAGTTGATCCTATACTGAAATAGCAGTTGATGCCCTGATAATGGATCTTTCAAGAGGGAGTAATGGGAAAGCAGGAACAGGAAAAATAATACTGATAATAAAATCTATTATAATTCAATCCTTTTAGATGTTTCTTCCAAATATCACTGTTTTGAGATTAGAAACTCTCTAATCAATATTAGAGAGTTTAATGATGAGGTGTGCAACCTGTGTCTGGCTTAATGTACATCAGGGGCCGAGACAAGAGTTCCTGTAGTTCATAAGGAGTAAGGTCGACAGTAAGTTGACATTTTGTTAGAAGTGTGTTTCTGGCTTTGTGATAGACTGTGGAACCTTTTCATTCTTTATTTTCAGAAGCAACCTGTTGGGGAAAATGAAGCATAATTCACAACTTTGCAAAAAAAATATTAATGGGTTGCTTTATGGTCCTCATTTTGAAGTTAAATGTGTTTGAAAAATAGGAAGGCATTGTTCCAGGGTGAACATACCTGTTAAAGCCAATTGACTTCTTGCTTAGAACAATATAAATTGATTTTTCTCAAGATGTTAAAATTTGTGGTTCTATTATCTAATATAACCTAAAATATGATACTTTTTATAACTGGGGTTTGCATTAAATGATGACATATATCCCTACCACCCACATGTATATATAAATCAAACATAAAAATAGAGGACCAGGGAAAGGCTGGGAAATGAGCCGATGAAAGTTAGGTTGTTATCACTAAAGTTTTTCATTGGTAAATTTCTATTGCTTTTTATTATTTAATTTAATTTACATCTTGGTCATAGGTCCCTCCCTCCTCTCCTCAAGCTCCCTACCCAGACACCCAAGCTCAAATATTAACATGAGGACTGAGTTTGTCTTTCTCTCCTGTGGCCTGGAAGGGAAATCCCATCAGGCGGAAGTGATCAAAAAGCAGGTAACATAGTCTATGTCAGAGATAACCCCACTCCCCTAACTAGTAGGCCCACATGAAGCCTAAGATATCTATTGGGCTTATTTTCTTGGGGTCTATGCATTGTAGTATTTTAGTCATATATTACAGGACAGACATACTAATTTTGTGGTGGTTATAATCCCCATACAACCAGCACTGAACTATGTTTTATGTTTTTGAAAAATCTTAGATAAAATTGTTTTCTATTCTTTAGATACTCTCCATGGAGAAATCGTATGTTTAACCCTTTCATTGCTCTTTTTATTGACTTTTTTCCGCTGGGATACTAAAGGAAGAAATTTACCAATAAAGAGTGAGTATAGGTCTACTGTGCACCTATGATGCCAGGCATCATTTGATATTCTCTGTCTCTCAGCTTGTCCTCTTTATTCCTGCTGTTCCTTTTCCCAGTCTTCTTACCAAATGTTATCATAGTTGTTGCTCTGTATGGTGCTTCTGTGAAGCTCACCATGAAGTTCACCCACAGATGGGCACAAATCAAAGAGTATCAAGCAAATCAGGATGAAATTTATGCCTGAATATTTTCATTCACTACTCAGAGATGCTTTGATGCCTAATTTTATCTTAATCTTGTGCTAACTGGCTTTAAGGATCATAAGCTAGAAAGAAGAACATTGGAACAGGGTCCTACTTGTGAGTTTCACAGTGATGGTAAATATAATACCAGGATTTTAGTCAGAAATGTTCCCTGTGGATTCCTGTGACTGAGCACTTACTTACTCCTTATCTGGCAACACTGTGTGAGGAGGTTTTTGAATGCCTTGAGTTGTGGGGCCTAGCTGGCTGTGGTAGGTCACAGGAATGGTTCCTTAAAGGCCCAAGCATTCTGCCAAATGTTCATCACTTGAGGAATTCCACCACACTCGGCTGCCATGGAAACACATACCATGCTTTCTCCTACACAGTGGCTGCTGTCTTCTGAAACCCTGAGCCAACACTTTTTCCTGCTTAAGTAGTTTCTGTCAGGCATTCTAAAGGCAAATATAACTAATACAGTTCTTGCACTTGGAAATATATGTAAATATCCTACGTAAGTACATGTATCTGATGTACATGGAAGAATAAGCTAATGTTTCAAATTAGATGTGTAAAATTAAGACTATTTCTTAGTAGAATTTTAAGTAGGGCTATGTTGCAAAGACAGGAGCATGTCTAAAGACATTTGCTAATTCAGCATAGAATGAAAGTCTTTTTTTTCTTCTTCTTCTTCTTCTTCTTCTTCTTCTTCTTCTTCTTCTTCTTCTTCTTCTTCTTCTTCTTCTTCTTCTTCTTCTTCTTCTTTTTTGCTTCTGAAGCCAGTGTGCTTTGGCTAAGGGATTCTGGCGTGTATTTAGAACATAAGTGGGTTGGCATGCAAGTAGACCAACTTCTGGGAATCTGAGTTTTCGCTGGTTTTCTGCCTGCTTCTCTGTCTACCTGTAAACCCACTGAAGCCAAGGTTGACTTTTCCCCCGTGGCAGGCTGCCTCACTAATATTTATAAGTTGGTCTGTCAGTGGTAGCTGCGTATGAAAAGGCATTCTAAAGTCACACAATGCAATTCCTTGCTTTGGGGTAGTTTGGGAAAAGGCAGTGTGCTATCTGAAGGAAATATTTGTAGATATGATTAGTTTTCTTTGTAAATAACTATATTGTTTTGCACATGTGTTTATGCCAGTTTTATAAAAAGAAAAATATGGACAAAAAAGCATAATTTCTGGATTTCTACATTCCACCGTCATAACCCAAAGCTTTTATTTCATTGTGTTTTAATCAGTACTGGATTTTAATCATGGTCTGTGTACAAGTTTATAACCTGTTACTTTCTTACAATGGTAATTACAGGGATTAAGCATTTTATAGCCAGTATAAATTGGGATTTGGAAAAATAAAATTTGAAAATATGATCAGGATAAAGATTTTTTTTCATATTCTGCCTTAAAGGATCAATAATAATAAAGATATTAAAACATTAGGGAACGCCTAAGAGCATAAACTTATAATTGATTTATCACCAGCATTATTACTCCTGTTCCTGCTTTCCCATTACTCCCTCTTCTTAAAAGATGCATTATCAGGGCATCAGCTGCTATTGCAGTATAGGATGAACTGTATGCAGAAAAGTTCATCTGGAGCCCTTGTGTATATCATGTACACAAGAAAGGGATGACAGTATCCACCAAGAAAGGGAGATACAGAAAAGGATTATAGAATCCACCAAGAATCACCAAGGGAGATACACTAAAGGAAAAGCGCCTGGGGCATTAACAAACATGCTGAGAATCGTGGAGATTCTGCCCAGCCAAACTCTTTCTGGCATTTTTCACATTGTGCAATATGTACCAGAATTTATCTGTGATAAAAAGTGTCCCTAAGGAACTTTAAGCTATCTAGAATCTTTCAGTTTTAACAAATCATTAATCTTTATAAAGTGGAAATTGAAATGCTAAAATTAACATAAGTACATTTGTCAGGCTCGGTATTTTCAAGCATTGTTTCAAGTTAAAAGTGTGTCCAAAGTATATTTATGTCTGGATTTGCTATTGTTCACTATTGTAAAAATAGAGTGGAAAAGAGATGAGCTAATTCTTCATTTCACCTTTGTTTCTTTGGAGAAATTAGTCTCAAATAATTAAGTTCCGCTGTTCATGTCCCCTTTTGGAAAAACTACCTCCTACCTTGTGGCTGATCCCTCGCATATGCCCAAGGCCTCGTTCGTTCCCTCATTCTCCGTAGCACCCTGTTGCTTGTATCATGGCCAGCACCATCCCAGTGTGCCCTACTAACCATCCTGAGATTCCTGGCCAACAGTGGACCTCAGTCATATGAAGATCATGAATCCTCTGAAGGCTGCAACTTCTATGGTATTTGCTGCAGCCCATGGTTTGAATTATCAAGTAGAATCATCAGAGAACTTTTATCAGAGTTTTCAAAAAATAAACAGATAAAATAGCAAAGGGTGTTTATGGAACCATTCTATCAAGGACTGTTTTATTCCCCGAGCTGTTGGTTTTTTAAGAATACTGTTTGTATATTAAAAATCATGTAGCCAGGTCCCTTTTACCTCTGAGGTTTTAATGAAAGCGGTCTGATTATTCAGAGTTGTGTAGAGACTAGACTGCTGCTTTTGCCTTTTCGTCATTTTCCTTTCTTTTTTAGTTCAGTGATTGCCAAAGACAGCCATGAAAGGCCCTTGCTTCCAGCCCCTTCTGCTCTCACCCCTTTCAAGTCACATTGCAACAGAAATGAAGCTATCCACATGGTCACTACAGGGTCTGTCAGTGTTTGCTGAACCTGCTTATACTTTAGTTTTATTTCTTCTGGTAGACATGGACTTGGCATGGAAAAGTGGATTCTTTCTGTGACGGCAGATGTGCCTGGTACACTCATTTGCTGTAGCCATTTGCACTGTGGTTGAGAGAAAAATTAAGAGTGCAGAATTGTTGAAGGGGGAGGGTTAAAAACAGAGCCATTTTAGTGATTATAGAGTTAGAATGTGAGTAATCATGCCGCAGTTACTCATCATGTGCTTTCATGGCTTATTTTACAAGGATAAAGGGATGTGTACAGGTTTGCTGAATAGAGCTCTTATGTGTCCCTAATAGTCGCTCTTTATGAAAACATTTCCACCCTTCCGCCTACTCTGTGGCAAAAGTGCCCATTCCTTAGAAGCTATGCCCTGCTCAATCCAGCCCTTTTATCCATCTACAGCAAGTGGACAAGTCACTTGTTTTTCTCAGAACAAACACATTAGCAGAAAAAAGAAGAAACTTATTTTGCCATTGAATATATAATGCGTTGATGGATCCAAATCGTAATAATACAGTGATCGTTTTGAAATGAGTGTGTTTTCTCCAAAGAAAGAAGAAAACAAACAAAAAACTGAACAAATATCCTGTGACTTCTGACTAAATTGCCAGTATTAATATACTCTTTAAGTATTGTTGGTTTTTAAACAATACAATTCATATAGTTTCAACAAGCTTTGTTCTTTGTGTTCTATTAGGCCTGAAGCATACCTTCTATTCCTTTTTTGCTTTGTTTTTTGACACTAAATTCCTTTGGAAATATGCAAGCGGGGGGGGGGGAGAATCTGTTTATTTCTTCTGAATCAAGCATAGCCAACTGCTCACATGCCTGGATTTCCTTGGTGAATTCCAATATCAGAACACAGCAACCCAACTGGTCCCCAGTGATTCTCGTTGGTTGGTTTCCACCCTGCTGCCTGGTGTCCAAGCCCAGAGACCTCCTTTTGTTGGAAAAATAAACATGACTGGTCTGGTCTAGTCATTTGGGGATGATGGTCAGTACTGTGCTGTTTGATTCTTGGGAAGTGTGTTTCTAACCATACTGTTCACAGTGAATCTTGCCTAGCTTGATTTCCTTGAGGAGACTTGGTAGAGATATATGATCTTCACCTCCTGTTCGGCTCTAACAGGCCATGATTCTATGATGAATATCATCTGGTTTAGCTATGCACAGATAAATCACCTTTATTTCTTCTTTCTTAGAAATCCCTTTTTAATATATTGTTTCAAATGACCCTTTTCAAACTCTGGCCTCACCAGCACTCATGGTTTAGCCTCTAATACAATAAAACACACACTTCCACAAAACCCTGGGGAGCTAGGGTTTTGCAGCCAGAAAGAATCTCACCATTTTATCTTCTTTCTCTTGATGGTATCAGAAGTGGACTGGAACACTCAGTTCTGTTATTTAAATAGATTAAACAATGTGCTATTGTTGTTGAAAAATCAGATTGCCATGTACAGCAGGAACCCCTTAATTCATAGATTCAGAGTCCTTAAAAATTGAGTTACAGCAGTCTTCATCATGCCCAAATATCCTTAGATCAATGACTAAGTTGCTAGCCCATCCAGCAAATCTGTTGCAGGGTAGAGAAGAATTGAGACAGTTATGACTTAGCTCGCTACTAGCAGTTGTTTATCTTGTTGGTTTTCTTAAAGTGGAATTTGTCACTGATACGTTATTGAAATGACATTGATTCTCTAAACAGGATTTTATGGACATCTGTTTCTAAGTCTAAAAGGCAGAATGGTAAACTTGAAAGACAAAGTCCTGAGCCACATGATAAGGCTCATGGAGAATGTGCTTTTTAAATAATAATGGCAAAAGAACTTGGGCAATGGTTGTCCTAAAAGGGGTATCCTCTGTGGGAAAGTGTTAGCAGAGAGCACCTTGACCAATCAGGGAAAGTCAGGATTGGCTTCCCAGAAGCATCATTTTATTCAAAACCTAAAGGATGCAAGATATTCTCATCAAGGGAGCATTGTGGGCTCTGAGTCCAGTGTCATCAGAGGTAAGAGAGCAAAAGCATGCTGTGCCGAACAATAGCACTCCATCTTCCAAACAGTTCTGTTCTTCCAGGCCAAGACAAGAGGCTTCAAAATATTCTGGCTTTAGCATACAGTTATATGTACTATAGTACAGTTTTTTAAAAATCAGTTATTTTACAACAATGCCCATGTTTGGAGCCAGTGAGAAGGCTTCTGCTGCCAAGCACGAACAACCCCAAATGAACGCACATACAGCCTGTATGTGGCCTGTACACACATACACACACAGCGTGGGTGGGGGGCGACAGACCAAATGCTTAACTTAACGTGTATATAAATGTGAGTTCCTTTATTTTTAGACTCTCAGTCACTGGTGATAGTGGGCCTGACTAACACCAGGGAGCTCTCATATTGAGAACAAGGAACAGTGGCACGTAGAACTATCAAGTAGAGGTATTTGTGACATTCCATCATGCTATTAATTCTCAAGGTATCTGTCTTCAAAGTTTTGTAACCCCACACAGACACGTTTACAGGATTGCTTGTTTTGGAAATGGGCTCTTTTCCTATTACATTCCTAGACTGTCACACACTCAGATGGAAGGACCCCTCGTGTGGATGGTGTTCTGTCCAGTTACAGATGCATGCATGCCAGGGACTTAGTGGGCTGTGCTGTGTGTATGTTTATATTCCAATGGGAGCTGTGGAGACTTCCCAAGTTCAAACGGATAATATCCTATCTCCTTTGGAAGCTGTTTGGGGTGGGCAGTAGGCAATCTTTAACATGCTGTCTCTCTGGACTTGCAGGATGCTCGCTTTATGAATATGAGCATGCAGGCTTCACCTAGGCTCTGCCTTGTCTGTTCTAGTCAGGGAGGAGAAAAGGAACAATTTCCAGATAGCTCCCACTTGACTTCATTTCATTTCTGAGAAACAACTTGACACATTAGCGTTGGTGGTGTCGTTAGCCAGGGGAGCTGCCTGTCTTCACAGTGCTTTATACCCACTCAGAAGTGTGGTGAGAATGAATTAATGGAAACGCTCCGAAGACCAACTGCTGTAGATTGCCATATCAGACCATACTGTTTCTGCTATTTCTGCCTCCGAAGTTATTAAGAATAGCCTATCACTCTCCGTAGTATGTGTTTGCAGAGCACAGCACTATGATATGAACGAGTGTAGATGTGCTGCACGGAAGATATTTATGCCTGCATCTCTCTGACAGGGAGTCTGTAGAGGCATTGAAAGGCGTGTGTGTGTGCGTGAGTGTGTGCGTGCGTGCGTGTGTGTTCGTGCACACTTGATTTTTGTGCATTAGTTCTGTCCCCACAGCGGGGGTGATATTTTGAATCCAGGGCACCACTTGAATGCATGAGTTTTGATTCTGACAGAAACATTTACAATTATCTTAATTCATCACTAAAGAACCACTTATGAGGTTGCTTTCTCCTGCAATACTCAAAACATAGGAAAGAGCGAGTGAGCTTCTCTTGAGTGTATTGCCCAAAGTAAAACTCAAACCCATTAAAATATATTAAACTTCTGTTTTTGCTTGTCTTCCTTCACTTATTGTGTTTGTACATGGAAACTGAAATGCTGCATTTCCATATTTATTTTGTTACAGTAACATTTATTTTATATGCTTTATTTTAAGCATACACTTGTTTATATTGTAGGTGAGAAATACTTGTTACACAGATTATATATGTTGATAGATAGCAATCATATTCCTGATAAAAATCTGTAATAAGTAAGTGTGTCAGGGTCTTAAAGAAAGCAAAAGGGGGTATGTAAAACATGTCAGATTAACCCCCTTCAGAGTTACTGGTTTAGGGATAGATCCTTCAATGTTTCATTTGTTTCCATGATACATCAATGTGTTTATAGACAGAAGGGAACCATTTATTTCTTAACATGATCTTAAAACATAAAATTATTCACATGCTTTTATGTTTTTATTTATTCTGATAAAATATACATAACAAAAATGTTGCCATTTTGGCCACTCCTTGTGCTGTGTCTCCATGTTGTGCAGCTCCATGACGATTCTTCTCTAGAACATTCTTATTCCAGATCCTCCCAGCATGCATTAGACGATCTTTCTCTGCCTTGCTGAATCTGTATACTCTAGGTTGTAGGTGCTAGTTTTTCAAACTCTAGTTTATTTGGGGGTTCCTTAAAGCTTATACCTCCCTTCCAACCCCCTAATCCCAGGTAAGGGAAAAAGAAGGTTGGAAGGGAAAGGGGATGTGGCCCTCTTTAGGCCTTCCTGCTGGATAGGGTCACAGGATTCTTTAGGGGGCAAATACCAATATCAGTTGTCAGGAAATCCAGAAGTTCAAGTAACCAGCAAACAGCAAACACAGCAAGCAGTCCTCCTCTGCCTTCTCCAAGCCATCAAGCCTTCTTCCTCTTGAGGGCTATATAATTTATACCACTCAAAGTCCTCAGAATTCAACTAATTTCAGCTGGCAAAGACCAAGCTCCACACGAGACCATTAACAGGTGTGGACAAACTAAAATCCCCCACTTGGGATTATAACAGAAACATGTTTATATATCATAAACCAAAACACCCACAACACTAGGTACGTTTTATAGTTGAAATCCTGTGACATGTATTCCTGACATCTTGACTTATTTCACTCAGCCTAATGTCATCAGAGTTTATCTGTTCTGTAGCACTGTCAGCATAGTGAGAAACTTTTCAAAAGTCTGAATACTGCCTTATTGTTCGTATGCCTGTACCACGCCTAATATGTGCTCACCCAGCAGTGGGCACGTACGGCTTCCTCCTTTCACTCTTATAAATAACACTGTACATATGAGCATGAGTGAGCAAACGTCTGTGATTACCTTTGGTTCTTTTGGTATGTTTACAGAAGTGGAACTCTTGCACGATTGTTACATGTTAAGCATGTACATGGAATAAATTCGGATGGCTGCATGTCATGCCATTGTGTGGCTATGTCATACTTGATATAAACAACCCCATACTTGGACTAGTTAGGCTCATTATCATTGACTTATGTAAATCAAATTAGTTTATGTGCCCTGGCACTATACGCTTAAACCATCTATCGTCACCATCTTATGTTGAATTCCTAGAGATGACATGACTGGTGTAGAAGTGTATACTTGAAATGCCTGATGCTCACCACTGAATTGCCCCATGAACCTGTTTTATTCTGGGTTTGATCCTCTGTTCTGGCGTAACAAGAGCAGCAACTCTGGGAACTCTACTGTGTGTGCTTGTGTGTGTGTGTATAGAGATGCATATGTGTTGTGCTTATATGTGTGCTTATGAAGGCCAGAGAACAAAAATCTTGGGTGTTTGTTTGTTTGTTTGTTTGTTTGGTATGAGGCATTTTTCTTGCCTGGAGTTCTTTAGGTAGGCCAGTGAGCGCCTATGTCCATGAGACTGTGTCATGACCTTGGCTTGCCCTGTGTGGGTACTTAGTAGCAAACTCAGGTGAGAATCCTTTGGTTTCCTTAGTTTTTCAAAGGAAGAGTCAGAGTCAGTCTTGGAAGGTGAGCTATTAGTTTCTGGTCACTGATTCCCAAGCGGCCAAGCTGGCGCCATCACCCTCCTGCCCATGTCCTGTCTAGTGCACAGCACTTTGACTACACTGACTCCTTCCCTGCTGCGATGTCTATTTCCCCTTGTCTGTAAACTCAGGGCAGAAGTGGCAGTGTTCAACTCATTTATAACATTTGGCGTGAGACTTTATTCTTTGGCTTCCCTCTGTTTGCAACAGCCAAAAATCTTGATCAGAACCTTGAAGTCAGAAAAGGAATGTTGGCTGCACAGTTTATGGAGTGGTAGTCAGCTGCTATGATTCAGCAGTTGAGCCCTTATGGGCAAGAGTGAGCTCCTCCGCTCTCTATAGTTCACAGCTTCTGCTGTTTCCTAGACCTGGCGCTGAGTACCACTATCTACCCATAGCAATTATTCATTTGGTTCTTCTATGAGAAAAAAAAAAAGTTTCTGTGTCTGTATTGTGATCACAGAAGTTGTAAAACTATGAAAAACGTTGATAGTCTGGAAAGGCCTTTTGAGGTTTTTTGTTGGTGGTGGTGGTAGAGCTGGTGGTTTGTCTGGCTGTGTGTGTTGTGTGAGTTTCAATTTGGTCCACTTTTTATCTGAAACTGGTATGGTTTTGTTATTGTTAGTTTTGGTTTTTATTGTTCTGTTCAATTTTCAGACAAAAGTCTTTTTCTGCAGGCCAGCCTTGCCTTTTACTCCTAATTCTTTTGACTCAGCCTCCTGGGTTTTGGAATTACAAGTATGCATCATCGTGCCTGGCTCAGAATAGTCTTTTAAGACATCAAACTGAAGCCCTGGACCAGCTGGGCTTAACCAGCATCATCCAGAAAATACATGGAGTTCCTGTCAGACTTTTAATTGTGAGGGTTGTGTATGAAGTGCGCTGACAGTGTTTACAGAAGGGAGTGTTAAATAAGTGCCTGTTGTTAGAATGCATTGATTAATTTTCATTGCACGCCTTAGTTTCTATTTTCTGCCTCACAGAGGCGACACGGATAACCACAAGTAACAAACATCACTTTTGTCAAATAGCATAAGAGAGTTAAGAAATGTGATCGAAATGGCAATACTAGCCCCCATTGTTTAACAAGTCGATTTTTCAATCCCTCTACATACTTTTCTGTTTCATGGCTGTGTGGAAATATCATTATGTCACTATAACTATGTTGTGTAAATGGCTGATTGCACAGTTTATTTTTCATTTAGCAGATAGGCTTGGGCATTTTCAGTGTTGGTCTATACCTTAATCAATATATAATGTGGAGATTGAGTTTTCTGCTGCTGTTTAGATGTGATATTTACCTGTTAGCACCATCTCCTGTTGTCTTCGAAATTTTCCATCCTAACCAGGAATCATTTTTGATTCATGTATATAACTCTTCACATATTTACTCAACATATTATGTTGAGTAAATATGTATTGCCAAGTATCTCTGCCTCCCTTGTCTCATTGTAGTTCTAGCAATTAGGAGTGCCTGTCATGGAGCTGTCTTACAACAGATGCTTAATTTTAAAAGTGTATTTGCTTGAATATACATGGAATATATAAGTTTAATGTGTTAGTTATTGGTTGGTCTTTCATTTGTTTTTATGTTTGTTTTTTGTTTGGTTTTTCGAGACATGGTTTTTCTTTGTAGCTTTGGCTGTCCTGGAACTAGCTCTGTAGACCAGGCTGACCTCAAGCTCAGAGGTCAGCTCCAGGGTGCTGGGCTTAAAGGTATGCTCCATCACTGCCTGGGCTTTTTGTTTATTTGTTTGTTTGTTTGTTTGTTTTGAGACAGGGCTTTACTCTGTATCCCAAACTGGCCTTAAACTCACCCTGGTTTGTGGGTTGCCTCTGAATTTGTAGTAATCTTGCTACTTCAACTTCTCTCCATGGCCCGATGAATGCATTCAAAATTTTCCTAGAGCTTTTGCCTGAGAAGACATGAAGTTACATTTACAAAATGATCACCAAAGGGAAATAATTAGCCCAGTATGCTGGTGTGTGCTCTGTGATCCTAGAACTCAGAACTCTGATGTGTAACTTCAAGGCCAGCCTCAGCTAATTGGTGAGACACCTATATTAAAAACAAAATAAAACCCTCTGCTATCAGGTCTCATCAGGAATTGGCTGCATTGTCTTCCACTGTGGCCTGGTAAGGCTGCTCCCCCCTCAGGGGGAGATGATCAAAGAGCCAGCCACTGAGGTCCTCCCCTATCAGTTGACTTGGGGGAAGGGCATGGGAGAAGAAGAGAGAGGGAGAGAGGGTGGGATTGGGAGGGGATGAGGGAAGGGGCTACAGCTGGGATATAACATGAATAAATTGTAATAAAGAAAAAGTAATTTAAAAACAAAACAAAAACCTAGAAAGAGTACCGCAAATGCTTCTTGGAAAAGATAACAATATTAATAATTTCTATCTTAAAGTCATTAAACTAGAGAAAAGAAACGGAGAAAGAAAACTGATGGCACCGCTGTAATTAAGCATGTGTCCTGTATATCTATGTATTTATTGTCAATTCGATAAGGGAAAATGTATGTTGTTTTCTTATGGGATAATTATTCATTCATTCACTGATCGGTGTTTTCTAAATTTCTACTGTGGGCTATGATGTTGTAAACTATTCAGGGTGTCTTGTTGAGGAAAAGTGACTAGCCACTTGAGGAAGCCAACACATATGCTACTAAAGAACAGGAGAAATGAAAAACGCCCTGATAGAGGGTTCAAGCCAAGGTTTGTTTGAGCACTGAACACTTGGTTAACTGAAGTTAATCAACGTCAATCTCTGAGATATAAGAGGGTTCTTGATAACTTCGATACGGATGAAAGCCAGAGTGTACCATGTCATCCAGGCAAGAGATGGAAGGAGTATAGCACATAATTCATTGAGGACTTTTAAATACCAAAGTAATGTGATTATATGTGTGTGAGAGAGATACCCCTTGGCTGTAGGCAGAAGAATTTTTCGAGGAGTGGGACAGTTTGGATAGTGTTGGAGTGTGCTTTCTTAGTAGACATGGTGAACAGTAGAAACAGGTATGTGTTTCTGTACGTTTTTTAAATTAGGCGGTGAATTATTAAAACACATATACTAAAGACATTCATAAAGAAATGCCCAGCTAAGGCCTTGATGTTCTGCAACACATGAAAAAGAAAATTGAACCTTGAAAAATTGTAACGTTTGACTTTTCTCCCTAGTCAGTAATGCCAACCAAAATGTCACAAAGGTGAAACCAATTGCAGAGGGGATCATCTTTGCATTATGATGAAAAAACATAGTGTCATACTGCAACTCAGTTATCAGTGTCTATAGTGACTCAGTAACTAGCCTAACAGAAGTTGTTTTCTCTACTATAGCTATAAAGTCAGCTCCGGGACAGATGCTTAAAGCCACACCATTTTAAAGTAATATAGTGCCAGGCATGGTGGCTCATGCCTTTAATCCCAGCACTGGGGA
This sequence comes from Psammomys obesus, assembly GCF_907164565.1. Taxonomy (NCBI): domain Eukaryota; kingdom Metazoa; phylum Chordata; class Mammalia; order Rodentia; family Muridae; genus Psammomys; species Psammomys obesus. The sequence goes on from NW_026596064.1 coordinate 4,845,818, forward strand.
GGCAGAGGCAGGCAGATTTCTATGAGTTCAAGGCTAGCCTGGTCTACTAAGTGAGTCCAGGACAGCCAGGGCTATACAGAAAAACCCTGTCTCAAAAACAAAAACAAAAAAAAAAAAAAAAGAAAAAAGAAAAAGGAATAATAAGAAGAAAAAGAAGTAATATCTATCACAGTTTCATTTAAAGTGATTTAATGTAGCCTTTGACTTCTTAAAACTTATTTTTCCCTGATAAGCACAAAATACACACACACACACACACACACACACACACACACACACACACACACA